>NC_085137.1:226102000-226464500 GCF_035046485.1 Aedes albopictus | reverse complement strand
ACAAATGGTTATATGCTAGTTAGATACGAATATCAAAACGCGACATGCCACAAAAGTTCAGCTTATTGGACGCAGTGGCTTAATTTTCCCAATAGGGGAGGAAAAATATACAATAAATGGAAGAACCACTGAAGATATCTCTACCTATATTTTTCATTTCATTTATTTATTTGTACGCTTATCCAATACAATATGTTTTTATAAAGATCTAACATTGAGACACGGGAATCCTTACAACAATAACGTCAAGCAAAATTACATTTAATGTATATAAGAGACTAACAAAAATCGACAGGGAAGGAAAATACAATAAAAAAACCATCTCTACCTATATGTTTCCTTTTGGTTTCCTTATCATTCGGCTTTATAATACAATGCAATATAATTTTTCATATTTACTCAAACTTTCCTATTTGCAGATGAACTGAAGAAGAAGCTGGACTGTTTGGTAAAATTTAAAGATTTACAAGACATCAATCACGTTGTGCCATTCCTAAACATTTCTCTGGATGTGCTTGAAAAGGTCGTCGAAAAATCGCAAAACGAAATGATCGAGCACGGGAACAGAATTTACTATTTGAATGCACAAACAGGAGTGGACGTGGAAACGATAAGCCGCTACTTCGCCACCAGCATTCGAGTCTACAAAATAGCATTGGAAAAGTTCAAATTGAATCTTGCCTACTGTCTGAAGCATCTTGAACCGTCCGACATCGTAAGGCATCTATCGGTGCTGGCGTACGCCAGCTCGTCAATCGTTGAAAGGTTGCAAATGCTGAAGAACTCCCCACTGCAAAAGATCAAACCCTGGATGGTACGAGTACCGAATCTTGCCTTGGAAAAATCGTTCGAAAAAGTCATAGAAAAGGGTGCCGATCCAACGTTCAAAGATCCACTGACAGAAGTGTGGTTCGAGAACCATGTGCTTAAGAGGCTGGAATGTCTGCTGGACTGTAGCGAAAAAGAGGCCAAATCCTGCTATGATGCGTGCAAAGGAGCAGTTTCATTACTGGAAAACGTTGAACAATTGTTGGAAAGGCAGATAAAAAAAGAAACTATTTTGCAGAATCCGGCTGTGCTGGTCGCGAAAAAGCAAGAACTTGCTACAAAAGTAAATAAACTAGCTGAACTAGTGGGACTGCGAGACATGAACGATTTGATTCCACTATGTACGCTAAAGCCATATCAAGTGATAAAAATCGTAAACTCAATGAACAATGAAAGCTTTCCGAACAATAGCAACAGGATCTACTACTTCGCCGATAAGGCGAGGTTGCAACCGGCCGAAATTGCCAGACAGTTTGCTCGAAGGACCTTCATGTTCCGCATTCCGAAGGAGAGCTTCATAGAGAATCTGGACCATTTCGTAGACAACATGGACAGCGAAGACGTTCTGGCCGATCTGTGGGCATTCAAGTATTCTCCGGCAGTGGTCGCGGAAAGGATAGCTCGAGCGAAAAGAGTCCGGGGCAAGAAGGTAATGCCCTGGATGGTACGATGTCCCGATACCGTGCTGGAAAAGTCCCTTCAACTTACCAAAGAGAACGGAGAACTGCTGGGTGAAAATGAAACCATCGTCGAGTATTTTGGCAAGCGGTTGGGTTTCAATCGGGATATAACAAACTCTATTTTCCTGAAAACACCTTCGGTGCGCAATGTACGAGTTACGAAGGTGAAAAAGGTGATCGACTACCTGCTAGAAGAACTGGACTACACTCCGCACGATATTGCGATTAATCCAAGGATACTGATGCATAGCCTTCATACTATCAAAAAGCGCATGGAACAATTGAGGCAGATTGGATGCCGACCGCGATCATTGATCATTGTCTGCAGGAGCCAACGGCAGTATGACCTGTTCGTTAAAGAATGGGAAGATGCTAAGGAGCGCAGGAATCGAGCACTCGCCGCTGGTGGGAGCTAGTATGTTCAAGTAGGTATGCTGCTTTATTATGTTAGTTAATGTAAATTGTCTTTATGATATAACCGACTAGTTTTTGTTTATCACAGCCCTGATTATATTGAATGTAGATAACCAACAATATGATAATGAATTGAAAAAAAGACATGAACACCCATTCCCATGAATATTCGATCTTACTGTGATGGGAGGGCTTAACCCATTAACACTTTGAGCGGCAGTTTATCCACTTTAGCATGCGTCTTAACTAAGCTAGGGATAAGTCTGGTTTATAAATTGCGCAGAGAGGAAGAAATCATCCGCATGTGCTAATGGGGAACAGAGGAGTATATTTATATTCGCTTTATTATAGAGATTTTCAGTCTTTGGTTGGTTCATCTCTTTGAGAAAAAAGAGTTCATAATGACTCCCCTGATGGGCAGTAAAATTAAATTACATCGAAGCGTAAGTGTGGTTCGTAAAGCTATTCGTTTCAGTCAGTGTTGCGGGTGTTCTTCATCGGGTTGTTGTTATACATACAGTCGTCGATTTCCGTAATCAGCATCATAATTCAGGCGTGGATCTTCATAGTTGTATTAGATAGTGTGAGTCAGTGTAGCAGTCTAAATATGGTCAAACAAAATCTCTTGGCCTTTAAAACCTTGTGTGTCGTTAAATATATCGGTATTGCCTTTTATATTACGAATAAAAGGATTTCTTCTATCGCTCCAGTCTTTAGCCCATGCTAGCCTAACGATGTTGGTGATCCACTTTTTGATGTCTTTCCTGGAACGTTCTGCGGTATAGCGTCTTCTATTCAGTCTACCTTGTGAGGCTAATTGATCTGCAGTTTAATTACCCGGTATCTCACAATGTCCCGGGATTCAAATAAAACTGATGTTATTGCTAGGGTAGGACGGGGCAAGATGGCCACCCGGGGCAAGATGAGCACCCCTCCGTTTTACTACTTTTATGATGAATTTTGCCCAAACAACTTCTTAATCCGTTAGAATAATGTTCATCCTGTTTGTAAACCTGATAAAAGGTAATTCATAATGAACGAATTAAACAATATTGTCAAATAAGTCGATAGCATGGATTTTTAGCATTTTCTTATAAGAAATCATCAGAATAAAATAAGGTTTTTATGTCAGAATCAAATTTTTACCATAATTCTAGTTATCAGCCAACATTACTAGCTTACTGCAAAGCATTTTAATTTACATTAGAAAATATTTTCTAAAAACAAACATTAAAATTTATTCAATTTTAGTTATTTACCTATAGTGGGGCAAGATGAGCACCCCTGATGGTAATATAGAAAATATTTTTAAATTATTGTAATCCACTCAATAGTGCCGAACATAGGTTTCCGTAACCTCTGCAACTATTTGGTTGAGTAAATTTCTAAAAATAAGCAACCTAATAATCGTTTATTGTTTTTCGGGATATTTTGTATAAAGTATTATAAAACCGCATTTTTTTTTCAATAATCGAAAAAAATGATAATTTTAGAACGTGATACCATAGCTATACACAAGTTTTACTATATCAATCAGTGTATGACCAATTTATTGTTAAAATATTGGGATTTTAATGAAGTGCTCTTCTGCCCATAACTGCATAATTGTAACATTTGCATTTTTTGCCAATATTGAGTTAATACCGGGGATCATCTCCCAATCATCAGTACTTTCATCCACCCAAATGAACTTTATAAGTTTGTTCTGCAAAATGTGAAACAAATGCCAAGTCGTTTTGTCTCATTAGCTAAAGTTTATAAATGTAACCGCATAACAGTCACACTGGAAATACACACTGGTGTCAAAGCGTAATATCAATTAAATTTTGGTCTGATTATTTTTTAACTATTTGTCCAGCATACAAGAAGAGCTGTAGAAAATTTCAATGCAAAAGGATAAATTTTAAATTATTGACACATTTTTGAAATTTCGTGTCATCTCCATACTAGCACATGTTGCAAACTTTGAACTCCATTTTCTCCTATGCCTACTTTTGTCGAATGTGACTGTTATGCAGTTATGGGCAGTTTCTTGCCCCGTAGGGGTGCTCGTCTTGCCCCGTAGCATGTTCGAACTGACCATAAAACATCTTTTTTGTTTAGTCAAATAAATCATCCTTATTGTGAATTTTTAACCCTCCCATGTTTATGGGTGATAGAAAACAAGATATAGAAAAGAACTACTGAGAGGTACTTTGAAAAATTGTGTTAACTTTCAATAAACTCAACGTGATCCTTATGGTGCTCATCTTGCCCCGCCCTACCCTATTGAAAAATTCTGTGTTCTCTAAACTTTATTGAATTTGTGTGGAGTAGGATAAGAAATCAAACTTTGAACTAGTCAAATTGTAATCTTAATTTGAACCATTTCAAAATTCATTAAAACGACGTACTTTTCAGGCAAATATTGTCCCGAAAAAGATGTCAAACAGCTTTCCGTAATATAACCTGATAACATGGACATTAAAAGCATTGAAAAAAGCGTTTTTGTCATGGAAAACAGGCAATTGAAAAATCACTGTGATTTCACCCATTTCCCCCAAGCACATTTTCGGTGCACTCGTACAGCACATGCATTGTATCACACGCAATATGTGAACACGTCAAATGAAAGCTTATTTATCGTAGAATCGACCAACCCAATAATATTCCGCATTATTTATCATAAAATTATCAAATTTAAGTGATTCTTACTTGGAGAATGTTATCTAAAGTTGAACCATTTGTAATCTAAATTTGAACTAGTAAACGGGGGTGAGCTTCTAGTGTTGGTCTGTAGATTGCGCTAGTGGTTGCTTTGTTTACTCTTGGGGGATGAAAAAAATCAAATTTAGTTACCAACTTCCTAAAGAATTTCGAACATTCTGAGTTGAGATTCCACTGCCTAATAAAAAATAGGCATGATAATTAGAAGATTCATGTGATTTGTCATTGTTTAGCATGGAATTGGCTGTTTTGTGAGTTACTCGAGCTGCTGCCGCCAGTAGTTTAAATTAAGATTGAAATTGGTGCAAATTATGATTACGATTGTTCAAATTAAGATTAAAATCATTGTTGATGAAAAATCAAATATTTCAATGAAATTCGGTGCAAATACAAACTTTTTACCATTTGACAGAAAGCTTATACCCGTGGCTTTCATGTACATACGATATTGCCGTAGTAAATTATTTCCATGTGGGAAAAAAAATCACTTAAAATTTGCACTGCTTCAGAAAGCCGCAATTTGGTTCAAATTTTGATTATCTACCCTAGTGAATATGTGTGGTCCAGATTCGCTTTGATATGGATCGTTAACGATTTTGTTACATGCCTGTTACAGTTCACTGTTAGTTGGTGATGGTAAACCGTCGGAGATGGTGTTTTTTTTATAAATGATGGAGAGTTGATAATGCAAATTGTTACTTCTTCTTCGGAACAACACCGCTGGTTATGATAACCTTCGGTATGTGTTGTGCTGATTCACCTGAGTCTGAGGGATTATGACTTCTTTTTGCAGACTTTTCTCGGAGGCATTTCTTTTTGATGGTCTCTTCGCCATGACTTGTTCCTTCTTGAGAGAGCCGCAGACAGCGCTGGGGAGATTTGATTCATTTCAATTTCCGAAACGCCCGAGCACATGAAAAGTGTTCGTTCAATACTTTGCTGCGTTTCTGTAGTTTCAGTCAATCAATCTCTTGAATCTGTCAGTCCTTCTTTTTCAGCTCAATGCTTAGCTGTCTACTTGATGACTTCTTCTCTATTCTAATCAATAAAATCAGGCACAAGACATATATGTATGCACAAATCATATATGATTAAAAACGAATATTTTGAAAATTGACTGGACCTGTGTCAAATTCCGTAAACGAAATTCTTACAAGAAACTGCTATATTTGGTTAAAAACGGTCAAATGGCCAAATTTGAAATCTTTCAATCCGGGATGAAGTTGATCAACAAATTGCATAACATTTTAAGATTCTAAGAAATTAATGAACAAACTGTTACACAGCGTAACAAAAAATAACTTTTGATCTGTCTCAAGAGCAAACTTATGTGTCTCTGACAGATTTTGGGCCGCTGAATCCGTATCCGGGCTCAGATTTGCTCGTCACACTTTTGAGCTGTACCTCAATTTATAGGACAAAATATGCGATTTTGTGCTTTTTTGACGACAAGCCATTAAGCATGGAAATATTTTTTTAAGCAATCAAAAGGTAAATTGGTCAATTAACATCTAAATTAACGACTCATGCAAAATATTGTGTTAGAAAAATCCAAATTTGATAGTTTTAAGCAATTTATGTAAGGTACGACATTTCCCATACAAATCACCCTTCAAAAGTTGCATGCAAGTTTACTTACTAACGTAACTTCGCGAAACCCATCACGTGCTTTTGTTTTGGGCGGGAACATGTTTTCTTTTGTTTTGCCTTGTCACTGCGGTCGTAAGTCTTAAAAAAAGTCTTGTGGACGTACGATCGCCGCCGAACTCTAATAAAAGATAAGCGCGATACCTAGTATGTTAACAATAAAGCAAAGCTTAGTATGTTACAGAATGACATTAAACGCCTAAAGATTGGCAATTTCTCATAAAAAAGTTTTACTTTTGCAAAAAAAAATGCTATTTTTAAATAACATTTATTTGTTAACATCATTTTTAACTCAAAGCTCAAAGTACAATAAGCCTACCGCTACCATTAATGAATAAAAGCGTTTTGTGAATCATCTGATATACAATGCGTTGACGGGAAACGTTTTTTTAAAGACATTTTTTTTTACCGAGTCTTAATACACATTCACAAAAGTCTAAAGTTTTATATAAAATCTGACAGAATTGGCATAAAAACCTTCAAAAATTCTTCAAATATATTCATACAACAGATTTACAGCAAAAGTTCTTCCATTGAAACAGAAATGTAGCGTCATTAGCGGTTGAAGAACTTCACCCCGCTGATCAACTACGGTACTCACGAAGTGGACACTAATTTTAGAAATTAGGAATTTCGGAAATTGAAGAATAGGTTCTTGCATATAATATACCAACTTTTCGTTTACATTTAGCAGATATTATATGTATGTATAGAATAAATGTTATTACCAGCTTCAAAAATATGATATTTTCACTGTCGTACAAGAGGGACACAACTGAAAAAAATAGAGGGTTTGGAAATTTATGCACTCTACTGTCTAATTTGTCATTAGACAAAAATATGCCAACTTCAATCATTGTATCTAGAAAACGAATATCTATATCACGCGTTTTGAATGATTATACGTATTTTGAAACAACTATTAAAAAAGTTGATTGGTTTTAAGTTGTGTCTTTGTTTAAATCTCGCGTTTCATTATTATGTAAATCATTCAAATTTCAGAATAAGTCTGTGTTGTGAGATGAAAGCTTACATGGTTTTCCAATATTTGCTATCAAAACTTCAAAAATTACAAATTTTGAGTTGTGTCCCACTTACACAAAACTGAAAATATTGCTTACCTGGAACTCACCTCTAAAAATTGTAATAATTGTATTACAATTTTAGCCTTTTGATGTCTTCCATTTTGAAGTCGATCCTGCAATGATTGACAACAATAATTAAAACAACAATCTCTTGGTTTATGTGGTCATCTCTTACCTCAACGCCAAAATCGTTCGCACCTCATTCGGGGTCAATCGCCACGTGGCCGACGAGGAATCCCAGTACTCCGGCAGCTCAGACACACTTTCCAGGTTTAGAATCGTAGCCATCTGCAGGAGTTTGGCTAGTTTGTCCCGCACCGACCACGATGTGGCCCCCGTGAGAAACGATGCCAGAGCACGAGCCTCTTGATCTAGTACCAGCCCACCGAGACGGTTGAATGTGGATTTTTTGATGGCGCGCTCCAATCGAGCCGTTATTTCGGTGGTCACTATGCTAACCAAGGCATCGAAGTTTCTCGGTGTCAACGCAGACTTGAACAAGGTGAACAATCCGTCGATTTGTACAATCAGATATTGAATGAAGGTTTCACCGGCTTCATAGGTAGCAAGTTCCTCTTCGGTTAGATTGTGATTGTGGGAGATAAATTGGTCTACCCAGGGATGCAGTCGAGGCTTAATGGCGGACGTGCGCAGCTGTTGTAGTCCAAAGTCCACCAACGCTTTTAACGAATCACCAACCGATTTCAAACCGGACAGACAACTGTCTAATTTTTCCTTCTCTCGCACCGTCATCGCTGGGAAGTTCATTTTTATCTCCTCGGACATCATAGATCGCAGCGTTTCGATGAACTCCGTAGACATGTCAGCGTTGTTCAAAGCCGTAATAAATTTGCTTCTGGCCTGGTCAACGTCGCTAGTCTGCAGCCGCCCCTGCTGAATGGAGCTCTGTAGAGCCGACTGTGCTAGGTCCATATAACCCGTAGGATAACCCGCTTTCAGTGGACTTTTCAGCGCATTCATAAAATCCTGTTCCAGGCAGCTCGCGGCATTGTTGATAACTGCACAAACGCCATCCAACGACTGGGTACCATTCGAACGTCGGATGCACTTTCGAATGATGAAAAACACGTCGTCCAACATACTCGAGCACTGTTGACCAGCTTCCAGGTTATCCAGGGCTATTGCTTTGAGGACACTCTCTTCCATAAAGTAGCGCTCGAAGAGCAGGTAGGTCCCAAGAACCTCCTGCATCTGAGTACTCAGGCGGGACTTTTTGATGAGATCGTCAAGCTGCTTGAGTTTTGCATCCTTTGCCTCTGTTTCGAGTGTACTTTTATCAAGATCAGTCTAGAAGATAAGGGGTTTGAAACAAATAGTCATTGAATGATTTTTTTTTTATGATAAATAGACAGCTTTTTTTGAGGATTTATTGAAACACTGGCTTTATTTTTTATCCCTTTTCGTGGAACTCCGCTTTTTAAACATGGTAAAACATAGAGTAAAGTTTGCAACCCCAGTAGAGGTAATAATGCATTACAAATTCAATAACTGTTGAGAACCACTGGATTGCCTTTCACGCTCTCATCGTTTTGCGTGCTCGCCGATATAGGATTTCGTTATGCCTTCGGTCGATGCACAATCACAGAGATTAATTAGAAGAATTGTAATCGCCGTGGGGCGATATAGCCGAGGCGGTAAACGCACGGGTATTCAGCATGACCATGCTGAGGGTGACGGGTTCGATTCCCGGTCGGTCCAGGATCTTTTCGTAAAGGAAATTTCCTTGACTTCCTTGGGCATAGAGTATCTTCGTGCCTGCCACACGATATACACATGCAAAATGGTCATTGGCAGAGGAAGCTCTCAGTTAAAAACTGTGGAAGTGCTCATTGAACACTAAGCTGAGAAGCAGGCTTTGTCCCAGTGAGGAAGTTACGCCAAGAAGAAGAAGAATGTAATCGCCGTGTAGTGTAATAACGTGTAATGTAATGTAATGTAAATAAAGTTATGTTTTAATGTGTTATTTCTCTACACTTGTAAGTTTAAATAGACTGCCATGTCTCCCGGCCACCCCGAGCTTCAGGACGTAACAATAACAATTGGCTTCTTTAACGGTGTTGAGATAATTTCATATTCTGAATCTGCATGCCAAACTGAGCCGAAATCCAAATTTTCATGAATTTTGGTGCCCGGGAACCTATTTAAAAATCAATTTTAAATTTGTATGGGAGCG
Source organism: Aedes albopictus (assembly GCF_035046485.1). Taxonomy (NCBI): domain Eukaryota; kingdom Metazoa; phylum Arthropoda; class Insecta; order Diptera; family Culicidae; genus Aedes; species Aedes albopictus. The sequence goes on along the minus strand of NC_085137.1, from coordinate 226,454,946 downwards.
ATTTGCTGAATCACCCCTCGTCGAATTTTGTACTGGGCGAAGCTGTCAAGCAGTTGCCCAGCTGTCAAAAGGTGATTTGAAAAAATTTCTTTGAAATTGATTTTAGGTATCAAAATAAAGTTCTAAAAATCTGAAAAAAATCATAGTGGCTTAGAAAAAGGTGTTCTTTCATTTAAAAATATAAAATCATTGAATTTTCCTAAATTTAAAAACCCAATTGCTGTTGTTTGCTTCACTGTAGCGCAACACTTTGTAATGCATTCCAGATTTCTTCAATTGTGCATTTTTTTCAAAATTTTGAAAAAAAAAGATTGACATTTACAATTTGAGCACAATATCTAAAAAAGTTTCTTCTAGTTCTTATAGTGAACATTCTAACAAAGACAATACCAACTTTGTTGATGTTTCTTGTAAAAGGTAAAAAATAGGGCTCTGTAAATTAGATGATTAAAATTTGAAGTTGCACAAAGTAAACCATCATTACGGGCTTTGTCAATACAAAAAAAATTGTTTCAAATTTCTTAACTACACAGGTAGCTGTGGGGTGTGAATAATGATTAGTGATATTCCCCTTGCGTGTCCTTCCCCTAGTAAGCATCGGTGACAGCAATCATCATGACGAGACAGGGAGTGTGTTGCTGCCTCATTGAGGAGTGGAGCTTTGGCGGAGCCAGTCGCCTGAATTGCGAGGTCCCGTATCATGCCAAGTGATTCTACTGCAGTTTGCTAAGAATGTCGGAAACGGATTGTTATAGTGAGTTGCGTAATATTCACATTGGCGATCCTGCCAGGAGTGCATCATAGTTTATTTCAAGTTAATCAAAAGGTAGGTAGAATCACTTGGCATGTAAACAGTGAGAACAATTGGGTTGTTTGTGTGTGTGAAGTGTTTAGTGCTACAAACGCGGCGAGCTGAGAATGCGAAGTAGTTTTTTTTTATCCGCGCCGTTGTGGATGTGTATGCTACGGTTCGAGCACATTCACATACACCCAGGCGTGGTGGTATGGTTGACTCTCGTTGTCGACTGATAGCACGTGATAGTTGAATGGGTGGTTCGTTAGTCGATCATTGCTTGCATGCTTGATCATGTTCTTGTTCGGCACTTGTGACCACGCTTTCGTAGGATGGTTCCGCGGTTTGTTCATGTGCATGTTGTCACTCGGTTGAAAAGTAAAGGCAAACAAATGACGTGGTGTGTGTGGCGGCAGATAAGGTAATCGGTAATTGGGAATAGAGTCGATAAATACTGGCGGTGACTCGAGGCTGGTATGATTGAAAAAAACAAGGTAAGCATAAACGGGATTTTTCGCTTTGGAGCGAATTAATGGCATGTGGAACCGCTAAAATAATTCTGCATAAAGAAAATGCAGGGACGTGTAATGAAAACCGTCCTAGAAAATGGCGCGTTGGACAACCGCCGAAACTTGTTCTGCATAAAGAAAATGCAGGGACGTGTAATGAAAACCGTCCAAAGAAATAGCGTGTTGGACAACCGCTGAAAACTGTTCTGCATAAAGAAAATGCAGGGACGTGTAATGAAAACCGTCCAAAGAAATAGCGTGTTGGACAACCGCTGAAAAGTATTCTGCATAAAGAAAATGCAGGGACGTGTAATGAAATCCGTCCAAAGAAATAGCGTGTTGGACAACCGCTGAAAAGTATTCTGCATAAAGAAAATGCAGGGACGTGTAATGAAAACCGTCCTAGAAAATGGCGCGTTGGACAACCGCCGAAACTTGTTCTGCATAAAGAAAATGCAGGGATGTTTAATGAAAACCGTCCAAGCAAATGGCGTGTTGGACAAGCGCCATAAATTGTTTTTGCTAAAGAAAATGCAGGTATGTATAATGGAAACCGTTCAAGGAAATGGCATGTTAGACTGTTGGATAGTCGCCGAAAACCAAGGAAATTGCATCTCTGTTTTACCAATACGAGGTTTCTGTAGCCAAACTGACAACCTGTCTCAACACAGTAGCTTGGTTTTTTTTGCGGGACAAGAAAACAAGAAGACATATCAGTCCCCTACCGAAAACAGCTCAGCATAGAGAAGATCCAGAATCGTTTGCCTTTGTCTGCCGTTGAGAAAAGGCCGTATTACGCGCACATGAGAACTTTTTGTTCGGAATACCATGTACGTCATGTCCCAAAGCAGAAGTTGGATAAGAAAGCGAAGATGATTTTCGTCGGGTACGTGGATGGACAAAAGGCGTGAACAATCCTCGGTACCCAATTACGTAATTTATGTTTAGTCCTTTACTGTCAGATCGGTGTAACACGCTAAATATGATTTACACAAAATGCAATTTACACGGGAAAAATACACGGTAATGCATATTATTGGATACCGGACTGGACACACAAAATTTAATGGTTTTCTTTGGTACATCGAGGTCTTGAAATTAGTTTATGGTAGTATCGTAATACTGCCAGAGTTGATGTACACGTGCTGTAGTACCATGTACGGGAGCCACATTACAAGCAAGCTCCCAGGAGCACAGTACATTTTGAGACTGAAAGTTGTGCGCCTCATTTTTCTCAAGATGTGTCTCATGAGCTGCGTCTCATGCGCTGATTAAATTAGAAAATTTCACGAAAAAAACTTCCTAAACGAACGAGAATTGAAACCTTAACCTTTGCATTGAGAGTCCCTAGTCGTATCTCATATACCAACCAGACACTTGTGTTCTGTACGGGAAAAAGTTGTTGAGGTTCTTCGTTACCAAGAAGTTATTTTTCACCTTAGATACCAACAGCTCACGCAGCGCATGAGACGAGCTCCCCGGGAGCTATGTACCTAGCTCGCACCCACCAGATTTTCGTGAGCCTCCTAGCAGCGCAGCACACTGCGATTTTGAAGAGCTGGGAGACAATTTGGTGAGAGCCTCGCTGTCACATTTATGTACACATGAGAAATGGGAAACTCTGAATACTGCCACTAAAATCGCCTACACTGGAAAAAAAAATCTTCATTCTTTTTATGTGCCCGGGACATGGATTTTTGCAATGGGGGTAAACAAATGTTTTCCATTAGTGCGACTCATACTTTTGATGAGGCACCATACAGCAGCGACTCATACAATTTAGAGCACATACTATTCATGCGCTTATTTGCCTGCGTAATCGGGTATTGGGTGCATATACTTTGGATGTGGTTTGGCACATGGATATTTTCCATTAAGTATGAGGCAATTTTCCTGAGTGTACGAATCGAAGCAGGGACTGAACCCGAGTGCTTTGCCGGTTGCCGTGGACGACGGCTCTGAGTCTGAGGAGGAGATGGACTGACAAAGATAAAGAGAGCAATAGCGTGGATTTGGCGGATTTGGGGTACATTGTGGAAACAAATCACAAGCCTAATTGTTAGACTATTTTTTTTCGGAGAAGAAGGAGAATGTGGGGTGTGAATAATGATTAGTGATATTCCCCTTGCGTGTCCTTCCCCTAGTAAGCATCGGTGACAGCAATCATCATGACGAGACAGGGAGTGTGTTGCTGCCTCATTGAGGAGTGGAGCTTTGGCGGAGCCAGTCGCCTGAATTGCGAGGTCCCGTATCATGCCAAGTGATTCTACTGCAGTTTGCTAATAATGTCGGAAACGGATTGTTATAGTGAGTTGCGTAATATTCACAGTAGCAACAAGCGTTAAGAAAACGAATGTCTTAATTACTGCTTACTGCATTTGTTTTTTGCCATTTGCGGGATCTAATGAGCTGAAAAAATAAATAAGCTTAAACTAAATGTGTTCAGAAAAGCTAAGAAACTGTGCGGGAGTTCTTATGTTCCGTTGAAAAATTAAAAAAAAAAATAAGAAACTTGATGACAGAAAAAATGTCGTGCGAATGCATTTATCGATTTTTCCCAGGCTTTGACGAAGAAATTCCTCAGACAACTTGTTGAGAAAGCGAATATGGTATTGCATTTTTCACTGAAAATTTTCCTTGCTTCGCTGAGCAACATGACGTTTCCTTCCAGCGAAGGCTTACGCGATACAGGAAATCACTGAATTTCACACTAACACAGCAGAAAATCTGTCAACAAGACCTCAATACACATGCATTTTCAGCGAAAAGCTCTATTTGCGTGACAACAATCCACTCCCATGACTAAAGGGCGACCGCCGTCAAATATCAGGATTGCCAACTGCCCGGTGACTTCTGTCAGCTTTCTTTGTCGCCGAATCTGTCGCTGGGTCTTCGGCGCGGAAACCCAAAGGTGGGAATAAAATTTTGGGGTTTGCGCGCAATAAAAAGCTAGAAAAATTTTGGTATTTACTAATAAATAATGTTGAAATCATTGAAAAACACCTTTGTGCAAATGCAAATTTGGAGAATGAAGTCAATTGTTAGAGGACTCGATTGGGTTTCAAAATATTATAACTATGGAATACAACAATATGGATCACAATATGCTGGATCACAATATGACTGATCTTCAAAATATCATAACTATGGAATACAACAATATGGATCACAATATGCTGTATTCTGAAAGAAGTTGGTAGAAATCACCAGAACAGTTCATTTTATTTAATAAACAAAATGTATTTATTATTTTTAAAACAGTCTATAATTAGAAAAGCAACAACTACTCGAGCCTCAATAAAGTCACGCACAAAGTTTGAACATTTAGATTTGTGGCAAGAGTATCCCAACTAACATTTATTGTGAATGTAAACGTCAACAAAGCGTCTTCAATACGGCTTGATGCTGAGTTACTGTGTTGTACATATGGACGGAAGCTTCTATGCAAGCCCTATACCAATGAATCTGGCGAACTTAATCCACATGTATATGCTGTGCGAGCAGCTTCTATGCCACGAAGTCATAGCTCTTTTCTCGGCTCCTATATAGCCATCAACTGAATAACATCCTGAGAAGGCGCTTTTTCAGCCTTTTCACAGTTGTTAAATAATAGTTATACGGCGTCCCCAAATTCAACGATTAAATATCATTAGGTTATGGATACCGTGACGCAATACATGTGGAATTGGAATTATCACTTTTAAAATTGAATAATTAAAGTACATGCCGCTACTTGGAATTGAACTTCCGATCTCCGTATCCACTGGTCCCGATGATGTCCTCGCTGCCACACTGCTATATATAAATAGCATAGAAAATAGCCCGTTTTGTTTTACTCCAGACAAGGCTTCATAATTGTGCCATAAGAAACCTTACCCAACTTCATCCCTGCCCTTCAGTTCAGAGAGGATTTGGGCAGCGTCCTGCCAACTCGGTCGAGGCAGGATTCTTGGGAGAACAAGTAAGAGGTTGTTGAAAGATTATGTAATATTATTTGTTTTGTGTAATTAAAATCTAATCTTTCCTAAGCATGTTACGTAATATTTGAACAGCTTCATCAACGCTGTTAATCTGAAGGGCTAGAATGATGCATTGAGCTTGTAGTGATCCCTTGAAGATGGGATGTAAATCATTATCTCGTGATCGCGTGTTTTCGTACTTTATGGAAAGGGTACATTACATAAACGAACCATTTTAAAAACACATCCGATATGTTACATTATTTAATGATTTGCTATCCATGTCCGTGGAACCATTCTGAATAGCCATTGAGTGAATACACTGGATTGTTATATATTTTCATCTTGCGAATCGACCAGCCATATAGAAACTGAATCCAGTGTATCACCACAGCCTCTCAAACTACTGTACTGAATAACAACTACTAATCATATCCTTTCCTTTCCTTTTTTTCTTTTCCCTTCCTTTTACATGAGCAAAATTAGGGGTAGGCGGGGCAATATGGACACCCTAAGGTTTTTGCCAACTTTATACTTATGACACACATGTGATACAAGAATCACTGTACAATTGCGCTTGAAATGAGTGCCATACTGAAAATTCTCTCAGTTCAAGTCAGTCTTGTCAGAATTTTCTTGACACTGCGTACCGTTGTACAGGAATCACACTCGTATCACATGTCTGTCCGGGGTATTACCTGGCAAGATGTTAAAAAAGCTTAGTTTTTTGATACATTTATCCTTTTAAAGTCTATTTAGCATCTATTGCATAAGAATGCTCACGAAGAAAAATGATTTATCCACTTCAAAAAATGTTATGAAAAATGTTAGTTTTTCATGACTGTCTTCAAGCATACGGGGCAGAATGGACACCCCCATGGGGCAATATGGACACCATGAGACTTTTACGAATTTCATACATTATTTACACCTATAAAGTCATTTCATTACAAAACAACTAGATGAATAATACGCCGAAGTAGTTCATTTTTGTTCAGTTAATTTAAATGCAGGCTGTTTTGGATAAAGCTTCGTTTTTGGCGACATGTACAGCTGAGCCTAGAACAACTATTTTCCACTGCTGTCGTTTTTTGGCCAATTTGTTTCACCCTATGTCTACTATAGTGAACATTTAACCGAAAATATACTGAAATCGAAGAATTTGGTTGGTTTGTGATTTAGGTTATATTTTTCCCTTGCCGCTTCTTTCGAAAAAATGAGTGTCCATTTTGCCCCGACAGCCGAAGATATTTCCAAACTTGTTTTATGATATAATAAAGAAGAAAATATAAACATGTTAAGCATGTAGATACAGCAAAACTACTTGCATGTGTTCTAGAAATATCAGGTTTTAATCGACCTGCAATAAATTAATCACTAAATCTTATTTTAGATGGTGTGAAAATTATAATTGCCATGCACAAAAAACGGAGGACGCAACTTTTTCGTGTAAAATCAAGTATAATTTTAATTTCGAATGTTTCTTTCCTGAAACTACGTTTTAGACAAATGGACTATATTCTCCATTCATTAAAAGTTCAAAAAAGTTCGCATATTTCAAAATATTGAGGGTGTCCATTCTGCCCCGGGTGTCCATAATGCCCCGCCTACCCCTACTACTCCGAGTATTTCTATCACCACGCCCGAAGGCAAAACACTATGCATCATAAACAGCGGAATCGAATGAAGAGGAATCGTGAGTAAAAATCATAAAAACACCTAAAGTAAGAACATAACTATTCTGTTTCCAACGTATGATTAACCATCAAATAGATTCACTGGTCACGTGTAAGGCGGATTTTTGACACCGGAACGTCGCGACTTGCCTAAATTCGACAGAAATGGTTCACTACTTGACTAGGTTGACATCGTAACAGGTTCTATACGTTGACGTTTTCAATGTAGTTGGCATTATAAAAATAAGACTAGTTTGCTTACAATTGAAGCTTTTATGTTAACATTCAAATTAATTGCTATTGGAAGATTATGAAGAAAATCATTATTTTAAAATGAGTTAATTTCTCATTTTTATAGAATCCGTTAGGGATGAGTACACCATAGTTGATGAATGATCTGTATTAGTATTAATTGCTAATACAATAACCAACTAACCGACCTTACTTAGACGATATTATGACAATAAAAGCAAAAGAGCAGGAGTTATGTTGCTTTAAACAATGGTGTGATCAGAATTAAAACCTAATCTTGTTCTTTTGTCAGGATCTAGAAACATGGAAAACTGTAGTAATTTGAATGTAATATAATCTATGTTATGATACGGTGGACATAAGGATAATTCAAACTTCATAGAGATGAACACAGAGAAGCAAAAGACGACTAGCGACGACATAAGATACATTAACTGTATATTAACATAAGGCGCTCGACTGATAAGTTTTCTGTCCACAACATCGAATGGAAGCTCACAAAGAGAGTTATTTGAAGATGATTCCAGTGCTGTAGATGACCAACATCGGTTCATCATAACAAAATTGGTATTTAACTTGAAATAACTTTCAGAATGCACTATGTAACTTGGGATATTTTTTGATTATTGTTTGGAGATGATGTCAGAAAAACTAGTTGCCCATACCGGCTAAAACGCTAGTTCTGATAATTGTCACTGAGTAGTCTTCAAAAGTATCAAAACATTACATTTTTAGAGCTTCCACAAAATACGGGTGGGATGGGAACAGTAAGCGACACTGTATTTTTTGATAACTACTACGACCCAATACTAAATACTGCACACTTTGCTCAAGTTGACGACATCGTCTAGTCCATCGTGAGTATTGGTAATAGTAGGGGGAAAGTAGGGAAAGGGTCCAGGCTTTGCTTTCAGCTGTCCTGCAGCTCCACCTGGCCACTCTTAAAAAAAAAGAAACCTTACCCAACTTCATCTTGCTGCAAAAGCTTATGAAACGTCAAACGCAATAATTTTTACATTGAACAAGCTGTGTGGTTGCGCCAACAGATTCATCTTCACAGCTTCTAGCTGAAAGAGTGTTCTTTAAACGGCTACGAAGCGCTGCTGTTTTGTATTTTGGCAACATTACAAAACGTACTGTTTAAAAGCAGCTGTTGTAGTGGCTGGGACTCTTACTCGATTTGCACATCTTCCGGCAAATCTCCCGAAGTTGGAATAGAGTGGAGTAAAGGCAGCCCCAGTGACAAGAAATGGATTTCTGAACACCGAGTTTGGTAGCTGTATGGTGCTTGTTTTACAGCCGTGTATTAGCTTATGATTTATATTTGACTAGCTTCCCTTTTATTCAGCGTATACTGCTTTTATTCGATGGTTACACAACAGAAAGCAAATGACTGAAGCTTATAGCGCTGAAAATGTTAGTTGGGATGCAGCTGTTGTAAGCAAAACAAACTGCGTTACCAAATCGACATAGGGTGGGGCGGGGCAAGATGGGTCACCTAAGGATGGATCACCATTAACTTTGTAAGTACAATTCGTATTGGTTTGTATTCATCCGCTACTCTTTACTAGTGTATAGCTATGCTAAAAGTCGATAAAAAGTTCATTAAATACAAAATATGATGTTAAACAAGTAGTTTTGAAAAGTGATCGATTTTGCGTCGTGAAAAAAGTGCGGGGCAAGATGGGTCACCTTTTAAGTAATTCACATTTTCTCAACGAAAAACGTCAAAAAATAAGATTTGTTCCGCATTCATATATGTTCCATATCCATACTGAGTAAACAAGAGCTACTAGTAAACATTTTATAAATTTATTTGGAATATAAAAAACTTTACGATTTGAGTGGTCCTAAGGCGACTTGGAAATCGATGTTTTCACTAAATAATTACCATAATTTTATGTTATAATTTTGAGCGTTCATTTCGCTTGATTGAAGTCATTTATGAGATAGTCTTGTAATAAAAAATAAATAACTTTTGAATGCTCCAAAATACGTTCAAAATTAAAGGTGACACATCTTGCCCCGCGGCCGTTTATATGGAGATAATATGGAATGTATCGCATAAGAAAAATGGCTAAAAACCATTTTATTTTTTATTTCCAATGAGAGTGAATAATGTTTCAAACAATGCCCCAAACTTTTGTATATTCATGCTGGTCATTTAACAAAATTATTAACATAATCAAAACATGAGTAATATGCCCGAAAATGGCACTGACCCATCTTGCCCTGCCCCACCCAATGTAACTTCAGCTCATCTCTATATAGAAGGTTTCTAATCCCAATGTACCGTGGGGTGCCCTAATTTCGCGCGGAGCCAACCAAATTTCGCTCACTGACAATATTTAGAGATCATACTCATAAAACTAATTGTGTAGTTATCCAAATTTCACTTTAGCTATACCATACCTACTATCAAAATTGAAATTTGGACAATTTAACAGTTAATATTCTATGATTATGGTCTCTAAATATTACCAGTGAGCGAAATTTGGACCCGAGAGAAATTAGGGCAATTCACGGTAAATAAAGCAAATAAAGATGCAAAGTGGAAATCAGAAACCCTGCATTCAAGTAAAATTCCTGATTGTTTCGCAAGTCATCTTTTTTATATACTTCAAATGAACAATAATAATCATGTTAACAAGTCCAAAGTTCGTGCAGTCTTTGCCGTATAGTCAAATGACTGTGTTTATACAAGAAAAACATATTAGGTAGACGTTATGTATACCTAGACAAATAGGGAATCATTACTTGACCAATCTTTTTGCACAGTACTCACTGACAAAGTGAAAGCTACTAGCCATAAAAATAGAATAATCATGCTTACCAAACATCTCCGCTTGATGAATTTGATGTACAACTCCGCTCTGGAATGTATAATGGTAATTTCTCCTATCAACGCATCGATGTCCTTAGCATTCAACTTGTCCACCGATCCTCCACCCGAAGCTTTCCGATAATGGCCCATTGCAGCCGGGTTTCCACTGTTCTTGATGTAGTCATTGATTTGTGCAACCCTTCGGCCGGTTTGACGATTTTTGTTGAATTCCAGCACCAGCTTTACAACCTCGTCATCGCATTCCCTCTGCAGTATGGCCACAACTTGCACCAATCGTCCGGCTCCGTAACAATTCTCTATAATCGCTTGATTGACTTCCACCACACGGGCAATGTTCTCCAGAAGAACAGTCAGCGTATCGGAATAGGCAACTGTGGCCCGTTTCTCAGCCTTAGCAATATCCATCGAAGAACGTAGCTCTTTCTGTGCTTTAGCTTGTAACTTGGTACAAATATAGTTCATAAACTTTTCCAACCCTTCGTCATGCATACCGAGTAAGGGGAAAATTTTGAAAAACCTTTCCACCGACGCAAGGTCATCCTTTTTAACGGCCTCGTCGAACTTTTGATTCACCACTTGCCGTATCTGTGTCGCGGCCTGCTCCAAAGTTGAAACCGCCTTACTTACCGACGTGATTGATCCCGAAACATCATCCGCTGTTTTCTGCAGGAGGTTTTTGTCCATCGATAGGAAACGATTCACGTGCACGGCTCCTTTTTCGAAATCTTCCTCTTTGATCGCGGTTATCACACCCTGACTGCACAACTGCAGATCGATCAAATCGTGCACTCGCTGCTGGCACTCGGAAACGCGACCCCTGGCCTCATCCAACCGGCGTACCTTGGCGCTTACGTTCTCCGCCAACTGAGACGTGTGGTCAATCATCATCGACAGATTTCGACTTTTGTCCGCCACCAGCGAAAGGCTGGTCAGAGCCATTCCGATATTTCGCATCTTGGCTTCCAGTTGACATTGCTGCGAAAGAATATCCTCCAAACGGGAGTCGATCTCTTTCTGTAAAGGAACCAGCGAAATGAGTGGGTGTAACTAAATGCAAAAGGGTAAACACAAACCTCTTTTATTGAAATCTTCCGGCAGGCTTCATCAATCCCTTCATGTGTGCTTGTGTCACAATCTTCTAATAATGTATCTAGCTTAATCATACTTGCAGCACGTAAATTATTTATATTAGTAGCATAAAAATTTGATCAGCGCGTAGAAATAATAGCGTTTGGAATGAAATTTTTGTTTACACCAAGAAAATTGACATGTTGGCATTCAAACTGTCAGCTCGCAGCTGATCGATGACGTCAAAAGGATTGGGCGAACTTACAAGCATGCTTGAAAAAGTCGAAAAAGTGCACTTTTGTGTAGATTTGAACAAGCGTGTGCAGTGCTTTGACAACAAACCGATTCTGAAGGGCAAAGCACGTGTGTGTTTTGTTTACATTAGTTGCGGCGGGAAGCAAACAACTTAAAGTTTAGACAATTATTTATAAAATTATAAAATAGATTACATTACTAGAAGACCTAATTTAATTGTTAAATAAAACTGAATTAGCTTGCAATGTTTAAAAACAGTGTAAAATTCCTCACTAGGATTTCTACATCATCATTCAACATCAGCGTACGGAATTATCGTAAGTGTTAAGGTATTACATAATTTGTAATAGAACGACAAAAAATGATTATTGTTTGTATTCCTTTCATATTAGCGGCACCTCCCAAACGATTTTACCGCCAAACCGGTATCATCACTAGCAATGGCAAGTATGAAATCACACTGGACCAGAGAAAGTTAAAAACGCCCAAAGGAGCCCCCTTCTACGTGGAGAGCGAACCCCTTGCTATTGCAATTGCTACTGAATGGGACGCCCAGAAGGATGTGATCGATCGCTCCCGGATGCACTTGACGGCGCTCAGCAGCACTGTAATTGATAACCCGAACAATCTACAGAAAGCCGACATCGTCAATTATCTGGTGAATTATGCCAACACCGATGCGATCCTGTATCAGTCCAATGTAAGTTTATGTGGCCACTGGTGTTTTTTTCTGCTAGGATACAAAAAAAAATTAAGCGCAAACATTCATAGGGAAGTGGAACCATCTCGGCAGGGGTTAGGGCACTTTTCTGCTATAACTCAGTCAATTCTGAACCAATTGACACAATTTTTGGAACGCGATGAGATGCGTATAGTATCTAGCCGTGTACAAAATTTCAAGACAATTGGTTTGGAATTGACTGAGTTATAGCAAAGAGTGCCCAAAATATCGGCCGCTGCCCAAGTGGTTCGCTACCCTATGCCTCCACCCGTATGATAAATCATGGTAAACTGTTTCGGTATTTTGTATACACCATTTGCGGAGTTATTGTGGAAGATAAATGAACGATTAAAGCGGTGTGGGAGGTGTATTATCCAACGTAATGTATACTACCGTTTTCAATACCCAGCTAACCATGCCCTTTTGTTACTCATTTTTAGGAAGACAAACGTCTCAAAGAGCTACAAGTGGCTGAATGGAACCCAGTCATAGAGTGGTTCAACAAGCGTTACGACGTGAATGTTGAGGCCACGGACGCTCTGGAAGTTCCAAGTTTTGCCCCTGGTACGGCTATGAACATAGGCCGTTATCTGACGTCGTACAATGAAGCCGCGCTGCACGGTATAATGTACGCAGTGGACACAATGAAATCGGTAATCTTGACGTGCGCTTGCGTGGATCGATTTATTGCGGTTGAAAAAGCGGTTCTGTTGTCGCGGTTAGAGGAAGAATTCCAGCTGGGTCACTGGGGACGCGTTGAGTGGGCTCACGACGTCAACATGCTGGACTTGCAAGCCCGACTCTCTGCTGCAATACTGTTTGTGTATTTCAATTCCAGCAACGCGTTTGTGAAACAGAAAATATCCATCTAGAAATAATAAAACAGTGCGAACCTGCAGTATGACTAAAATTGCAAAGGTTTTTTTTGTTTATTGTAACTTGTGTGTTATGGCCGTGTAGCTGCTGGCTTAGAATAGCACTACGGACCCCCTGTTCCGGGGGTAAAAGTCCACCAAACAGGGAACCCCAATCCAAGGTGTCAGGCGACCCGTGCTGATGGATGAGTTATTATTATTATTACTTTGCTTTTATTATTATTATTATTATTATTATTATTATTACGATGCTCGATCGTTAACGGAGCCCGTAACGTGGGTAGATCACCTTTTCGTGTTGCGTTACGGAGTAAAATCTACCGAAACCTAGTGTCGTCCTATTTTTCCAGTTTTGGAATATGCGTTCTGGCAATTCAAGGAATCATAGTATTTAATCCTTGGTATCGTGGTGGCTTACGGTCTCTGAATAAAACTAAGTTAACCAACTTTACTTTGCAGATAGTTAAAAACCTCGCCATTCTAGGCTAAACTTGATGCAAAGGACACCAAATCGGATTAGGGATCCATGTATGTACAAACTCTTCAAAGACTGATAAGTGCTGGTATGCAAGGAACATACTAGAATCCTTATTACTAAACATATGTTCCATTATTGGAATGGTATTGCTGCTAATGTAAAAAAAAACCAGGTACTAAACTTCTTACTAGGAAGAATTTAGCAGTAAAACAAGCGTGATGCTAGGTTTCCGATGCATGGCCAGGCCAATCATCAGTACTCTTGTTTTGTTTTCTATATTGCTCCTGGAGCACATAAGAAAACGAAAACCAAAAACTATATCAAAATCGATACGTTATTGCCCTTCAATGGCAATTGAGTAATGCGACATGCACTATACTAAGGATACGGGTAATGTTACAATAGATCTAAAAACTGGTCGCAGTGACAGACCCGAACAGGAAAAAAAAACTTGTGTGTTAACCCAATTTATCTACTTTTCGATCTCGTCCGATGCTCGCCAGATCGCGTTCTGGCCTTTTTATCAGAACTATTTTTATCGGGTTGCTATCCGACATTCTGATGACGTGACCCGCCCACCGTAGCCTCCCGATTTTCACGGTGTGGACGACGGTTGGGTCTCTCAGCAGCTGATGCAGCTTGTGTTTCATTCGCATTCTCCAATGGTTCATTCGCATATTACGTAATGGTTAGTGGCGAGGGCGGGGTGTCCGTCCGCGCGTAGAGCGAACAGAGTTTGTAAATGTAGTTATGTCACGTGTGTTTTCCATACCACCCGTATTCCAATCCCAAAATCCCATCCCACTAACCCCGAGTCTACCGCGGATTATTTCGGTCCTCGGTATGAAATTAACAAGCACTTTTCACCCGAACTACAGGGTAAACATTTACTTCGTCGCATGCTCTTATATTCGTCTCCTCAGAAGAAGAATATCAAATCATTAGAGATATTCTTACTTACCTTTGTCGATGCTTTATTAGATGGAAGCAAAAAGATGTAGACTATCGAAAACCACTAACGTGGGACACAAAAAGACATTTTACTCCTGTACACTTTTTGAGTTCCATTTTGGCCCCATATAAACTGTGCAAAATTTCCGCTCGATCGGAGAAACTATATTTTAGCGCCAGTAAGCTTTCATACGATTTACTATGGGGAAAATAACTTTTTCAAAGAAAAATCGCCACAAGTTGCCCCTGAACTCCTATAAATAAATCGATTATTGGTTTCTGTTGGAAATTTTACGAGGAAGCAACCTTCCGAAGACTGCAAAGCGATCCAAGGCATGTGGAAAAAGTTATTGACTGAAAACCGTATGGCATGCCAACGCTATTTAACATGTAAGGAATAACAATAAATAATAAAATCTCGTCATTTCATCGATCGGGTGCGGCATTATAAACATCTTCCACGAACGTCGCATCGGTTTGCGGTCTTCGAATGTCTGATTCCTTGTGGAATTTTCTACAAAAATCATTCATCGACCTTATTTTAGAGGTTTAGGGGTGACACCTAGCGATTTTTCTTTACAGAAGTAAAATTTCTCCATAGTAAATCGTATAAAAAACTAAGAATGGCGGGCGCTAAAATATAGTTTTTCCGATCGATCTGAAATTTTGCACAGTTGATATGGGACCAAAATTGAACTCAAAAAGTATGCAGGAGTTAGAGTTTTTCCATTTTTAATATTTTCCCATATACATAAACCGTGTACCAGGCTTAATAACCACTCTCTTTAGCACTGGAACTCGTTGGTCGTTGGTTGGTTGGTCAGAGTGGACTGTTGTTGAGCACAGCAAGCTGGCTGGCTGTTGTTGAGCGGCAACCAGTGTTGCCACATTTTTTTCGGTTTTCATCTGTGATTTTGGTCAAAAAAATCTTTTTCATCTGTAGGAAATTTCAAAAAATCTTTGTAAAAATTTGTGATAGGTTAATGTCGCCAAAGTCGAATATTTTTGAACAATTTGTTTAAAAAAAACGGCAAAAAATGATCTTAGAATAAAGTCGACCAAAACACTCCCAGGTTGCATCTGAAGATCATCAGAAACCACAAGAACATCGAAAACAATGCGCCTGAGGCTTGGCCTAGGCCATCCAACTAGAAGATTTAATTTTTATTATTTAAATTTAAGTACCAGAAAATTATAATAGAGCTTTTTTCACGAAAGTCATTGTCATTGTTTTAAAAATCTTAAAAATCTTTTTTATTGCAAAAATCTTTGATCTGTGATCACAGATATCTGTAGGCGAAAATGGGAAAAAATCTGTGTAATTCTAGGTAAATCTGTGTATGTGGCATCACTGGCGGCAACCGTGGCGACGGCGCCCATCACCGGGATGCACGGAAAGATCGATGTACACAGAGCAAGGAGTAACTTTCACGCAGCGATCGAAAAGACAAAGATTTCATGCAAACTTGTGTGAAAATTCACGCAAATTTGTGTAACACCGGATCAGCACATTTTTTGTGCTGATCCAGTCGTACGCAAATATGAGTGAAAAATCCTTTGTCTTTTCGCAAGGCACTCATTCGCTGTGTACTTTCGTTTTAGGGTGTGGCGGATGAACACGACGAGCGAGAGAGCGCGAGAGAGAAACGATGGCGAGAGAGCGGCGGCGGCGTATCGCCGTTGTGACCAAACGCAATGCGTCGAGCATGTTCGATAAGCGACGGCGAAGGCGCGCATAGAACGTTCTGGAACACGTGTTTGCGGTAGCGTGTGGGGGAATAGGGTATAAAAGGGAGTATCGTTACATGCACAGATGTTCAGTTTTTTTGTAAGTTATTGCGGGCAAACCTCAAAATTGTATTCCCACCATTGGATTCCGCTCCGTTGGGTTTCCCTGGAGATCGGAAACACCAAACCAGCCTTTTTTAAGGCTAAATAGGAGCTTTTCAGCTCTTTTTGTCCACTAGGGCACTGCGTGAGTGATTCCAATTGGCGACTGCACTTACACTTTGTTCAGCGCCTAAATGTATTCTATTATTCTACTATATCGAACTGGTTGCCTTTTGCGCTGCTGTCACTTTTCTACCCTGTCCATGGTAGAATGATGAGCTCGAGGATGTTGATGTGTGGCTCTTGTTCCTTTTTCAGTCCGATTGGGGGTCCATTATGAGATGAGCCGTTTAGCCGATATCCAAGTTTCCGAGTCTGCACCGGATTTGGGAAACCGAACAGCTTCCGTAAGAGTAGGAGGTAGGGGTAATCTGCCCAATTATTGATGCCTTACAAATGCTATCCAGCTGGATTCATCAAATGCTATTCAAGCTGGATTCATCGATAGCCGGCCGACAACGGACCAGATCTTTACCGTTCGGCAAATCCCCCAGAAACTCCGTGAATACCAGGTCCCAACGCATCACATTTTTATCGACATCAAGGCGGCATATGACGTTATGGATCGCACAGAGCTATGGAAAATCCTCGACGAAAACGGTTTTCCTGGGGAGCTAATTACCTATAGGTACTAGGTCTATAGACGATGAACGGTGTGCAAAACTGCGTAAGGGTTTCAAGTGAACTATCCAGTTCATTCGAAACTCGTCGAAGACTTCGATAACGTTACGGACTCTCATACCTACTCTTCAACATTGCTCTGGGAAGTGTAATTCGATGAGCCGGACTCAACAGCCGGGGTACGATTCACACAAAATCTGGCCTATGTGCTTTGCGGACGACATATGGACATTATCGCCAGAACATTTGGAATGGCGACAGAGCACCAAAAGCTAGTTTTTAGGCCACATTTGGCTTTCACGAATTTTAGTAATTTTTGCTCAACTCCTACAGCATTGGTGCCAAAGAAGCAAATAACCAAAAAACGTTGGAGAATATGATGCCGTTTTGAAAAATCCAACTTATTACGTATATTAGGGTATTCCAGAACAAAATCTATCAAAAAATCAACTTTTTAAGGTTTTTCTGATTACAAATGTGATAATTACACATGTTTCCTTCAATTTTATTGGCACACGTTGTTCGGAGAAGTTGTAGCAAACAAGTAAAGCTTTCAATTTCTGCCGGAAGAATTAAGTTTTGACATGTGTTAGTGTAGTTATGATTTTTTGAAGTTCAAAAATAGTCGAAAAACACAAAATTGATTTGATGCACCTCTTAATTTTAATGGATTTGGCTGAAATTTTGACCAGTTACTTCTTTTAGGATGCCAATCAAAATACGGGGGTGGACTTGAGAATCAGAGAACATTTTTGAAAAGCTGGACAGGCCTAATGTACATTGTACACCCCAGTAAAATGCGAAGCAACAAAGGTGGTGAAATAATAAAAAAAAACACAAAGTACATGCTGATGACCGGAATTGAACACGACCACGTCCGTCTAGTTAGTAATGCTACGATACACGTGGGTACCTTCGAGGTGGTGGAGGAATTCGTCTACTTCGTATCCTCAATGACGGAAAACACCAATGTGAGTCGTGAAATTCGAAGGTGCATCATTAGTGGAAGAAGTGCCTACTACGGGCTCCTGAAGAAGCTGCGGTCTAAAAAGATTCACCCACGCAACAAATGCACCATGTACAATAAGGTAAGAAGACCGGTGGTCCTCTACGGACACGAGACAAGGGCCATGCTCGAGGAAGGACGTGCAAGCATTCGGAGCTTCAAGCGACACATGTTAAGTACGATCTTCGACGGTGTGCAGGAGAACAGTGTGTTGCGGAGAAGGTAGCCAAAGCCGGAAGGATACGTTGGGCAGGACATGTTGAAAGAATGCCGTATAACAATCCTGCAAAGTTGGTGTTCGATATCGATCCGGTTGGCACAAGAAGGCATGGAGCGCAGAGAGCACGATGGGCGGAACGGGAGCGTGGCCTGGCGAGCATTGGGCCTGACCGAGAATAGAGCGCGGCAGGGTAGCCATAAACCGAGTATTTTGGCGTGCTTATGTGATGTTGAGCAAATAAACGTAGGTATATATATATATGTCCACATAATTTATTTTTTGATTGGAAAAATATGGGCCGACCCACCGACATATTCAAATTTGTTCTAGCTTGAACGTCTGTCTGCGATAATACTTTTATGTGCTCCTCGTTCCTCTCTGATGTTCACGAGGATGTTCATTAATACGTCAAAATTTCCAACACATCTCACTAACACAAATATCTGCAAAAACTCAAACGTCACGTAGGCATACATCAGACAGCTGCTGAGGAGAGTGTCAAAAACAGATACGACGTTCATCCATTCATTTGTCGTAAGTCAATGCAACGGGACGGACATCGTTGCTCGTCGGTTTGGTGACTTATTTTCCCATTTCATTCGTTCCGTCTGATCGTATTTTGATATTATTTTATTTCGTGTACATTTGACCTGTTTAGTTACGTTTTTTTAAGTTTTCCAAAGTAAGTACATTAGGGTTAGCGTAGCTGCCTATAATTGATAATACATTTCTATTGTTTCGTCACTCCCAATGCAGTTGAATCGTCGAGAAAATGGCCAGCTTAAGACTGATGGGAACATCATTGCAGCGCAATCTGACCTTTGCCCGGTCGATTAATTTCAAAGGTAAGTGTTTAAGCTCCTTTCTGGGCATCCAAATTAGTCCAGTAAGGGATAGTGAGGTGTTTTCGCATCCTTATCAGTGAGCTCGAGGCTTCGGATATGTGTAATCCATCCGCCGCATACTGTAAGTCAGTCTATTCAAAGTTGGACTTTGATCGCGAGAGCCAATGACGGAATGTTTCAGCTTCAGTCGATTCCTTCGTTCGCTCTATCTTTGTGAACTTGTGTAATGCACGTACACGGTGACTGAAGGTGAGATGGTGTGAAATGGAAGAGGAGCATGATGTGTTGTCATGATATTTTGCGGCGTCTAAGAGGAAAAAAAATGCTAGGGTGAGCTATAGAAGACTATCGCTCAGTAGTTTTGTTTTTGAAATAAACTCATAATGTTCCGCATATCGGTAGACATTTTCTTGGACTGATACTGGACACTGTGTCCTGCTCACCGTGCTCCCTATCTGCAATATGTTATGAAACCAATTTTAAATATACAAGTCAGTCAGTGTAGGCGATGATAGCGATTGCAATCGATGATAATGATTTCTTATCAGCTGTGGATCGGGATAGTGGGACTAAAATTAGGTTGATAAAAGTATTGAAGGTTACCAATGTTTTGCCGAACAAGCTAAAATGTTTGGAACAAAACATGTAATAGAAAGCACAAAAAAAAAAGAATTTTGTAGTTTGTAGTAAATTTATTGAAGCCATGTTGCGTAAGTTTCTTTGTGGAGTTGATCGGCGAAGTAAAATTTATTACTATGAGATCCACGTGCTTAAACCGCTGAAGAAAGTTTTTTTTTATCGTAAATCAATTTTGTGATTATTGTTAAAGATTTTATGATAATTTACATGCCAATGATTTTTCATTAAAACCTATCTAACTTGATTGTTTTCTCTTCGTTTCTCTCTTCATCTAAAAACTTGATCAAAACAAACTAAATCGTTATTTCTATGGCAAGATGCAGCCGTTCGGCACGGATTTCAACCAACAAATTTTTGGAAAACACATTTGGTAATGACACAAAAAGAGGATCGTTGAAGAGAAATCGATAAAATCTGTTAGGCCCTGATTAAAGGTCATTGTAGACTTGAGAGTTTATATAAAAATATCGATTATTATTCATAAAGCGTAACGCGATGAAAAATTATTTATTTGTTTTATTGATGTTTCTCGGTGAGCCAATGAAAACTATTTGTTTAACGTTGTGACGTTTCGGCTTACTGTTTTCCTTCAGCCATCCTCAGACAATTTCGATCACCGGATGGCTGAAGGAAAACAGTAAGCCGAAACGTCACAACGTTAAACAAATGGTTTTCATTGGCTCACCGAGAAACATCAATAAAACAAATAAATATCAGTTAACGGTGATTAGCACATCCAATTAAAGCGATGAAAAATTGTCTTCCAAACAATCGCCTCCCATCACCGCTTTGTATGTCAGCCAGATGACTCATAAAACTCTTTTAAACCAGTTGTAAGAATTTTAAAACCTTATTAAACATAAAATAAGATTCAAGTTTCAGTCCTGGGCACCCACGGTGGTGCAGAGTGCCGAATTGAAAGATCTCCTTCCTGGGCGATTACCCGCTATCGCTTGACCTGTGCCCAGGTCGAATTTCTGTAGACTTCCTTTAGTTCGTTGTTGAGGCAACAGAATCTGAGCAGGCTTTGCCGTGTACGGACGCGTGTTGTTTTTGTTCGCGTGTGTCATATCAAAATTTCGAAGTAAAAATGATGTGAGCCACAGTTTTTATACCTACTAAAATAGGAAGAAGGAAGCGAATGAAGCCGTCGAAAACCATGAATCCAACATCGTTGCCCGATGTATCTGCAATCCCCTGGACCTGGAACCAGTTCCGTTCATTTTTCTCCGTGTTCACTTTTGGATGGATTGAAAAGTGCAAGATGACCACCAAAACGCTATGTAAGCTATGTAACAGCAGCGCATAGTTGCAGGTCAAACGACAGCTGGTTGAGAAGCAGAAGCTTGCCGGTAGCGACAGTCTAACCCGGGAGTGGTCACGTCGTGTAGACGCACCTTGTTAAAAGTACCGCTTGAGCGTGATGTAGCTGAGGATGACTGATGACGCGACTGGTCGAGGGCTTCAATGAATCTCGAGAGTTAACTATTTAGAAGAAAGAAAACGAACGACACCTGCAGTACGACCAAGACTACCTACGTGTTGAGGCTGATGGGAGACGAAATTCGGGAAAAGATCATGATTGGCCGGACATAAATTACCATGCAGCCGGTCAAAGTTGCCGCCAAGGTTGCCGCTTTTGGAGTTCATAAGACGAAGATGACGTGAATTACTTTACTCATTCAGGAATTGGAGAGAATTTTTGGTGAGATCTATCCTATTTTACCTTCCTTTTATCTTGCATTATGATATTGTATAATTTCCATTTTTATATTGCGGGGTTCACACACACGGGGAGGGGTAGCCTAAGGGAGCTAAATGAACTGATGACCGGACTTAAGTTCGTGGAGTAGCCAGTCTTTTGTCATGAGATAGCAACGTTTCGTTGACTACCGAAGGAATTCAGGGATTTTAGCTCACCCTGCTACAACAAACCATCAGGTAGATCGTTCCCTCCCGGAACGATTCTGCAGCCATAGGTAATCCTTGCGCTGGTGGTGGGTACACTTTCATCATCATCATCACTTCCTTTAGTTCGTTGTTGAGGCTGCGCCGCCATGAGCCTCATGGTCTGCCTCTGTCGATGCGATACCCTGCTGGATTTCAATCTGACGCTTGCTTGCAGATTTCGTTTGTGGCCGACCCACCTCCACTTTCGATCCCGAATTTATGTCGCTATCAGCTTATGACCGACAAATTCATGCAATGGCAGGCAAATAAAGCCCTTCAATTAATAACTGTGGAAGTGCTCAAAGAACACTAAGTTGTAGATAAGGCAGGCCAAGTTCCATCGACGATGGAGCTCTACGTTGGAGATCCAATTGTGAGGCCACCGTGAACGAATTATGTACCGCAGACCAAGCTTGCTATTTGGTGAAAACATTCGCGAAATGATGCGATTTGCTTTCGAAAACGGATACGTTTTCACCCTTTCTCGCTTTATCCAATCAACCTCCTATACGAATAGCACACGAACCACGACTAGACGTGGGTAACTCTCTCGCGAATCGACTCAAAGAATCGAATCGCGAAACTAAGTGAATGAACCTTGATTCTTTTCAAAAGAGTTACGATTCACTTATGTTCATTACGATTCCAACGAGTTGTCAAAAAAGTTAGATTGGCAGCTCTCTTAATGATGATTCGACGCAGAACATCGTAATCTTTACCAATTGATCATTTTTTCATTCTTACATTGTGTGGCCGGCTCGCACCAATGAGTCGATTCTTCGATGGAATCAAGGATGGGAAAAAATCATTCATTTATTGCGTATCTCTCACTCATATCCACGCACAATCTGATGCGAATGTGCTTCTGCCCCAGCCAAGCATAATCTTTCCACTTTCATTGCCCATTCTTTCTAATCGCCGAGCACCGAGCGACGCAAGCAACGACGGCCGAATGAATCACTACCGAATCTGAATGCCGAAGGCGAACGAACCAAGGTTGAACGAATGTTTGCGTTCTGAGTCGGGTGCGAGAGTATTCATGTTGGAACGTTCATTTAGCGTTCAGTGGAAGCATTCAGTACTGGGAATTGAATCAGTGAGTGCGTTTTGATTCAATCAGCTGAATGCCACTCGGTATGTAGTTGAGAGAGCGAACGTTCTTTTCGTAAACACCGATGCAAGCTGATTCATTTCGCACTCTATTTGTTTCTCTCCTGATTCGCTTCGGTGGCGTCGTTTGCGAGCCGTTCGTGTTGCGTTCGTTCTTAGTGCGCCGTGCTCTCACTCAGTATTAGGTTGTTGGCGTTCTTTTTGCTATTTTGCATCGCCGGCATTCGGGTGAGCGAATGAGTTTTCCCATGCTTGGATGGAATGAAAGAAAATCTTTGTACATATCCTGCATTTAACTAACGTCATGCTCAGGCATTTGTGTATTTCGTCAACGTCCGTGCCATGAAACAAGACTTTCTTGAAAACTAAGCAGGAATGTATGAAAAGGAGTCGGCTTACATCGAAAATCGACATTTTCCTTCAAATCTCGGAAATGAGTTACTAAATCGATCAAAAGAGTCGACTCTTTTTTGAAAGCAAGGTTGCGACCATTCATTCGCAAAGATTTACATTCATTTGCTATTATCTCAGTTCAGAAGCATCCTATCGAAAAACAATGTATGGATGAATTTAACCATGTAGTTTTATCTGAAAGTTTGCTGAATGACATTGGGGATGAATTTACATTCATCGCGGGGAGAGTTGCCTTCACAGCTCGCTCACGACTTTGGTATACGTTTGCGACCCCAATGTTATTCGGCAAACTTTCAGATAAAATTACAAGGTAAAATTCATCCATACATTATTTTTCGATAGCATGCTTCTGAACTGAGATAAAAGCAAATGAATGTAAATCTTTGCAAATGAATGGTCGCAACCTTGTTTGAAAGTGAACCGGAGGCGATTCACTCTCAAAATTGAATCAGTTTTCCCATCTCTAACCACGACACGAACAGAACTGATCAGCATTGTTGGCTGTTCCTTTTCGCCGTTGAGCCGTTGCGTTCCAGACAAGCCTTTCTTTACATCGCTTTCGATGCTTCTCGATAGCTTATCGCGATGCATCGTTGGCTGGAAAGTTTATTGGTATGGTATCGGTACATGCGAATGTTGTTTCTCTGTGCGTGTAGAGCGTTTGTGCCGTAGCTTCTAAAACCAACCCATTCGGTGCGGTTCGGCTGTTCGGGCGAGCGTGTGACGGCACTGTCAGATGTGTGCAAAATCGTTTGTTTTGCCACCTCTTTGCCTCTGATCATCGCTGATCAGTGCACAGGTCAATCGCACGCGATTAAACTACAGTTGATAAGTTGTTTGAGCACTCGTGAGGTGATAATTTGCATCATTGCCGCAGACATCTGTTGATAAAGACCTGCAGCCGTTAAATGTTCTCCGCTGATACACACCAAGTTTCACTGGCGTATACAGCAACACAGATTTCACGTTCGAGTTGAAAATTCGGATTTTGGTGCGTTGAATAATCTGATTGTTTTTCCATACATTCCATACATACTCGCAAAAGAAGCTCTCGTCTTCTCGATCCGTGCACCTTTGTCGATCGACCTTGGTCTTCATATCACAGCGCCGTTAAGCTAGGAGAGCAACGTCGAGCAAGCCAGTTTGAAGTCAATTAGGTGATCCATGGTAATAAGCTGCCACAGCAACGCACGATTTGGTTGACGATCAATCGCACCTACCAGGATCTCGTCGATTACGCCTAACTTCAGCTACGACCCGGATAGGATCAGACAAGAGACCGTTGTGCAGTACTCTGCATGAAAATGCCCTGTACTGTGCTTCAATGAGGCCGATGAATTTCTCAGGGGCACCCTTGCGCAATGCGCATGAGGGCTTTCCACGTATTTAATGTGATTAAAACGGTCGATAGCTTTTTCGTTATCAATGAACACCAGGTAGAAAGACTCTTGGAATTCATTGATTTGCTTCAGAATGATACAGAGCATGACAATATGGTCCACACAGGATCGTCCGGCACGGAATCCTGATTGTTGCCGTCGGAGAGTATTTTTTTTACAAAATGTTGCCGTTTCGTGTAAGAATTTCGTTCACGGGACTTGATGCAGATCTTTTCAGTACATGTTTTAAAAATATTTGGTTAAAAATGGGTGAGCACTATACTGCCCCCACTCGCATAACAGTCCCATTTGCAAAAAATAGGAATTGAGAAAACGGCATTTGAAGTTTGAAAACTTGTTTCCATATAAAACTTTGAAAAATCGCCAAAATTTGAAAAAATATTTTGTTCATCTCGAAATTTTCACAGATTGCTTTGCATATGAATATATAGCTGTAAAAAATATTACAATCACTACAAAGTTGTTCAGTTTTGTGTTACGTAACACAAAAATCCATGATGGGACTGTTATGCGGGTACTTTTGATATGGGACGCTCATAACTTGGTATTTTTTTCACACATTGACATAAAAAATCGTAATTTTTATTGTTGTTTTTGGAAGTACATAAAAAATGATGACTATTCATAACGTTAACTCAAAAGTGATGAAAAGTCAAATGGGACTGTTATGCGAGTGGGGGCAGTATAATTCAGTCAATACCAAACAGATTGACTTGAAATTTTGTACACGGCATACGTATTTTCCTGCATTTTAAAATTTTTGTTGTTTTGTTCAAAATTGGCTAAGTTAGAGTGCCCAGAATAGAAGCCTTGCCAAGATAGTTCCATTTCCCTAATTGGCGAACAAATGTGAGGTTAAGCACCGCAAATTTTTCAACTTTGGAAGCAAAAATAACATATTTCTGGTCAATACATTGAAGGAAAGTTATGAGAATCTGCCATAACTTCACTTTTCTTCCATTTATATCATTAGTAATTCAGTCTAGGGTTCGTAGTTCACTGTTTTAGAAAAGCGCCACCTGCGCAATTTAGCTTTGCGATTGATCGTCGATTAAATAATAGAGGGTTAAATATAATGTTAAATCATATGATTAAATACTTAACAAATTTAGATAGGTATAGGTATTGTAATACAAGCATTGAAAAAAAAACTGAACTAGAATGTGGTCATTTCGGAACGAGTTTCCCTTGGGGGATGGGATACGTGTTCAAATAAATAACTTGATTCGAAATCCAAAGTCTGGACAAGAACCTAAAGTGATCGCAACTATCTCTTTTTCCTTCCAGGCAACGCCCCACTGATTCAGAGTCGCTTTCTGGCCAGTGCTCCGGTCGGAAAACACATCAAAACCAAGATCGTCGACAATGTCCTGGTAGTGACGCTAGACTCACCCAACGTGAAGGTGAATTCGTTGGGTGCCGAAGTGCAGGCCGAATTTGATGCCGTTTTTCGCGACCTGGAAACGAATCCCGCAGTTAATTCGGCTGTGGTGATCTCCGCCAAGCCAGGATGTTTTGTCGCGGGTGCCGATATCACCATGCTAGAAAAGTGCAAAAGCGCCGAAGAGGCTACCAAAATTTCACATGATGGTCAGCTTATGTTCAACAAGTTGGAAAAGTCTCGGAAACCTATCGTTGCTGCTATTAATGGCGTGTGTCTGGGTGGCGGATTGGAGTTGGCTATGGCCTGCCACTACCGTATTGCCGTCAAAGACAAGAGAACAAATCTTGGACTTCCCGAAGTGATGCTAGGATTGCTGCCCGGCGCCGGAGGAACCCAGAGATTACCCAAACTGAGCTCGATTCCCACTGCACTGGATCTGGCCCTCACAGGCAAGAATGTTAAGGCTGATAAGGCTAAGAAGTTGGGTATTGTGGATTTACTGGTAAACCCATTGGGACCGGGACTTAAGCCGGCCGAACAAAACACCATCGAATATCTCGAGAAGGTTGCAATTCAAACGGCCAAGGACCTTGCCTCTGATAAGCTGAAAGTTAACAGGAAAAAATCCGGGTTGGTGAACTCCATTACTGAGTATGCCTTCTCGATCGACTGGGTTAAGGATAAGGTGTTTGGTAAAGCTCGTGAACAGGTGATGAAGCTATCTGGAGGACTCTACCCTGCCCCGCTTAAGGTATAGTTATTTAAAACATTAATATTAAGTTAGGTACCGTGAGGTGCCCATATTGCGTGCACTTAAAAATTTTAATAAACGAAATTAGGTTACCTCTTAATTCAAACATTCCGTGGCTTTTAGATCATCGACGTGATTCGAGTTGGTGTCGACAAAGGTTTCGAAGCTGGATCTGAAGCGGAACGTAAGGGATTCGGTGAGCTGTCACAAACTCCACAATCGAAGGGTCTCATCGGATTGTTCCGTGGACAAACCGAATGTAAGAAGAACCGTTTCGGAAAGCCCGCCAATCCACCCAAGAATGTGAGTTTTGTTTTGTCAAGAATATTGTGAACTGAAGTTAATTTCTGTTTTTTTTTTCGAAATAGATTGGTGTCTTGGGGGCAGGCTTGATGGGTGCTGGAATCGTTCAAGTAAGCATCGATAAGGGTTATCAGGTGGTTATGAAAGATACAACCGAGGCTGGACTGGGTCGAGGTGTTGGACAGATTCAGAACGGTCTGCAGAATGCCGTTAAGCGCAAGCGGATCAGTGGCATTGAAAAGGATCAGATTTTATCGAACCTGAACGCCACACTTAGTTATGATTCCTTCAAGAACACCGATATCGTCATTGAAGCAGTATTCGAAAACATAGACATCAAGCATAAAGTCATCAAAGAGTTGGAACAAGTCGTTCCAAAGCACTGTATCATCGCAACGAATACCTCAGCTATACCGATTACGAAAATTGCCGCCGGAAGCTCGCGGCCAGAAAATGTCGTTGGAATGCACTACTTCTCGCCAGTGGACAAAATGCAGCTGCTCGAAATCATCACTCATCCTGGAACTTCCAAAGAAACAGCCGCCGCAGCTGTCGAAGTGGGTCTAAAACAGGGCAAAGTTGTCATCACGGTTGGTGATGGCCCAGGATTCTACACGACTCGTATCCTTTCGACTATGTTGTCTGAAGCAATCAGGTAATCACAACAACACGTGACTTTTTTTATTCAACTTTGTACGTAGAGCGTCAAAATAGGGGAACTTTTTTGGCAGTTTTGCTCTCTTCGTCATGGGGGGTTTTTGAAACCTGTTGAATTCAAAGTTGGCATCAAATCTTCTAAGTCTTACCTACTCAATGTTGGCACACCTTCACTTGACATATTCAATTAGTCTGAGTTTTTTCTTTAGAAAATCTTATAATATGTATGGTAAGGGGACAATATGGGTCACCTTACAGATGGAACCTAATAACTTCCTAAATACAAATCAAATTTCTACCATGGCTCTTAACCTTCACATACCCGCACCTTGACATCTCATTTTCAAAATGCTGGCATTTCGTAAATTTTCAGCCGATTTTTTTGAAGTCGCCCTCAATCGATCATAATTTGGTGCTAGTTTATTATACTCAAGTGGCCATGCAACATCCGGAACCATTTCGGAGATATTCCGGATTGTACTGGGGTCAGGGGGGGTGCCAAAATGGCAAAAAGTGATTATTTCGTGGGTTATTGTATTTGAATCATCAATTTTCAGCGTAATTTTTGTTGCGAGCAATGAAACACAACTGCAATAACCAGATTTGTATAAGTTGACCGATCCGGACCACCGTGACAGGTTCCGCGGGGGCCTCATTGGGGACACTTTTGGTTTGCAACCAAAACATGTCATGCGACGTATCAAACTCCATGATTTCGAGAGAATGAGACAGAAAAGGTACACTGAAGTATGTATCAACTGATATGGCCGCTCCGGAACACCTGAAACAGGTTCCGCGGGGGCCTCATTGGGGACACTTCTGTTTTTCAACCAAAACAAGTCGTGCGACGTGTCAAACTTCCAGATTTCGAGAGAATGAGACAGAAAAAGTAGACTGAAGTATGTATCAACACATATGGCCGCTCCGGAACACCTGGAACAGGTTCCGCGGGGGCCTCATTGGGGACACTTCTGTTTTTCAGCCAAAACAAGTCTTGCGACGTATCAAACTTCCAGATTTCGAAAGAATGAGACAGAAAAAGTAGACTGAAGTATGTATCAACTGATATGGCCGCTCCGGAACACCTGGAACTGATTCCGCGGGGGCCTCATTGGGGACACTACTGTTTTTCCAACCAAAACAAGTCGTGCGACGTATCAAACTTCATGATTTCGGGAGAATGAGACAGAAAAGGTAGACTGAAGTATGTATCAACTGATATGGCCGCTCTGGAACACCTGGAACTGATTCCGCGGGGGCCTCATTGGTGACTCTTCTGTTTTTCAACCAAAACAAGTCGTGTGACGTATCAAACTTCCTGATTTCGAGAGAATGAGACAGTAAAAGAAGACTGAAGTATGTATCAACACATATGGCCGCTCCGGAATACCTGGAACAGGTTCCGCGGGGGCCTCATTGGGGACACTTCTGTTATTCAACCAAAACAAGTCGTGCGACGTTAAAACTTCATGATTTCGGGAGAATGAGACAGAAAAGGTAGACTGAAGTATGTATCAACTCATATTATAAGTATAAAATGTATTTTTGGAAATAAACATCTAACCTTTTATTTTTTTCAAACATATGCCGATTTTTCAGAAAATATACAGCTTGTGTACGTTTTGTGGATTGCTTAATCTAAATTTAAAAGGAACCTATGGGAAGCTTTCTAGAGCGCCCTTTCAAGTCGATACCGAGTCGAGTCTACTTAGTTTTATCTTTTCTGGCTTATTCATTCGAAATCATGAAGTTTGATATGTTGCACGGCATGTTTTGATTGTAAACCAGAAGTGTCATCAACGACGCCACCGCGGAACCTGTGCTAGATATGCCGAGGTGGCCATATTAGTTGACACAGACTTAAGTCTATCATTTTTGGCTCATTCATTCTAAACCATGAAGTTAGGTACGGCGCACGATATGTTTTGATTGAAAACAAGAAGTGTCTCCAATGAGGCCCCGGAAAACCTGTGCAAGATGTTCCGGGTGGTCATATTAGGTGATACAGGCTTTAGTCTATCATTTCTGGCTTATTCATTTGAAATCATGAGGTTTGATACGTCGCACGACATGGTTTGGTTGAAAACCAGAAGTGTCCCTAATGAGACCCCGCGGAACCTGCTCCAGTTGTTCCGGAGCAGCCATATCAGTTGATACATACTTCAGTCTACTTTTTCTGTCTCATTCTCTCGAAATCATGAACTTTGATACGTCGTACGACTTGTTTTGGCTGAAAAACATAAGTGTCCCCAATGAGTCCCCCGCGGAACCTGTTCCAGGTGTTCCGGAGCGGCCATATGAGTTGATACATACTTCAGTCTACTTTTTCCGTCTCATTCTCTCGAAATCAGGAAGTTTGATACGTCGTACGACTTGTTTTGGCTGAAAAATATAAGTGTCCCCAATAAGGTGGCCCACACTTATATGAAAAACAAAAATTTCGAAAAATGCCAAGTCTTACCTCCGAAATCAGTTGTTTTGGACTCCCAGAAGCTACGTTCAAAATTTGAGCAAAATCAGTTGAGCCTAAGGGGGCGCTCAAAACGCTTGAAGTTTGTATGGGAAAATTTGGCCAAATGTATGCAGAAATTTTAAGTTTTCGAATTTTGCCGCTAGGTGGCGCTGTAAGCGTTAAATCATCAAACCTTTTGGTATTATTGTAGGTGACTACAGCCAAACAACTTTGTCGAAGACCGCAAAGTGATCCAACGTCGGTGAAAAAAAGTTATTCCCTAGGTAAAGTGAGGATAAACTTTATTATTAATTTTCCAATACATGTAAAGGAATAATATCAATAATGAAATCTCAATACTTTGCCTCAGTTTGCCTAGGGTATAACTTTTTCACAGCCGTCGGATCACTTCGCGCTCTTCGACAAAGTTCTTTGGCATATAGTCACCTACAATAATACCAAAGGGTTTGATTATTGAACGCTTACAGCGCCACCTAGCAGCAAAATTCGGAAACTTAAAATTTATGCATACATTTGGCCAAGTTTTCCCATACAAACTTCAAGCGTTTTGAGCGCCCCCTTAGGCTCAACTGATTTTGCTCAAATTTTGAACGTAGCTTCTGGGAGTCCAAAACAACTGATTTCGGAGGTAAGACTTGGCATTTTTCGAAATTTTTGTTTTTCATATAAGTGTGGGCCACCCTAGTCCCCAATGAGGCCCCCGCGGAACCTGTTCCAAGTGTTCCGGATCGGCCATATCAGTTGATACATACTTCAGTCTACCTTTTCTGTCTCATTCTCTCGAAATCTGGAAGTTTGATAAGTCGCACGACTTGTTTTGGTTGAAAAACAGTAGTGTCCCCAATGAGGCCCCCGCGGAACCTGTTCCAGGTGTTCCGGAGCGGCCATAACAGTTGATACATACTTCAGTCTACTTTTTCTGTCTCATTCTCTCGAAATCAGGAAGTTTGATACGTCGCACGACTTGTTTTGGTTGAAAAAACAGAAGTGTCCCCAATAAGGCCCCCGCGGAACCTGTTTCAGGTGTTCCGGAGCGGCCATATGAGTTGATACATACTTCAGTCTACTTTTTCTGTCTCATTCTCTCGAAATCAGGAAGTTTGATACGTCGCACGACTTGTTTTGGTTGAAAAACAGAAGTGTCCCCAATGAGGCCCCCGCGGAACCTGTCACGGTGGTCCGGATCGGTCAACTTATAAAAATCTGGTTATTGCAGTTGTGTTTCATTGCTCGCAACAAAAATTACGCTGAAAATTGATGATTCAAATACAATAACCCACGAAATAATCACTTTTTGCCATTTTGGCACCCCCCCCTGACCCCAGTACAATCCGGAATATCTCCGGAATGGTTCCGGATGTTGCATGGCCACTTGAGTATAATAAACTAGCACCAAATTATGATCGATTGAGGGCGACTTCAAAAAAATCGGCTGAAAATTTACGAAATGCCAGCATTTTGAAAATGAGATGTCAAGGTGCGGGTATGTGAAGGTTAAATACATTAGTCAGCTGTGATACTAGATGATAGGAAGACCATAAATGTTGAAACCTGTTTCTTGATTAGCAGTTTTCAAAACCCACCTCATTTTTATGGGGGTAAGATGGGCCAGCAAACCGAAAACTCGATTTTTCTTCAACAAAAATACATGTCCTATTTTTCTTTTTTGTATTAACGTGTATTTTAACTTAAATGCTAATTCTACACTCTCTGTTTATCTAAGATTCGCATACGGACAGATTAGATTAACACTTACTCCGTTTCCTTTGCTTTTAGACTGCTCCAGGAAGGTGTAGACCCCAAGGACCTGGACAAAATGACCAAATCGTTCGGATTCCCAGTGGGTGCGGCTACCTTGGCTGACGAGGTCGGTATCGATGTTGGTGCGCACATTGCTGTCGATTTGTCCAAGGCATTCGGCGACCGATTCAGCGGAGGAAATCTCGGCGTTATGGAGGACATGGTCAAGGCCGGCTACATGGGACGTAAATCCGGAAAGGGTGTGTTCATGTACGAGGGTGGTAGAAGCAAAAACCGCGAAGTGAACCAAGGTACCCTGGCTATTCTGAAGCAGAAGTATGCCCTGCAATCGCGAGGCGCCAACAGTGTTGAAGACATGCAGCTGCGTATGGTTTCGCGGTTTGTGAACGAAGCGGTCCTGTGTCTCGAAGAGAAGATCTTGGATAGTCCCTTGGAGGGCGATGTTGGTGCGGTGTTCGGCCTCGGATTCCCACCATTCACCGGTGGTCCATTCCGTTGGGTGGATCAATACGGAGCCGGCAAACTGGTTGACAAAATGCGGTCATATGCCGATCTGTACGGTGCTCCATTCCAGCCAGCACAGATTCTGGTTGATATGGCCAAGGACCCATCGAAAAAGTTCTACCCGAGCAAGTAAAACGGCGATTTATGTTTGTTAATTAATTTAGAACTATTTAAGCTGGGAAATTTCAAAACGAAAGATAGATTCTTAGTTATTTTCAAAAACGTGTCGTTATTTTTCAAACGAAATTCCTGCCTAAGCATACTGTACGATCCCATTTTAGAGGATATTCTATATTTTTCGTTTGTTTTTTTTTTGTTATTGCTCTTGTATGCATTTTCTGTGTAATTTAAATAGAATCGAAAGGTTTACTCCATTTAATCAGTTGACTAAAATTGTCTTATAATATTTTTGAAAGAAAACGCCATTCTTACTCACAATGAAACAGAATAGGTTGCTGCAATAATGCTAGTTCCTAATATCTTGAACAGACTGGTGGTATATGTACCATGGTACAACAAGCATGTCCATTTTTAAAAAAAGTGGTTCGATTCTCAAGACCCACCCACGAAAACTAGCCGAATGAACCTATAAGCAATGGCAAAGAGTTCTGTAAAAATCAGATCTCTAAGTCATTTGATATAGTTATAAGGTACACCGGGACAAGTTAAAACGGTTTTTAAAAGATTTAAATTTAAACTGCCGTGAATCCCATATCAGTACCATGTTTGCTGGATTTCCTACACTGAGGATACTGTTCGTATGTTTTTTCATAGTTTACATCTTATGAATCCGTTATTTTAATTTTTTTCATCATTTCATAGTTCTCGTATGCTTTTCATACATTGAAAAGCGAAATCCATAAGACTAGTCGTATGAAAAATCTCATATGAAGCATCGTATGAGAATCATAAGATGTGTTATGAAACACACTGCTAAAAAACAACAAAACCTTTTATTGGGTTTTTAAATTTTGAAAAATGTATTGATTTTTTGATTTCATACGAAAGAGCACCTTTTTCTGAGCCACTATGATTTTTTTCAGATTTTTAGAACTTTATTTTGGTACCTTAAATCAATTTCAAAGATATTTTTTGAAATCACCTTTTGACAGCTGGGCAACTGCTTGACAGCTCCGCCCAGTACAAACTGCGACGAGGGGTGATGCGAGAAATCGCTCCCATACAAACTTCAAACTGATTTTTGAATAGGTTCCCGGGCTCTAAAATTCATGAACATTTGGATTTCGACTCATTTTGACATGCAGATTTAGAATATTAAGTTATCTCAACACCGTTAAAGAAGCCAATTGGCTTCTAACCACTTCAACTTCCGAAGCGTCGAAGGGCGAATGAGTGAAGCACGCACTCGCTAACCTTGACGTTCCTGGTTCGATTCCAGGTTGCGATTTTTTTTTAATTTGAGCAAAATATTTCATAAAAATATGTATAATATTCATAAGACATAGTTTCAGTTTTCATATGTTATCGGTATGATTTTCATACGTGAGTGTTAAGAAATTTATACAGTAACAGTATGACAATAATAGTTGGCGCTTTGAATCCAAAATCATAGTTAGTAACTATGATTTTGTAATTGTAATTGCTCAGTCCACACCCAGGCCGACAACTGTCAGCCCATCTGCTTGTAGGCAGATGTGCACCTACTAAGCCTCCCCCGTTAACATGTCTTACACCGAATTAGCACACCGGGATCTTCCACAGGCAGGCGCTGGCGTTACCAGTCCCAACAAGTGTCAGATACATTAAATAGATGGGGTAGAGGATATAGGAAGATGTGGGAATACGATGGGAAGAGGTAGAAAATGAAGAGATAGTAGAGAGGTTTCGATTTTGTTGCTGAAACGAGAAAAAGAAAGAATGATAAAGAATATTAGCGATATGTTCATAGATTATGATTTGGTCGATAATTTCTCATCTATTTTGTTTCCATATCGTTGCATCGGTGACCATTTTCATCGCCTTTCTAGTTTTTGTTAGGGCCATCTCGCGTTTTTTCGTCATGTCCTCTTTGCCGGTTGTCGACGTTCGGGATGTAAGTAGAAAAGCATGCATTTAGTATGATTAGTACGACAGTAATTGTGATTGCTCAGTACTTCCAGCCCATTTGTCCGCAGTACATATCAGGCATCCCGTTTTAACAAGTCCTACACAGAATTAGAAACCCGGATCTCCCACAGACAGTCCTAACTTGTGTCAGATAAGTTCAATTGAGGATAGGAAGCGGCGAAATGAGAAGACAGTAGAGAAGGTTTGGTACATTGGTAGCTGTGTTCATGTGATGTTTGCCTGACATTGAAAAACTATTTTCCGTAGGTGTTTAACTCTCTACCCCAAATTTAATACCGGAAAAATATCTGATCAGATGTATTGGGTTTCTTGTTCATGTTTAGACTACTGTGATGATTTGAGAATCCACTGAATCGTCATTTCCCAGCGACATTCCAAACTAATCAAACTGATTTTGTTTACCTGTTGTGCATCCGACGCCCCTGTGATGAACTCAACGGAGCTTGTGTATGCTAGCCGCTGCGAAGTCGTGTGCGAAATTCGACTGTGATGATAATGAATTTCGGCCGAGTCTAAATGGGTGCAAATGTCGCAATATAGTTTGGCAATTCTATGTCCATACATCTTTTATCAAGAAGGAATAATGTTGTTTACTGTTATAAAATAACTCAGTTAAAGGGCAGCTAATGCATTTTAATCCAGAATAAACCTACAGAAAATGTCATTTTACCAATGATTTCATCCTAATCTTGACCCTAACATAGTTATGCGCTTAGTGGACAATGACCAAAAATAGTCCTAATCTTGACCCTAACATAGTTATGCGCTTAGTTGGACAATGACCAAAAATAGTGTTGTTTCGACAATAGTCACATACTATGCCCTACGACATTGACGATTCTATTGTCTATGGCTCACCTATTTAGCGCCACCCAGCAGGGACTTGGTCTGGTACCCAATTCAGTATATCCGCTCCACGTAATGTACCGTACCTCTTTCGATTTGTGATATATTACGCGGAACATTACTCTCTTCATTCGAATAGCGGCTATGTAACCCATTGGATTAAAAACCTCCATCAAACATGAAGCGATTAATCGGAGACTGAAGACTCTATACCAAATTTGGCTCAGAGACAGGTAATCAGTGAAGTCAGTTTTTCTCGTTTGTCAGAGACGATTGATACGTATTAAGACAGACTTTCCACTGCATCTGCCAGCAATAATCGGTGATCGATCAACATTTCGAGTACCTACCCCAATTTACACAAGAATGCCAAGGATCACCGCTCATGCTTTACAATACAGTTGGAAAAACTAGAGCAACACCTGGCCACAATGATGCATAAAGCACTAAAGCGGACCGGAAGTGTCGGTGAGCCAGCCCCACCATCATAGTTAGTAACTATGATTTTCGCAAGAAATTCTTGTGGCAAAATATCATAGTTGATTCGTATGATTTTCGGAGTTGCAGTATCCTCAGTGTATGCATAAAAAAATGAAAGGACAACATTAGCCTCTGATTCTATGATGTAGCGCGCGAGTTTCGGACAGCAAACACGTGCTGCATGTAGCAACCGAGAGTAAACGGGGGCTGATATCCTTTTATTCTGCTTTCGTTAGTTGGACCGCAATTTTTAAATGTTATACTATTTAATATTTAGAAAAAATAAATGAAAGTAGAATGGCGGCATCGCCGCTTACTTACTCCCCTCAAACTCAAATACCTACTCAAATATCATATGATCCATTCGCAAGTCTATCCGTTTTTAGAATGTTCAATCAATCTCTGTCGAAGCAGGCCGAGCAGATGAACTGACAAAACTGCACTAAAAATCCATAAAACACGTCAAACTCACGTCGGAGCTCCGCAGAAACCAACTTCATAAAACAAAATGGTTGCCTGTTTCAGTGAAGACAAAAACGTTAAAGTTCCAAATTTCAGTGATTTCCGCAAGTCGTTTCTCTACACTCCGTGCAACTGCCCCTTGGTGGATTGCGAATTCTCCGGGCAACAACGGAAGGTATCCACCACACGAAAGTACCAAACATCCCGTCGCATCCGAAAACTTGCGAAGCCAAAATGCCGTGGAGCCAAATTCTACCAACGACCGGTATCGCAGTACGGACGAACGATTCAGATGATACGTGCCTATCAGGAGCCTCACGCATCGACCCGGATTCAACAGTTGGCTCTGCCGAAAGTACGCAAACTGATTGCTGCGCGCGATGCGTATCGCCGGTTTATCAATCGATGTTGGTACGACAGGTTCGGGAAGCGCATCAAACGGAGCATGTTCACGGTTTACAGCCGGTTGGCAAATGTCCATCTTCCGTCGACAGAGTAAGCTACTTTTATGTATACAACACCACACAATACTTTTGATTTGAGCTGGGGCCTGAAGTACACAGGGTTTAAAATTTGACAAAGAAAGAACTCAAGAAGCAACATCAGTTTGACACTAATGAAATTTTGATCGAGTGAAACAAGATGTTTTGGCATTGGTTTCGTTTTGGACAAATATTTGACCTTGTGTACTAACAATTTATGAAATCACACGATATAACAATTTTTCTGTTTGTTTCAAGCAAACTAATGTTTCTCTAGCAGATTTGACGTCGTTGAACCTGAATCTAGGGTCCAGGTCTGCTTCAGCACGTACATTTTTTTTAACGTGGATGGCTTGGATTGAATGAGCTCAAGTCTAAATTTCATGAAAATTCAGAGTAGCAACCTATCAGGGGCTTTCTTTACTGCCCA
Source organism: Aedes albopictus (assembly GCF_035046485.1). Taxonomy (NCBI): domain Eukaryota; kingdom Metazoa; phylum Arthropoda; class Insecta; order Diptera; family Culicidae; genus Aedes; species Aedes albopictus. The sequence continues at coordinate 226,417,848 of NC_085137.1, read as the reverse complement.
TAACTGCATATTTGTAACATTTGCATATTTTGATGGTATTGAGTTATTTTCGGGAATCACCATCAAATCGCAAGTACTTTCGACTTCCTGAATAAAAATTTCAAGTTTGTTCTAGGATTTATGAAAAAAATACCAAGCCATTTTGTCTCATTCACCAAAGTAACCGCATAACAGTCACACTGGAAAAAAAGCAGGCTCTAAAGCATGTCATCAATCATAATCAGGTCCGATTTATTTTCTGGCCATTCGTCTAGCATATAAGATGTGCTGTAGAAAATTTTATTGCTTAACGATTGATTACCAATTTATGAGAAATATTAAAAATTTTGGTTCATTTCCATACCATTAAAAGTTAAATCTTTGGGCTCCATTTTCTCCAATGCCTACTTTTGTCGAATGTTACTCTTATGCGATTATGGGCAGTTTAGCTCATTGATGAAGCTCGTGGTTAAAAAGCATGACTATTATACTGAATGAAGGCTGGAAAAAAAGACACTACACCGTTTTCGGCCAGAGGCCGCAGAGACTGAACATTACTAACATTAAACAACGGGCAACACATATAACACCCAGTGGCCCAGTGGAGAATTTTTCGTTTGACGAAAAGTTTTCCCCGACTAGAGCGGGAATCGAACCCACACTCCGAGGCTTACGAGACACCTAAACGACTGACGCCGCTAACCGCTCGGCCACGAAGCCCACAAAAAAGGTGTCAGAATTCTAATTCCGACAATTTAGTAATCATAAGTGAATTTTCTTTTTTAAGGGCGGACGGGACGGTCGAGGAAATATCCGCCATTGCTCTGTTTCTACTAAGATGGTAATCTCAGATTCTACTTCATATAATGGAACAAAAATCTATCATTGTGTATGCTCACTTGCAATGCATATGCTGATTGTTTTTCAGCCTCATCTGTGCGATAGAAATCGAGATTACCATCTTCAAAATCGCGAGGCAAATTGTTAGAAAGAGAGGGAAGATAGGAAAAATAACACAGCGTCCCGATTCACCTTAACCAGTAGTGAAAAAGTTTATGAACATAACTTGTTGTTATTGAAAATTGGCTCAAATTAGAAAAAAAATGTTAAGAAAACAGCTCATTCAATAGAAAGTTTGGGCACATATCTATTTGTAACTGAACAAGCTTAACAGTTCGGACCTTTTTCAGATCTAAACTGATTAAAATGACTCCCGAACAATGGAAACAGCATCAACAATGGTTATCAAAAAATGCACAACCAAAACCACTCAAGAAGCCTGAAACTAAATCCCGCAAACGTATGCCTCTTATCCAGCTATTAGACCGAGTGATGGATCTTTCCACGCCCCGTTGGAAGTGTAATAAGTACGATGGTCCAGCAAAATTTAGGGCAGTGCTACCAGGTGCGCTAAAGGCAACTGCGAGCGATCGTGTTAAAGCGCTTTGCCAACCAAAAGAACGACATCGGCGAGCCAAAGGCCCCTATAAGGAAGACTTGTCGATTCCGAAGGGTGCGCTTGAAGCTGTTGGTTAGTATTTTGTTTAAATAGTATTCTTTCTACAGGGGTTTGAACTGAGCAAAATAAGTTACATTATATCGAGGTCCACGCATATTCAAACTTCTCATCTTATTAAAGCAACACAACGAGTGCTGGATCTTGCGCAGCCGAAAATCTATCGGAATGTGAAAAACGAGTACCGCGAGAACCCGTTCATGGTGGACCCTCGAGCACTCAAGGCAAAAGCAAGCGACCGTATACTGGAGTTGGCTAAACCGAAGAAGGTGAAAAAATAGAACACCATTTTTATGATTACTTGTTTAGCTTTATTTCATAAAACGAATTCAACGGTAACATCCTAGAAGAGAACAATGGGATTCGATGGAAATAAATGGATTTAGATGATTTGGTTATTCGAATGATGACACTTTTGGAGCTTTATTTCGGTAGGAGGGTAGGTATTTTAATAAATAAGATTTTATCAAATCAACGATCGCTATACGAGTATACACGATGTTGCTAAAAGTAACGTTCGCGGGAGCTAATTAACGATTTTAAGTGGTCGCTTGCACTTAGTACGGTGCAGTGTTTAATACAGATGCGTGGTTGTTTGGGTGTCTTACTGTTAGTAAACACCGCTAGATGTCGCCCTTTTATTGCAGATTGTGAATGACGGCTTTGGTGAAATCGTCGGTAGTTGATTGACCGCCCAAATCCTTAGTGCGCACTTTACCTGCCTTAAGCACGTTCTGAACAGCCTGGAAAATCATCTGGCTGTAGGGTAGTAGGTTGACGTGACGCAGCATCTTAGATGAGCACAGCAGAATAGCGGTGGGATTGGCAATGTTCTTGCCGACACCTTCAGCGAAAGTGTGACGCGCACCCTACAAAATAAAAGAACATAAAAAATGGTCAGAATTCGTCAAAATGCGATTGAAAATACGTAGGTAAAATGCAATCAATTTGGATGATCCTAGAACAGTTCCCCGAAAACCAATTTCAGATCGTTACCTCGAATGACCAGAACTGCAAACTATGATTCAAACGGCGAGAGAACATTTCTGTCATGGTACAAACGGTTTAACTGCAATGCTGCAAGTCCGGTAAGTGCAACAAATGTGCAGTTATCGCACCGCCAAATGTCAGAATTCTGCGCCATGTTAGTCCAAATAGTGTCCAAATGAACAACCGGATGAAGTTCACGTTCATTTTACGTCAGTTGATGGTTTGTTGACACTGTCAGGCGTTGCAGTTATCGGATTTTCGTTCGCTAAGTGAAACGTAAACATGTTGCAGTTATCGAACGTCTACTGTAATGCATACGTACATAAATAATACTTTTTTTTTGCAATTTCTCATCGTAATAGGCTGTTTTACCTTACGCAAATCCGTCAGGAAAAGGCCTACTTTCCCACACCAAATTAGCAGTGCTGTAATGGTTCATTACAGCACTGATTTGCGTTGCGTAATGAACCATTACAGCACTGTTTTATGTTTGGATCAATTTCGTGATCTTTTCTGGAAGCATTTTTTAAAAATTGTGACAACTGCACAGTATAACCTGCTATGATCAGACTTCCTTAAACATGACTATGAACATCAGCGTGCAGTTTGATGAATAAATTGGTTAAAAACTACCCTTAAGCAGTAATTTATGAAATTGCAAAAAACGTTGTACGCAACTCGGTGCAGAACTCGATTTTTACAGCACTCGTCGTAATTATCCAACTTGGCAAGCCTCGTTGGATAAATGTACGACTCGTGCTGTAAAAATCTTCATTCTGCACCTTGTTGCGTAAACTACTATTAATGGCCATTTACGAAACGACAACAATGATATTGAATTTTACAGAAATATTCTAGAAAATAATCACCCCGTAAAACGGGGTAACTTTGATAGTTTTCAGCGAGTTTTTTTTTAATATGTTTCCATGTAACAGTATTTCCTCTAGTTTTATATTTTTAGAACATGTAGGGTCTTGTACCATTTGGGCAGGTGTACCTATTTTGGGCACTTACCGCTGTAACTAAATCAATTTCAAACCGATTGATTTGAGTTTTTGTATAGAGTAAGATACTGTACGTGCCTAACTCTTTACAAAAATTCAAAACAATCCGTTTGAAATTGACCTAGTTATAGCGGCAAGTGTTCAAAATAGGTACACCTGCCCAAATGGTACGTACAAGACCCTACTGGGGTATCAGTTATCAATTGCAATTTGAAGATTCGGTAATCTTAAGTATTTTGAGTGACTTTTAGTTTTCCAGATAAGCGAGAATCCGATTTTCATTTTGGGATAACTTTGATAGTGTTCTGAAAAAACACATCAAATCTTAAAAAATAATCACTGACTGAAATCTTAGGAATAGGTATGAACATGATAAGCCTTGTTATATATCTATCTATATAAATAAAAATGGAATAGTGTTTGTATGTCACGAATAGGCTCGGGAACGGGTTAAAGGATCTACTCCTAGATCTACTCCATTCTTTCAGTGTTTCATTCGTCTGCATGGCTCCGACGTGTTCGTACGAAAAAAATAATTTGGAAAATCGACTAGAAAGATTGAAATTCCGGTTTGCGGGGCAATTTTCTACAAAGCTGCATGTCAAAAAACACAGTAGGCAGGCAGAACGACGTTTGCCGGGACAGCTAGTATCAAATAGATTTTTTATATCAAAACATTAGGGGGATTCACTAAACAGATTAAATTGCTGCGTAAGCCATGATTTTCTGCTTATTTGAAATGTTCCAAGATTTTGCGAATGAAACAATCAAAGACTGCCTTGGTGATCGCGACGTTTAATCAGTTTAATCAGTTTACACTGTTTAGTGAATCCCCTTATTGATTTTTTACTAAATTCTACATATAAATATGGGTTTTTCTAAGTACTAAGTGAAAAACAAAGTGAATTTAGCTATCAAAAATCATTATCTTTGTAAAAATATATCTTTAAAGGTATACCAACATATTATTACATGCTATTCATGATGAGTTTTCTTTTTTAGGGTAGTTTTTGAATGTTTTATAAACAAATTTTGAACAACACAGATTTATCTACATGAGATTAGAAGGGCATTGCATACTTTTAGGCATTTATCGATTTACGGAAATTTATGTCCTAATTTACAAAAGTATTTCGTAAAAACACACTTCGTTAAGAGATTCAATTCTAGATTTGGAATCTATTATGATGAACCTATCGAGAATAAGAGTCCATTCATTGAAACAATAGTTGAAACCAGAGATGTCCATATCCTCAGTGTGGGAAAGAGAAATAGAAAATACACCACTCACGCTGTGCATCTGAACAGGAGCCCTTCTCTTTATGTGGATCCACCACTGCGATTCGGATGCGCGCAAGCTTGGTGAGTAGAAATAAATCTCTTAGCTCCCTGAGCACTAGGCCACACAACAGTGCGGCGAGAGCGATTTCAAATTCTCTTCGGTGAAAGTGTAAAAAATCACCCGGGTGCGCGCTCCAGTGAGGTTTTTGCGCCAGAGTGCGCGCTGCGGTGAAACGCCGGAGAGTTCTCGCCCCGGCGACACCATGGTGATAATTCGGTGACTGCTGGGTGAAAACACGGGAGAGCGCCGGAGAGCGATGCGCGCGAAAGAGTGAGCCACACTCGATCCAAGGCGGACGAGCAAGAGCACGCACTAGCGCTTGGTCTACCTACCACCCAAAACAAGAGAAACTGGCTTCTTGGTGTGGTGAAAAATGTTCCTATCCCCAGTGTGGTCGATAAACTGACGCCGCAGTGAATCGCTACGGTGAAATGCCATCTCTGGTTGAAACGAAGTCGTATAGCAGATTGTTTGAAGCGATTGACAAATGACAAAAATATCAACAATTTCAAATTTTGGTCCAAAATGTTGTATATAAACTTGTTTTAATGAAAATACATCTAAGATGAACTTTTATATTTCATTTCATTTTATTTACTCAATATTAGTTCTAGATTAACAGTGTACAAATTGTTTTCATAAGCTGAGATATGGACTACCTTTCAACAGCTATATAATTCTAATATTGCAGCCTGTGCGGATTAAGGAACAACTTCAGGAATTTAATAAAGTGAAAGGAAAAAGTTCAAAAAAAAACCTTTGAAATAGCGTTAAAGGTATTGGGATAGTTGGAGGAAACAGTTCACTTAAACCTAATATCACAGACTATGAGGTAAATGTTGCAGCAACGGGTTTGCTGATGTAGTGCATCCCATCCAAAACTTTGGAAGCACTCGCTGGAACCAGTCGTTGATTTGTTCCATCCTCGTAATAGAATGGACCTCTTCGGTTGGGTAGAATGGATCTAAATTCATCATCATCTTCAATATTCGATTCTGCTTCACCTGAAGCTTCTTCCTGTGGGTTGCTGCGCAGTGGTACCACGCGGGAAAACCGTATGTCATTACTGGTTTGAATACCGTCTTGTACAGTAACAGCTTCGAATTTGCGTCTAAGTACGATCGGCGATTGATCAGCGGGTACAGCATTCTCGTGAGCTTATCGCATTTACTCAAGATGTTCTTGACGTGCACGGCAAATGTTAGCTTCCGATCCAAGGTTAAGCCCAGGTATCCTACGTCATCCGACCATGGCAATTGGCGTCCCCACACAGAAATCTCATTTTGCGGTAGTTTCCGAGGACTTCGTTTCCGAGTGAAGAAAATTGCCTGCGACTTTTCAGCGTTGGTCTTGATCTTCCATTTCCTCTGGTACCTCTCGATGGCGTTTTGGGCCGCTTGTAGTTCGGTCACCACAATGACCGGATCAGGATCTGATGCAACGAATCCAGTATCGTCAGCGAATAGGTAATACTGTATGCCATCTAGCATCACCAGGTCAGCGGTGAAGATGTTGTAGAGCGTGGGGCTTAACACAGCACCTTGTGGGACACCATAGGGTACTTCGAGACGATCTGATACATGCCCATTGACAGACACTTGATAAGAGCGGTTTGACAAAAAGGAGCGGATAATCTTCAAAACGTACATAGGAAAGTTTACAACTAGCATCTTGTGCAGGATTGCTTCCTGCCAAACTGAATCGTATGCCTTCTCGACATCTAATAGTACCATTCCAGAGGACTTACCCCGCGAGAAGTTGGTTTTTATATCTCGGACTAATCGGGCGAGCTGGTGGTTGGTTGAGTGCCCTCTTTTGAATCCGAACTGCTCATCGGGAATCATCCTTATATTTTCCAAGTATTGTTCAATACGATTCAGGATCACACGCTCCAGTATTTTGCTAAACGAAGACAGCAAGCTGATTGGCCTGTAGTTAGACGGAATCGAGGAGTCTTTGTTCGGCTTTGGAATGGCGATGACCACAGCGTGTTTCCACCTGGTCGGAAAGTATCCGAGCCGGATGCAGGCAGTGAGGATTTTGGCGAGAAAGATGTGAGCTTTTCGAGGCAGTTTCTTGAGCACGCAGTTTCGTATTTTATCTTCCCCAGGAGACTTTTTGGATTTGAGCCTTCGAATGCACTGGGTAACCTCCTTTGGACGAATCAGCCACGGGTGGTCTCCTGGCAAGTGTGCCTGGTCGATGTGAACGATTGACTCATTCACCGCTGTAACAGTGTCCGGATCATCTGGCATCTGATTCGTATGTGCGCGAGCGAAGCTTCTTGCCAGAAGTTGAGCTTTTTCTAGCGGTGAAGCTATCATCTTGTCGTCGTGACGCAATGGTGGGCTACACTTTGTCGATTTCCGCAACGCTTTTGTGATTTTCCACAGTGTATCGCGATCGCCGTTTAGTGTTCGAAGCGTTTCCTTGAATCTGCTGAAGTTCGCTTGGTCACATTCCTCTCTGATTCTACGGTTCAGCGATAGCACTATGTCATGGTATATTGGATCTCTCCTTCTGTACCATTGCCGCCGGCGTTTGTTCCGCAGCGCGATCAATCTTCGAGTACTTTCCGGGATCTCAGCAACTTGATATATTCGTTTCTGAACTTCAGGAACCGAGGCAGTTTCGGCATCCATTACTGTCGTTGTCAGGAGTTCAATCGCAGCATCAACCTCAGCTTCATTGTCGAGGGTTATAATCGCAGGGTCCAACAAATCTAATTTAGAATTAACTTCACGCTGGAAGCGAGGCCAGTCCGCCCGCGCATAGCACCGGACCTTCGGTGTTATGTTTTCGATTGGGGCCGAGAGACTCACGTTGAACATTACTGGAAGGTGGTCTGATGACAGTTCGTTGAGCGTAACTGGTTTGGTCATGTCCAGCAGGTTGTTTGAGAGGGCCAGGTCAAGAGTGGATGGGCGGCCACGGCCCGCCGGTTGGAATGTAAACGAGTCTGGGAAGTGGATGAAGAAATTGCGACTGGATGCCTCTTGGCACAGCAGCGTTCCTGCTTTGTTAGTCATAGAGCAGTTCCAGTGGCGGTGTCGTGCGTTCAGGTCTCCGGCTATGAAAAACGGTTCAGCTCTTCTTGTGAGCTCGGCGATGTCTCGACGAAATTGAGTCCAAACAGATCGTCTCCTCGCTCCAGGAAAGTAGGCGGCGATTACGTGTAGGTTTCCGTTTGACGTCGTAATCGAAATACCCACACTTTCGATAACCTTCGTCGAAATATTAAGCTCGACAAAACTGATGCCTTTTCGGACTACAATCATAACACCTCCTCCTCTCTCTGCATCACTGGAATTGCGGTCGAAACGGATACAGGAAAAACTCGGATGGAAGAAGGCATGTTTCTGCTGCAGCCAGGTTTCAGTCACAATTCCTACGTCCACGTTGTGTCGCTCTAAGAAATCAAAGAGTTCCAGTTTCTTCCCATGAACGGAGCGACCGTTCCAATTAGCCAGACGCAAGTAGTTCTGATTAGCCATTATAAACGTACTTGGTCGTAAGCTCGAAAAGAGCTAGAAGTTGCTGCTGCTTTGTCTGGCATTGCGCCAGTCGGTCGAACATCTCTCTCGCCAGAGAAAGAAACTCGGACATCGAGAAAAGTTCATTATTGGCACTCTGATTTTTCAGCACTTCGGCGTACGAGTTTGCTGAGTTGCTTGGACGGCCCTGCGAAGAGCGCGGGGGTGGAGGCGGAGGGGGTGGATTCCGCCGCTCAGCTCTTATTTTCGCCAGCTTCTCAAGGTAGTTTTTACGGCTGGGACACCCACGATAGTTTGCAGTGTGCTGGCCACTGCAATTTGCACATTTGATGAATCCACGAGTTTCGCTCCTATTACTGTGCTCCAGGTCCGCCTTCTTGGGGAGTTGACACTCGGCAGAAAGATGTTTTTCACCACACTTAACGCACAGTGGAACAAGGTTACAGTTCCGCATTCCATGTCCGAACTGTTGGCAACGGTGACACTGGACTGCATCTGTCGATTTCCGCTCGAAGTAGCGCCATTTCACTATGGTACTGAAGAGTGCCTTCACTTTCCGCAGTTCCGAAAGCTTTACGGATCCCTTAATAAAGCTCAGTAAGTACAACGCACTTTCTTCCAGGCCAACGACTTTTTTGGAAAACAGTTTTACCTCCACTGGTACTACTCCAACAGAAACAAGCTCTGCCTCCAGCTCGGAGATCTACGTTTGCCTTTTTCTTAACCGGTTGAAGATAAACTATGCAATGCCTGTCCCACTATCAAAGTTACCCGCATTATCAAAGATACCCCGTTCTACGGTAAGTAATTAATGCAAGGTAGTGAGCGTTAGTAATCATTTGTGATAAAAAGAAATACTCACCGGTTCAAAGACGGCATGCTCGGAGGAGTACGATGCTCCTGCGACGACTCCAGCACCACCCACTAACCCGGATGCAATATTGTCGATGATGTTACCATACAGGTTCGGAGCAACCATGACGTCGAACTGATTCGGGTTGCTCACCAGCTGCATCGTCGTATTGTCTACAATCATTTTCTCGAACTGCGTGCGAGGGTACAGCTTGGCAATCTGTAACGTTTTTCGGGAATTCAGTTGAGTTCAAGACTTGCACATCCTCTAATAATCCTTACCTCTTCGCATTTCCTCATAAACAGACCATCGCCCAGCTTCATGATGTTGGCCTTGTGGACGCAGGTGACCTTCTTGCGGTTGTGCTTGGTAGCATAGTCGAAGGCGAACTTGGCAATACGCGCTGACTTCTGGGCGGTGATAATTTTCAAACATTCAATCACCCCTGGAACGGTTTCATGCTCAAGCGCAGAAAACTCGCCTTCCGTTTGCTCGCGAATAACAACGGTATCGATGCCCTTGTGACGGGTATTGACACCTTCCAAGCTGACCACGTGCACAACGTTTGCATACAAATCCAGTTCGTTGCGTAGTTTCATGTTCATCGTTTCTAGCTCGCCTGTGCGGCTGTAATCCGGAGTGGCCAAGATGCCCTTGAGGCAAACTTTATTCTTACGAATGGACCGCACCACATCTTCCAACGGAGAGCTCAGAACGGGATTGACCTCCGATAGGAAGAAAGTTTCGAAATCTACCGGAACGTCAGCAGCTTTGAACACCTCTTGAACGGAGTACATCAGCTCTGGGCCAACGCCATCGCCCGGAATCATAGTGCAAGTGATCCGGCCCTCCTTCGATTTCTGTTGGGATAAAAATAAACATAATCGATCAATAAAAAGTTGGCTCATTTGATGACTATACTTACGTTTGGGTTTTGAACCGCTCCGGTGGAATGGATTCCACGGCAAGAAGCCTAAAACAAAAAAAAAGATATAAACACCAAAGCATTTTTTTAGACCTCCACCAAATTCCCCAAGGACATCGCGAACACAGCCACTCTGCTGCGCGATTGCCGAGCCAGCAGAATGGTTACATAAACTTTTTCCCCTGGTCAAAACTAATCAAAATAAATCCTACCTGCACCAGGCTTCTCGCTACATTACGTGCGAGGAAAGACATGCTGACTACTAGCGGACCACTGGACTAGATTTTTTCGTCGTTGGAACAAGGACCAGACGAATCCTTTGCGGGAAAAAAGAACGCACTTCTGATCGCGGGGATCTTTCCGTCACGAACCGAATCGACCGACAAGACGACGACGACGACGAAACAGCGAAAAAGTTCTGTTTCAATCTGACAGCGGACATCCTATGTTTGACATTTGCTGTCATTGGTGAAACATTAAATGTTTCAATCATTTTTTTTGTTTGATGTTTTCACGTGCATTTTGTTTTTGTTGTGATTTTTAATGCTCGGTGTGTAGTGTAGTTTTCGGTTCGGAATTAATCGAAAATGAACGAATATTTATGGGAATTTGCTCAGAAATTGCCCAGTGATAATCCGTTTCAAGTCGTATTGAAATCTGCCTTATCGTAAGTAGCATTATTGATATCTTTTGATAGTAAAATTTCATTGCTGATAAAAATGGTCCAGCTCCAGCATCATTGCGCACAGAAAGCATAAACAATTTCACAGTGACCGAGGTGCTCATAAATGCTGGATAAAATTATCGACCCGAAGAACGCGTTTGGTGCCACATCTATTGATGATGAGCTTTCCATGTTCCCCACAAATCTTTGTGGCTCTACGTTACTACCGGAGCTCGGCCTGCCTCTTTTCAACTAAAACTCGTCCGTGAAGGCACTATACTGCCGTGTGCAGGGATTCTCATAGAACATGGGACATCTATGCTGCACACTGCAGTATATTTGATGCAGTTAACACAGACAAACAGACGTAGCCACTTCAAAGATTTTTCGATCCAAAACCGTCACGGAAACATTCGCCAAATGCCAAAAATACTGAACCATGAACTAGGTGTATACTGGCAGGTTATCGTTTTTAATAAAATTACAAATTACAAAAATTGCTAGGTGACGGAGTAAGCAAACGTGAAACTTGAACATAACTTGAATGCCATCCGTTTGCTTAAGCCTGGAACACAAAGCGACCGTTCCGTCAAGGTTTGCGTTTTTTTTTTACAGTTTTCTCATGGGAAATATGTCAAATGGGGGAACCAACATATTTTGGACACAACAACGTGCCGATATTTTTTGGATACTTGCGGCAAAAACAAATGGAAATGTCCAAAATATATTGGCGTAACGCTGTGTCTAAAATACGTTGGTTCCCCTAACTGTCACTCAGGAGGAATTTTGAAGAAATTCCTGGAGGTGATCTTGTCGGTACAGGGAATGACCAGAGCAGAGATTCCGACCGCAGGGAACTTTCGAACGCGTAGGAAATACGGAAATCGGTTTACTCTTAACGAAACGTGTTTTATTCTCGGCGTATACAAAAGGGTTATGACAAATCGAAAAACAATGCAAAGTATTACAAAGGTAGGTATGACATTTTACTCTCTACACTTGTGTTCAGTGTGCTAGCGCCTGTGACGTAACACCAACACTCCTCCTCGCTTAACGCTGAACAGAGCGTATCCTTATTCCGTTGCGAGTCCGAGGCTCACCGCGAACTGGTGGATCTTAGTAGGCCCCAGAGGTTTTGTGAAAATGTCGGCAACCATCCTTTCAGTTGGACAGTACCGCAGTTGAATGTCTCCTCTCGCACACAGATCCTTGGCGTGATGCAGTTTTGTATCTATGTGCTTGCTCCGCTTGTTCTGCCGCTCCAACGAAACAAAATCTATGCAGCTGCGGTTGTCTTCCTGTATCGTCGTGGGCTCCTGCTGCTCCTCGCCGAGCTCGTTCAACAGCCTGCGCAACCAAACAGCTTCCGACGCCGCTTCGGAGAGCGCTATATATTCTGCCTCCATCGTCGATGTTGCCACGCAATTCTGTTTTCGGCTCGCCCAACTTACCGTTGCTCGCCCGACTTGGAACAGAAATCCGCTAGTTGACTTCCTGTCCCGCGAATCGCCCGCCCAGTCTGCGTCGCAGAATCCGTTGAGCGTCAATCCGTCTTCCTGTCCGCCATCCAGTCGTAGTTCGTAATCTTCAGTTCCAATCAGATAACGCACAATCCGCTTAAGTTCAACCCAGTCGTGTTGTGTTGGACAGGTACTCTTCCGGCTTAGTATGGAAACTGCCGCCGAAATATCCGGTCTGGTATTGGTTGATACATAGAGGAGCGCGCCTACCAGACTGTGGTATTCCTCATTGTCGGGTAGCGCCTCACTGTCCTGCTTTCAGTAGCCGACGTCCAAAGGGTACTTTGAAGGCTTCGCTCGATCAAGTCCAAAACGGCAAGCAATCTCCCGAATGAACGCTCGCTGACTGAGGCAGAATACGCCGCGGTCATCCTTCCTGACCTTGATGCCTAGGAAATGACTTACCTCGCCAAGAGACGTGATTTCAATCTTCTTCCGCAAAGCTGTTTCCAGCCGTGTTATTTCCCGATCGTCCTTGGTGGCCACGATCATGTCGTCCACGTGCATGAGCACGTAAATCCAGTCACCGCTCTTCAGTTGCTTTGCGTAGAGGCAAACGTCCGATTCCGACTGCCGGAAGCCGAGCTCCAGCATAATCTCCTTCACGGTGCTGTTCCAAACCCGGGCTGCCTGTTTAAGCCCGTAGAGGCTCCGCTTCAGTCTACAAACAAGCTTCTCTTTGCCCGGCACCGAGAATCCAGGTGGCTGCCGCATGAATATTTCCTCCTGGAGGACCCCGTTCAGGTAGGCGTTCTTAACATCAATGTGCCGCACATGGTACTTCCGGTGGCCCGCCACCGTTAGAAGCACTCTCAGGGTTGACTGCATAGCGACTGGCGCAAATACTTCCCCATAATCTACGCCAGAACGTTGTCCGAATCCTTGGGCAACCAACCTTGCTTTAAACCGCACGGTCTTCCCAAGTGAGTCCTTTTTCTCCTTGAATACCCACCTTGACCCGATGACTTGTCGTCCGGCAGGCAACGGTACCAGGGACCAGGTACCTCTGGACAGAAGTGACTGGTATTCTTCGTCCATGGCTTTGATCCACTCCGACTTTCGTGCACTATTGACCGCTTCCTTGTAGTTCTTGGGTTCACTCTCAGTCAATCGTGCCACGCCAACAACGTAATCCTCCATACGCTTCGGTATCGCACCAGCATTCGATCGTCGCGACCTTCGTGGTTGTTCTACGTTTGTATTTGCTTCATCCGGATCGAAAAACTCCTCATCGGTTGTGTCCGCGTCATCGAAACCACGAAACGATGGTTCATCCCGCAAACTTGCATCATCGCCGCTTCCGGTTCCGGGTGGTTCCGGCTCGTCGTCCACCTGTTGCCGCAGAGCGTCCAGCTCCACCTCCGGTGGCAATGCCTCCACCTCCGATCTTGATTCCACGACCTGTTCCGGAAGTCGCTCCTCCTGAAGCTGCGAACCCAACTCCAGAAACTTTGCGTCCCTGCTTACGGTAATCTGGTTCGTCTGCTTGTTCAGAAACCGATATGCTTTTGATCCGCAATCATAGCCAACGAAAATGAGCTTCTTGGCCTTGCTGTCCATTTTACTTCGCTTCGCGTCCGGAACATGGACGAAAGCTTCACACCCGAAAACCTTCAGGTGCCCGATGTCCGGTTTCTGGCCACTCCAGAGCTCGAATGGAGTTTTGTGCACTGTGCGGCTCGGCAATCGATTCTGGATATATGCAGCTGCTGCCACAGCCTCTCCCCAATACTGTTTCTCTAGACCAGCATCGAGAAGCATGCACATCGCCATCTCCTGCAAATAACGGTTCCGCCGTTCGGCGACACCATTCTGTTCCGGCGAGTATCCCGCTGTCAGCTGCATTTCGATCCCCTCGTCCGAGTAGAACTGCTTCAACTCCTTATTGACGAATTCGCCGCCCCGGTCGGAACGAATAATCCGTGGCTTCCGACCGAACTTGTTTTCCACCATCCTAACGTAGCTCTTGATGCAATCCTTCGCCTGAGACTTGTCTCTCAGTAGGTACAGGACAAGGTACCTGGAGTAATCGTCGATAAGCGTCAAAAAATACTTCCGCCCTCCGGCCGTCGCGTTGCTCATTGGACCACACAAATCCGTGTGTATCAGGTCCAACGGCTGTGTGCTCTTCCGCACCGACTGCTGCGGGAACGGCAAACGCGCCATTTTCCCCTCCAGGCAGGACTCGCACTGGACTCGTGCACCGCAATCGACCAGCTTCATGCCCAGCACTAGTTCCTCCTTCCTGATCCTGTCGAACACCGAATGATGCCGATGCCCGAACCGGCGATGCCACGTATGCTGGCAATTGATGGAATGGTTCCTGGATTTTGCCACCGCCACGCACTCCGACTGCTTCAACTCGTACAAGTCTCCGCTTCGCCCCCCCAGGGCAATAACTTTGCTCGTCTGGTCAATCACCTCGACGCTGTCTCGCTTGAACAAAACACTGTAGCCGTTGTCCGTTATTTTGCTGACAGACAGCAAACCACTGTCCAAATCAGGCACGTAGAGGACCTTCCCGAGCTCTATCTTGATCGGTTTTCCGGCTCCGGTGACACCTCTGACACTTCCGCTGCCGAGACCCCCAGACGGCGCACTTTTTCCGTTGGCCATTGACACCTGCACGTTGGACGACTTCACCAGCTCATCGAAAAACTTTTCGTCGCCGGTCATGTGGCACGACGCGCCACTGTCCACCGTCCAAACACTTTTTCTTTTTGCCAAACTAGTGGATTCACTTTTTTCTTCTACCAAAAACACCGCCGCCGATTCATCCTTGTCCGTCGCCTGTTTTGCCTTCGCCTTCGCCGGGTATTTCTTACCAGCCGGTTTGCTCCCAGATGGTTCGCAATCGTCAGCATTCACCTGAGCCTGCCACTTCCTGCAGTCACGTTTGAAGTGGCCAGGTTTCTTACAGAAAAAGCAGACTTTTTCGGTGCTCGCTTTCTGTGTCTTCAGCACCTGTTCCTTCGACGACGACTTACCGCACCGCTCCAGCCTCTTGTGATACTCATCCATCAGCTTCGATCGAACCAACTCCATGGTGATATCATCGTCCGGCCGAGCCTCCAAAGCCGATGCCAGAAAATGGTACGACTCTGGCATGCTGCGCAGTACCATGGCGATTTTCAGCTTTTCCTCCAAATCCAGGCCAGCATTTTCGAGCTTGTCGAACAGAGTGTCCATCTCCAGTAGATGCCGCTCCA
The DNA here is from genome assembly GCF_035046485.1 of Aedes albopictus. Classification (NCBI taxonomy): domain Eukaryota; kingdom Metazoa; phylum Arthropoda; class Insecta; order Diptera; family Culicidae; genus Aedes; species Aedes albopictus. The sequence goes on along the minus strand of NC_085137.1, from coordinate 226,402,352 downwards.
CATCACCGGATTCGCCGAGCTTTGAGTCGCAAAGTCGGATCAACAATGACAGCTGGGATGTTATTGTTGATTTTTCGTGATACGCTTTAAGCGCATCCCATACCGCTCTCGCCGTCGTGCAGTCTTTGATAAGAGGGTACTGGCTCTGCTCGATACATAGCCCGATCGTAGCTCTGGCCTTTTTGTCCGCCTTCCGCCAAGCATCCGTCTCCGGTTCCGGCTTTACTTCGTCCACCGTGTGCCAAAGTTCCTCCCTGGTGAGGAACATTTCCATTTGGAACTTCCATGTTCCGTAGTTGCTGTTCCCGAGCTTGACTATGGAAAACTTTCCAAGATCCGCCATCCCGCTCACATCCAGCAACTTTCCGGGGGTGACAAGTCCACACCTCACCGCCTTTGCACCAGCCAGCGACGACACACAACAACCGCACGAAATCCGCGACTTTTACCGCCGAACCGAAACGATTCCGCAATTCCCGAAACTGGGCCAATAACCTGTCGGTACAGGGAATGACCAGAGCAGAGATTCCGACCGCAGGGAACTTTCGAACGCGTAGGAAATACGGAAATCGGTTTACTCTTAACGAAACGTGTTTTATTCTCGGCGTATACAAAAGGGTTATGACAAATCGAAAAACAATGCAAAGTATTACGAAGGTAGGTATGACATTTTACTCTCTACACTTGTGTTCAGTGTGCTAGCGCCTGTGACGTAACACCAACAGATCTAGGATTCCTGCAGCAACTGTTGCTGGAATACCTGATACAATCACAGGCTAAGATTCGTCCAAAGTCCTACTGTTGTTCCTTCAAGGATTCTACGATTCTTGCAGTACTCCCGAGAGCAATAACTGGAGAAATTGCTGCTGAAAATGCTTGAGAAATCCCAGCAAGGATGAGATTCCTCCAGAAACTCTTCTTAAAACACTTCAAGGGATTTCTCCATGGATTCCTCCAAAAAATCCTTTTGAAGTTTCTTCAGAGATTTTTCCAATGATTTATCTAGGGATTATTACAGAAATTTCTGCAAGGATTCATCCAAAAATTCTTGTGGCATCATCAATAGAAATTCTTGTTGGAATCAGGGATGGGAACACTCACTTGCAAATAGTTACACTCACTAGTTATTTTCTTAGCTCAGAAGCGTGCAATCAAGAAACGATGTTACCTACAGTAGGCATGGACGACTTTTGCCTTGTGGTGTTGTCTAAAAGTTTTCCGTACAGAGTTGTGTTCGCACACGCATACCAAAGTCGTAACAGAGCTGTGAAAGCGACTCTCCACGAGGTGAGTGTAAATTACAGCCTGGGATTCCTCCAAAAATTCCTGTAGTATTTTATTCATGATTCCTCCAAAAATTTAGTATTCCTACAGGGAATCCTCTTGAGATTGTTTTAGGAACTATTGCTTTAATTTTTCCTTGATTGATATTGGGATTCTGGGTTCGCTATGTAAAACCTGGAGGGAATCCTCCATAAATTCCTGTAGAACCCTCAAGAGCAATAATTATTCCTCCTGCTGAAAATGCTTGATGAATCTCTGCAAGAATTCCCGAAAAAAAATCTAGTAGGAATTCTGAAAAAAAAAACCTAGCACGCAGACATGCGAACACTCACTTGTAGAGAGTTACATTCACTTGCTGTTTTCTCAGTTCAAAAGCGTGCTATCAAGAAACGATGTATGGAAGACTTTTGCCTTGTAGTTTTATCTAAAAGTTTGCCGAATAGAGTGTGGGTCGCAAACGCATTCCAAAGTCGTGATTGCGCTATGAACGCGACTCTCCACGAGGTGAGTGTAATTTACATTCACCTCGTGGATAGTTGTCTTTACAGCTCCCTTACGGCTTCGGTATGCGTGTGCGACCCATACTCTATTTGGCAAACTTTAAGACAAAACCACAAGGTAAAAGTCGTCCAAACATCGTTCCTTGATAGCACGCTTCTTAGTTGAGAAAACGGCAAGTGAATGAGTGAGTGTTCCCATCCTTGCTAGCAGGAAAAGTTCTTGGAGTAGTCACGGGAGGAAATATTAAAGAAATTTCAGAAGGAATTCTTAAAACTTTCTAAGAGAAACCCTAGGAGGAACTACGGACGAAATCCTGCCCGAAATCGCTGAAGGAATTCCTTAGTTAAGCAATAAAAGCACTTGGATGAATTTAGCCATTTGGTGGAATTTGTGGGGTAGAACCTTGAGCATTTTTACCCAACATATTTGAGGATATTTTTATATAGTTTTTGAAAAGTATATAAATTTAATAGAAATTTGGGCTAGTTTTCGAATTACAAACTTTTAAAATGTCCTTGGAAAAACCTGGAAAATTCAGGGAATTTTATTTTGTCTTATTAGTTGATTAGTGGATAGTTCTCATGAAAAATAATGGAAAGGATTCCAGCAAGAATTTCTAGAGGTAATCCCAGAAGAATTTTTGGACAAATTCCAGGGGAAATCCTGGAATTTCTCTGGAGGAACCACATTACATTCCTGGATGGCATTCTTGGGGAAATTGTGGAGGAATCATTTGAAAAATCATCATAGAAATCACGGAAGCAACTTCTGCAGAATCACCAGTGGGTATTTCTCGTATTTCTAGAGAATTTTTTGAAGGAATTCCACGGAGAAATAGAAAAGTGGGGAAAATGATTGGAAAAATCCTCTTGAAAAATCCTCGAGATGCCTGATGGGATTTCTCTGGAAATTTTTACTACTTCAAAGGTTTCTCCAAGAATTCCTATAGGAATTTCTCTTGAAATATCAGCAGAAATGCTAGGTAGGTCCTTTAGATATTCCTGTAAGATTTTTTCAAGAATTCGAGCTGGAATTTCTCAAACAATTTCAGTTGAGATTTCCTCAGTAATTGCTCTTAGGAGTCCTTCAAGTATTTCTGGATGATTCCCAGCAGTTATAGCCGAAGGAATCCCAGAAGTCTTCCTGGAGGATTCCGCCAGAAACTCCTGAATGAATACCAACAGCATTCCTGGAGCAATCCTATTATTATTATTATTATTATTTCTTTATTATAGAGATTTTCAGCCCTAGGCTGGGTAATCTCTGGAGAAATCCTAGCAGGAATCCTTGAAGAAATCTCAAGTGGATTTCCAGCAGGAATTACTGGGCAGTCTTAAGAAAAAAAAAATCTGGAGGAAATCTTGTATAAAATCTTGAAAGAATCACAGCAGGATTTTTTGTAGGAATCTCAGCTGTAATTGCATGAGGAGACATACCATCAACATTTTCTGCAGAAATCCTAGTTTGAAAGTTTGAAGTCTGGTTTTTTACGCGGGGGATACGTACAGCGTAAACAAAACTCAGTTTAAAATTCAAAAAACCGCGTAAAAAAGTCTCACCATTTCTGGACGAATCATGCAAAAATAAGACGTAAAAAAGACCTGACTTTAGTGTTATCAGTTTTATACATTTTGAATCTGTCCTCAAATGCTTATCATTTGACAGATACGCGTATTTGGACTACCACGTGTAGTCTTCCTCAGTATCAGTTATCAAGCGGAAGTTGAAATATGTACGCTCATTTGTCAAAGAAGGCGGAATTGAAAGGTACACAAACGAATTTCACTCATTCGAAGAGGATATTCTACTTAGAGGGTTCGAAAAGTCGATACAAGAAGAAACTCTAGGTCTTCAAAATTCCTTTTGTGGTTTCTCCAAGGCCTGCACTAGAAAATCTTTATGGTATTTCTTAAAATGTAGGCTCTGTTCTACTTGGAGCGTTATTCCATTAAAAATTTAAAAAAAAAAACAGAAGGAGGTGCATTTCATCCCAATAAGGCCTGAAGTACACAGGGTCAAATAGACAAGGAAATAACTCAAGAAACAACATCAGTTTTGTTTGACACTAATGAAGATTCGATCGAGTCAAACAAGATGTTTGAGCATTGGTTTCTTTTTGGATAAATATTTGACTCTGTGTAATAACAGCTAAAGCAACTTTGTAGAACACACGAAAGTTCCTTAAAATCCCTAGAAAAAGTTATAACGTAAATTTCATTTAGGGGGTTATTTACAAAAAATACACATAACTCTTTAAATTGAGTAAATAAGATAATCGTTTGTTCTACAAACTTTCCAACAATACATTTCTCTTCAACTTTGTAGCAGACATCAAAACTCTTATTCTAATATATTATATTCTTATTATTATCATCAATCTTCATTGATAAAAAAATATTTGTTATTGCACAAGCCTAACCAGTCCGATGCGAGTTAAAATCTCGAATGGCTATACATAGGGGCTGTCCATAAACCACGTGGTCTTTAGGGGGGGGGGGGGGGGGTTCGGCCGATGACCATTTTGTATGGACGAATAAAAAAATTTGTATGGACTAATGACCACGGGGGGGGGGGGGGGTTTGAGAAGTTTCAAAAAAAATGACCACGTGGTTTATGGACACGACAATAATTGTGAGTTTAAGTCCCGCAAAGATTTTGTATGCACTATTTCATCATAACCTTTTATAAAAACACTTAATTCCTGCCAAGTAACAAATTTTGAGTACTACTTATTTTTGAGTACACCCGATTCCTTTTTTGCACGGGTCTGGTTTTCGCTATAACTCAGTCAATTTTTAATCGATTTTCATGAAATTGTGTACACATGTACTATCAGTGTACAAAATGTCATGAGAATTGGTTAAAAAATGACTCAGTTATAGCAAAAACCAGACCCGTGTAAAAAAATAATCGGGTGTACTCTTGCTGACTCTTTCAGGCCGCCGTGCAGCCTTTTCTTTCTCGTGTTTGTTTAGGATGGGGAATATGAAAAAGCAAATGCTGGTACAACCGTGAATACTTCTACGCCTAGACTAGAAATAGCTGACTTACTCACAAGCCAAATAAAAACTGAAAGTTAATAAAAAAATGCGTTTCAGAGTTGCAGCATCCAGTGAGGCCGACTTGGGGAAAACTAACAATAAATGGATGTGTCGCAAGTGCAAAACGTTGTGGATGCACGGTTACTTTCAAGTGGACGAGGTGGCCAGTACTAATCGCTACGACAAACTTATCAAAAAGTACCAGAACAAACCTTCCCGAACGAGAAAGCAACAATCATATTTGGATTACCTTCTAGGTCGGAAGCACGTGATAGCGGTAGGTATTTTCTTTTTTTTCTGAGTCCCATCTGATTCGAAACCAGTACTTCAACCGTTACAGAAATACACATGCAAGTTGTGCTCTTATAAAACACGCTTTATCACCGATAAACGCAACGCTAAACCCGTTCAGAAATCTCTTACCTTGAACAAGGAACATTTTAGTCCCTCCACCGCTGTCACCAACAGTAAGCGGAAAAAGCGCAAACGAGATCCAACAGCAAAGCTTAGCATCCCTTTGACGACCAAAGGTAACCACAAAAATGCTAAGCAGACTTCGTTTAGCTCGAAGGAACCCAGTAAGTTGAATGCCTTGGCCAATATGTTGAAGAAAAAGTCCGAAGGGATGTCATCGGCTGAACCGTTGACGGTCCAGGATCGGCTGAAACTGTTACTCAAGTAGTGTAACTGTAATATTGTTTTTATTTGGCAAAACAAGTATAATGTCACATATGTACTTTTTATTGAGAAAGATCAGCGGATAGTAAGTAGGAATACTAAGGAAAAATCACCGACTTCGATGAAACATCATCGAACTTTGATAAGTTTTGTCGAAATTCTAACACCAAAGTAAGTCACCTTTGCTAAGTGTGAGAAGGTAATCAATAGCACAATGTAAAAATGTTGAGTGATGGAAACAATATATATTTAAAAGTGAATTTAGGCTAACTTGAGTATCTTAGGTTTCTTTACATAAACTGATGACCGAATTCATTACTTTTACGCCTGCAACAAAATGTTGATTCCGAGTTGTTCCTGACGCATCTTCCTCTTCAATTCAGTGGGATTTGTTCTTTGACAATCTAAAAAGGTAAATATTATTAGTACGTGACATGGATTCAGTATTGGATAATTTAATATTTGCAGCTGATAAAATCTCTAAATGTACCAGACATTTATAGTGAAGGTCACTTGTCGACTTACTTGTCGGATTTTTTTGCTCCGTGTCCAGTGATGCAGTGTATGTTAGTGTAATGAGTGTTTGAAAACGCAATGCAGTAAGCAAAATATAATGTTGTACCTTTTTTCGAAAGCATTTTAAGCAGCTCTGCATATACCTTGTTGATTTATTTCTAGATGCCTTGAACCCTAGATACACTTGAACCCAACAAACTCAAGTCTAGAGATTAGGTAGCCCTTGAATATAAATAAAATTTCTAAATTCTTACATCCGGTAACTTTGCTGAATAAATAATAAAATAAAGTTTATGCCATCATTATCATAATTTTTTTTTTCATACACTCAGCGAAGTATACTAACGAAATTACCTTATGAATTTTAGCCATAATTGTATAGTGTCCCAGGTAGAGGTGAATGGCAAACCAACAACAAAAGAATAACAAATTTTGTTGTCATAACTTATTTTGTCATTCATGAGTTCTTCATAAAGAGCTTGAAATAACATGTCAATAGCATAAAATGATATCATATCAAAATATGCCATTCGCTTGTCATTTATCAAATTTGGAAGAATAACTGCTGAATGTCTTATTTTGCTATCATAACAAATTTTGCCATTGGTGAGATATTGTTTACCTCTTACGAGTTTCATGAAACATCGCAGTTTTGGTACTTATTAAGAACAACATAATGACAAAATTTGAATTTTGGTTATTCTAATGATAACTTTTGTTATTTTTGTGTTGACAGGCGAATAACTAATTTTGATATTGTTCTGTTTTCAATAACTCAATAATGGTATATTTTGCAGTTCTCAACCTTGATTTTTTTTGTTCTTGGTTTGCCATTGTAATGTCAAAATTTGACATTCTTTAGTTATTTCATAGAACAATGTCAGTTATTATTTTTGCCCTTCTGTCACTTATTTCAAACAAACCAATGGCAAATTTTACCATTCAGTAATTCTTTTTGAATGGTAAAACTTGCAATTGTTTTGTAATTCTTTTCTGCCCGGGGTGGGCGTCACAAGAATACTTCATGAAAATTGATCGTAGGTACCTACTTGTTATGACTAAATTGAAAAGGCAGGCTTACGAAAAAAAAACAAAAAAGTATCGTAAAATGATGCAGGCTGGAATCGATCCATGAGGGATCACTGACCTCGTGTTCAACCCACACGATATCATTACGGCCTATGGCCTACTACCCGCACTGGCTCAGGGTTGTCCTCTGCCACTATCAGTTTAAAATCGAAGATTATGATATAGACGAAACTGCGAACCAAGTGCACTCTGTAAAGGTCTGAAGTACACAGGGTCAAATGTTTGACATGGAAAGAACTCAAGAAACAATTTCTGTTTGACACTAATGAAAATTTAATCAAGTCAAACAAGATGTTTGAGCATTGGTTTCTTTTTAAACAAATATTTGATCCTGTGTACTGACAGCTTGACATCGTCACTTTTTTACCATCAGTACTGAACTGACTGGGATTGGTGTGCGGATGGATGTCACTCTGATAACTTACTTTCAGTCCTGGGCACCCAAGGTGGTGCAGAGGGCCGAATGGAAAGATTTCCATCCTGGGCGAATGCCAGCCATCGCCTTGACCTGTGGCCAGGCCAAATTTCTGTCGACGTGCTTGATTTCGTTGTTGAGGCTGCGCCGCCATGAGCTGGGTCCCAGTCTAACGCTTGTTTGCAGATTTGGTTTCCGCCCCTGCGTAGAGTGTGGCCGACCCACCTCCACTTTCGCTCCCGAATTTCTGTCGCTATCGGCTTTTGATGACAACGATGATGGTGCTCCACGTTGGAGATTCAACTGTGAGGCCACCATGCACGAATTATATACCGCAGGCATCTATTGATGAAGACCTACAGCCGTTGAGTGTTCTCCACTGATACACACCAGGTTTCACTAGCGTATAGCAGCACAAATTTCACGTTCGAGTTGAAAACTCGGATTATGGTGCGTCGACTAATTTGGTTGTTTTTCCATAGATTTCTTAAACTCGCAAAAGCAGCCCTCGCCTTCTTGATCCGTGCACCTATATCGATCTTGGTGCCGCCATCGGCCGCCGTTTGGCTATAGACTGTTTTAGAAATTATAAATACACTTTGTTTATTAAATTAAATGAACTGTTCTAACGATTTTTACCAACTTCTATCAGAGTATAGCATATTGTTCTCCATATTTTTATATTTCCTTTCAATTGTCTTGATATTTTAAAGAACAGTCGAGTTCTCTAACAAATTACTTATTTTTTCAAATTTGCTTTTGCACAAATGTGTTTTTTGATGATTTCAACATTATTTATCACTAAATACCAAAACATATCTAAATTTTCATCACATTCACTGTCTCAACAAGTTGTCTAAGGAATGCCTTGATCAAAATTTGGGAAAAATCGATAAAGGCATATCCACAACATTTTTTCGGAGACAAAGTTTCTTATTTTTTAAGGTTTTTTACGGAACATAAGAACTAGCAAACTGTCTTAGCTTTCCTGAACGCATTTAATCTAAACAAACTTATCTTTTCAGCTCATTCGATCCTTCAGATGGCAAAGCTTGTCATACCATAAAAACGAATGCAGTAAGTAGTAATTCGTTTGCAATAGTTGTTGCTACGGGTGTTGTTGAGAAATTTGAAACAAAAAAAAAATTGTATTGAGAAGGCCCGTAATGGTGGTTCTTGATCAAATATTCCAGTTAAAATTACTCATAACAATCGAGAAATATCATTTATTATCGATACAGCAATTTTTATTGTATTTGGAAATTAAATATTTGATCTGCGAGATTTTTTTTTCTTTTCTACTATGCTACATTTTTTAAACACTTTGTGCAAGTTCAAATTTTAATCATCTAGTTTACAGAGCCTTATTTTTTTAAATTTTACCAGAATAATCAACAAAATTAATGTTATTTGCTTCGTTAGCATGTTTACTATAAGAACTAAAAAAAACTTTTTTGGATATTGCGACATTTGCACCCATTTAGACTCGGCCGAAATTCATTATCATCACAGTCGAATTTCGCACACGACTTCGCAGCGGCTGGCATGCACAAGTTCGGTTGAGTTCATGACAGTGGCAGGGCTGTTACAGGTGGCGCAGATTTTGCGTTTTTCGCGGTTTTTGCGTTTCGCGCGTTTTTGCTCATTTTGGCGCGGATTTTGCGGAAATGGTTTTCAAATGCATTTACATTGAATATTTAGACATGGAGCTCAACACACAATAAGAAAAAATAATGAACGTTTTCAAATTAGAGCTATGGGATTTAGTGATTGAGTAAAAATAGTAAATTCTACCTTGGAGTGCTAGATTAGTTACACTTTCCTACGCTCAACTTGTTAAAACTGAGAAGATCCTCTTCTGAATTTTATGGTCAAACTGTTGAAGCCATCTCGAGATCATTTTTTGAGTAAAATTTTGGGTAAAGTTTAAATTTTGAATGGAACTTAGAGGTTCGAAAAACACTGAGTCATGGCAAGACCTCAGAAAAACAGCTGTAGTTTCTTGGTGATTCTGCATGCTTTTTTGTGGGATTTGCAAAACGAAGTATTTCGCAAATTTTAGAAAATCATTCGGTTGAATTGTGTAGTCTAATTTAATAGAATCTCGTAAAGAAAATCATTGGTTTTGTAGACTGTGTGTGTCGTAAAAAAATCGATCTGATTGTTTTTCTGATACAGTATGTCGTGAAATTTCTGTAATTCTTGAAAAAGATACAGATACTTGAAACGTCTTGAAGATTTCTATGATTGCATTCTTAGAAAATTCAACGAAAAAAAAAACAAAATTCTTAAAAAAAAATATCCTAAAGATACGTAAACTTTTGTTGCCATGGTAAAATTTCTCTTTAATTCCAATCGAAGCGCTCGTTGAGAGGGGAGCTGCAGGTTCAGTTATTAAGGGGTTTCTAGGTAGAATTTTTATAGATTTTTTTTTGCGGAATACTTGAAGAATTCGTTAAAGCTTTCGGAATCATAAGACTGAGGACATTCTGAATGCTGAAAATTTCACTGATTTCCAAGGATGTGGTGTAGCCCAAAACTCTTATCATAATTTTCTTATAAATTAATACTTATCTTCATATCTTTAGCTGATTGTTTAGAGCATTTGCCAGACTTTTTTTTTATGAAATGCCTTTTTTATAAATACCTCTCTTAGCAATGACATTTATTGGTATTTTTTAATCAAAAAATTGCACTAGGATTACTCCATTTGCATCTTTACAAAATAAGATTCTGTAGAAAGTAATCCATGAATTTTTGAAAATATACTGAAATATTTTTTTGCAGTTCTCTCGAACAAAAGACTGTACTTACTACAAATTTTATTTTAGGATTTCTAACATAATGTTGGTTAGAAATCATTTTGAAATATCCGCAAAAAATGCTGTTTAGGAACTGCTTCAGGGGACAGAAAATTCCATTTTCGTAAAATAGTAAACGCCATGATTGATAAGCAATCAACTATTGATCCAACACTTTTTATTCCAAATAAAAAAAAACTAGCCTGTTTGCAACATTTTGAAACTTTTGTTTGATGTAGAAGCTGCCGTCTAAAGTTATGAAATAGTTACAAATCAATTTATCATTAGAAATACTTTTCATCTGGACTACTACAAAAGTCATGAATAGTTGATTTTCTCTAAAAAATTCCTGCTATTTATGAGTTTGAGTCATCAAAACCGTATGTGTTTGTACTGGCGCGGATTTGATTACCTCGGCGCGGATTCCAAATGGCTTGGCGCGGATTTTGCGGTTTTGAAATCGGCACTTTTGTAACAGCCCTGCAGTGGCGTCGGATACACGACAGGTAAACAAAATAAGTTTGATTAGTGTGAAATTTCGCGGGGAAATGATGATTTAGTGAATTCTTAAATTATCACAGTAGTCTAAACATTGTTGAGAAACCCAATTTTGTGCTCTAATTAAAATGGCAGTTAATCGTTAGTGTATTTATAATTTAGCATATAGAGCTTTATGCCCATGGCTGGTTGAAAAAGTTTTGCAAGCCATTCAACACACAAGGTGTTAATGGGACAGTAGGTCGGCTCTAGAGGCACGTTCTCCTCCATTTGGGAAATTTGTGCCATAGGTGTTAATGGGAGGCGATATTTTAAAAGACAATCTTTCATTAAGCTATATTACATACTCGGGAAAAAATGCTATACAAAATTTGACATCAATGGCGTGCATATCATCATAAAAACTTCAAAAATAATCACATAATTGCAGAGGTTCCCAAACTTTTTGCTTCCGCGGCGCCTTTTGAAATTTTCAAAAATTTCGCGGCGCACCAACAAGTTTCTTACAAATAATTTTAATGATTTTAACACTTTCAGTTAAACATTTCAAATACAAACCGTAATCGTAATCGTAATAATTTCTGGAATATAGAAATAAAAATGATTTGCTTAGAACATGTCAGGACGGCTGACAGTGACGGAGAACAGTCATTTTTTTCGTTTCTGTGCAAGAGGGAAACAACTCTTAAAAGGGGGTTTCCAGAATCATGTACAACATCGACATATAAATATTCGCAGAATTTTTTACGATAAGTATATGAACTAGCCTACTAGTGATGTAAATAAAATTGTCGTCCCGAAACGTTTGAGATCAGCATGGAGATCATAAGATTTGCAGTAATTATTCTGGAAAGAACTTCGAAAACTAAGAAGAATCATAAAAAGTCTTAGTTAAACTCTGGAAATTTTAAAATGTGTTAAAAGTTCAAAAGTTTCATGAGGACATCGGAAATTTATTGCGGAAAACATTCAAATATTTTGGTAAATTTATTTTTAATGGAAAAGGAAAACCCCCTTTAATTGGCTTCTTTATGGGTATCAAGATCATTTCATAATCGAAATCTCCATCTGAAAATAAGTCGTAATCCAAAATTTCATCCTTTTTTGGTGCTCAGGAACTATTTTTAAAATGCATTTAAACTTTGTATGGGGAAAATTTTTTGTTCGGGCTTCGGGGCGAACTGTCATTTTATCGATTGAACTGTCATTCTATCCACCGAAATTAAAACTGTTTTGTCAATTTCACCATCAAAACAAAGGGATTGGAACGCAATAAAAGTCACGTTATACTCAGAAAAATGAGCTCTTTCGAAAAAGCTACAGAAAAAAGCAATATTTTATTCATTTTATTCATATTTATTCACCCAATTGACTTTCATCCGAAGTTTTCCTCAAAAAGGCAAGACTTTGATACAAATACAGAAAATACTATGAGGCGAACAAGGTGAGAATAACACAAAAGTTATTCCGTCTTCAATAATAAGCGTTTGTTCTTTGCGTTTTAGCCCAAGAGCCTGCGGCGCACCTGTGAAATGCTCACGGCGCACCAGGGCGCCGCGGCGCACAGTTTGGGAAGCACTGCTCTATGGAAATCACATTCAAAGTGCACGCACAAACGAATCCACACAAAGTTTAAACAGATCGACTAAAACCTATTAAAACAAACGTTTCAATAAAACGTATATATTCAACTGTTTTGGTCCTGTATGGGCTTAGAAGAATAAATAATGAACTTTGGGCAAGTTTTACACAAAGTTTTCACACAGAAAAAACATCAGAAAAAGTTTTCCTATTTAATGGCAAAGTTTGTGTGTCACTAAACATTTCACTTGTTTTAGCGTGACTAAAGGTGCCATTAGACTGTTTGTCATTATGACAAATATTTGCCATTGAAGCCCGACATTTATCCAAGGTTGCCATGATTCACGTTGCGTTGGTCATATGTTGGGCTTGTTTGGCCAAATATTTGTCATCATAGCAAACAGTCTAATGGCTTCTTAAGCAAAACAAACTTGTATCCAGGCACACTCTGATAATTTTGCAGTTTTGGTAGCAGCCTGGCTGCTGTCAAATTTCAGTCCGCAATCCTCAGGTAAAAGGAATACCTGAAATTAATGGTGTTGCATGACCCGATCTGTTGCCCCACTATGTGTAAAATATAACTTCCAAATCTATTATAGGGTGCGGGCACCGGTTTTGGCCAGTCTAAGGGAAATCATTTTTATAAAAATTATTAATAATCCTATGGAAACAACCAATGCGTCAAATGAAAAGTTTCGATCTCTCTCTCTTCTTGGCGTAACGTCCTCACTGGGACAAAGCCTGCTTCTCAGCTTAGTGTTCTATGAGCACTTCCACAGTTATTAACTGAGAGCTTCCTCTGCCAATGACCATTTTGCATGTGTATATCGTGTGGCAGGCACGAAGATACTCTATGCCCAAGGAAGTCAAGGAAATTTCCTTTACGAAAAGATCCTGGACCGACCGGGAATCGAACCCGTCACCCTCAGCATGGTCATGCTGAATACCCGTGCGTTTACCGCCTCGGCTATATGGGCCCGAGTTTCGATCTATACTTTATAAGAAAAATGCAGAAATCAAGCTAATACTTGATTTTTGTATTAAAAGTGGCGCTGGCCAAAATAAAAGCATTGCCGCAGTTTTGGCCATATTCTTAACTTTGCTTTCTATTTTGGCCAATCACGTGTATTTCTTATGGGAGTGGCCAAATTAGAAGCACCCTAGCCAAAACAGACATATGGGAGCTGATTTCTAAAGGAAAATTATTTTTTTTAAATAATTAAAAACTGCAAATCATCATGCACGCCATTGATGTCAAATTTTGTATAGCATTTTTTCCCGAGTATGTAATATAGCTTAATGAAAGATTGTCTTTTAAAATATCGCCTCCCATTAACACCTTGTGTGTCGAATGGCTTGCAAAACTTTTTGTATGGTTTTCACAGCTGTAATCATCATAATGCATTAGAATCTACTAGTAAAAAATAAATTTATGCCGATTTAGATCGTAACAGGCTGAATAACGCACTATGGCCAAAACTCCGGACTTGTCAAAACTGAAGTTTTCTACCCTACATGCTAAAGAATCTTCAAAATATGCCTAGTTACGGCCTAAAATAAAAGATCGAATTCTAATTCATTACAATTCCATTCCATGCGTTGGAAGGACCATGACAAACTACATTTTTTTTTTAAATCAAAAACCAACATTTTGTCGTGACTTGAAATATTAAGTTTTCATAATTTTTGGAGTGAAAAACTCTAATTTAAAAAGGCTTCGAACAACCTTGACACCCGAAAGAAATAGTTTGAATTGAGCTCAAACACTAAAAAACAAAACTCTTGCACTATTGGCCTACTCGTCTACTCTAACTTTTGCCCCACTTTACTCTAATACTAGGCCTGTACACTTTTCAAAAATGTTCTTTTGTCAATTGTCATTAGTCAAAATTCAGAAAAACCTCAACCTATACCTACAGGTTGTTAGCTTCGTGAGTGCAAACTTTTTAATGGGTGATAGAGGACCACGATCGGTGAAAAAAAATGTTCTACGCATATGGTCAAATCTCAACCGTTACGTAGTTATTGAACTTTCCACGTTTTGTACTATTATTGCCTTAACTGGCTATAACTTGGAAATGGTCAAACTTATCACAGTTTTTTAACCTTATTCGAAAGATTATTGAATTGTCTATCACATGATATCTTTGAATCGATTGGTTTAGTCAAATAACTAAGTTTTCTAGAGCAAAATAGCTCAAAAGTAGAGTGTTTAATAAATTAAGATTCTCTCTTAGGCAAAATTGTGGCCCCTGTTCCACTCTACAATTCGTTCTTTGACACCAAACCTCTTATCGTTTTCTTGCAATTTTGATTTATCTCCAGCGGCACAGTGCGCAAAATAGTTCTTGTACAGTTGAAAATTTATGATCTGAAATACGAGAAGAGAAACTATAGAGGACGAATGTCGCTGCTGTTCCCTTTGTTCTCGCTCGGAAACATGTCGGGTATCTATCTGTCAAACCGCATACTTTTTCGCTTTGACACTTATATCCCTGCCTATCTCCGCCAGCAAGAGATGTTTCGGCAGCGACGCCAGCGACATTCTTCCTCTATTGAAATACGATGTCTAAATCGAAAACGATAATAGGTAGAAGTCGAGATAAAAGTCAAGGTAGAAGTTTGGTGTCAAAGAACGAATTGTAGAGTGGAACAGGGGCCACAACTTTTCCTAAGAGAGAATTTTAATTTATTACGCGTTTTTCAAAGATAATTGACAAAAACAAATTAAAACACACTACTTTTGAACTATTTTGCTCTAAAAACTTAGTTATTTAACTGAACCGATTCAAAGATGTCATTTGATAGAAAATTCAATCTTCTTTAGAATAAGGGTAAAAAAAAACCGCGATAAGTTTGACCAATTTTTTTCACCATGCATGGTCCTCTATCACCCCTTAAAAAGTTTCCACTCACAAACCTAACACCCTGTATAACCCCTTCAATAAATCCAAATTGAAGTTACCTAGGTAGGGGTAGGCGGGGCAATATGGACACCCTAAGGTTTTTGCCAACTTTACCTGGCAAGATGTCAAAAAAGTTTAGTTTTTTGATACATGCATCCTTTTAAAGTCTATTTAGCATCTATTGCATAAGAATGCTCACGAAGAAAAATGATTTATCCACTTCAAAAAATGTTATGAAAAATGTTAGTTTTTCATGACCGTCTTCAAACATACTGGGCAGAATGGACACCCCCATGGGGCAATATGGACACCATGAGTCTTTTACGAATTTCGTACATTATTTACATCTATAAAGTCAATTCATTACAAAACAACTATTATGGATGAATAATACGCCGATGTAGTTCATTTTTGTTCAGTTAATTTAAATTCAGGCTGTTTTGTATAACGCTTTGTTTTTGTCGGCATGTACAGCTACGCCTAGAACAACTATTTTCCACTGCTGTCGTTTTTTGACCAATTTGTTTCACCCTATGTCTACTATAGTGAACATTTAACCGAAAATATGCTGAAATCGAAGAATTTGGTTGGTTTGTGATTTAGGTTATATTTTTCCCTTGCCGCTTCTTTCAAAAAAGTGAGTGTCCATTTTGCCCCGGCAGCAGAAGATATTTCCAAACTTGATTTTTGATATAATAAAGAAGAAAATATAAACATGTTAAGCATGTAGATACAACAAAACTACTTGCATGTGTTCTAGAAATATCAGGTTTTAATCGACCTGCAATAAATTAATCACTAAATCTTATTTTAGATGGTGTGAAAATTATAATTTCCATGCACAAAAAACGGAGGACGTAACTTTTTCGTGTAAAATCAAGTATAATTTTGATTTCGAATGTTTCTTTCCTGAAACTACGTTTTAGACAAATGGACTATATTCTCCATTTATTAAAAGTTCAAAAAAGTTCGCATATTTCAAAATATTGAGGGTGTCCATTCTGCCCCGGGTGTCCATATTGCCCCGCCTACCCCTATACATTTGGGGACCTTTCCCACTTTAATCTAAGCCAGTAATATTAAAACGTCCTGCAAGGATACTGTTACAAATTTGAAGTTTACAGCAAAGAAATCATCAAACTTTATCAAACCAGCCAATGCCAATAAAATTTATAATATGGAAAAAAACTGGTGATTAGTTGACCAATGATCTCAAGAGAATTGTAAGTCGTTTGAGGCTTAAGAATGCTCGCCGCAACGTCAGTTGAGGCTAGCCGATTTTGATAAACATCACCAACGCTGAAAAATGATTGTGCTACTTTTTTCCCTGAATGTTCGGGGAATGGCCCGTTTCCCCGAACGTCAGTTGCCCGAATGACCCGTTTCCCCGAAAAGACTATAAATTACTTTCTTGTTCGAAATTATCACTTGCCACAACATGCTCGTGATCCTGGGGACTAGATTGTTTCAGGACAGACTTGTTAGAATCCCAAAATGGCCGCCACTATGGCCGACTTTTGCACCTACTCACGATTTCGAGCGCACAAATCTCTTCGTATACAAAACCAGCGCATCTGAGCTTCTTATTTTAAGCTTATTACAAGTGAGCAAGAACAGAATAATGAAAAGCACTATTGGCGAAAAACATTAACAAGGCCCAATCTGCAAAAGAGAGGCTCTCTTTCTTCCGACTCTTTTTATTATTAATGTTTATAATGCAACTCAAATGAGTTGCATTATGAACATTATACAACTATTTTTCATTAGGCAAATTATTTGAGTTGCATAATTAGCAAGTTCGAAAAAATACTATTATGATACCAAAATGAGTTAAATAAAATACAAATTATGATACTGAATTGCATAAAATACATTTTGCAACGAGTTGTGCAATGATTTTTAGCCATATACCTAACTCATTTAAGTTGCATTATGAGCTACTTTAGTCCTTCGGCTATTTGTCCGACGACCATTTTAAACAACTGATTTGTCTTGATCATCAACAGTCTAACAAAAAAAACTTCCTATCGATCTTGAAATTTTGAAGTAGAGTTTGTTTAATCCGGGATACTGGGTACAGTTTTTATGCAAACAAGTCCCCGAGATTGTTAGTGGCATTGTAAACAACAAACATGTGCTCTGTGTTAGTATAACTTGTGCGCTACCATGTTGTATGGTGTTGCGATGGTAATAGTCCATTTTACGAGCCGATTTTATGAATGAATTTTGACAGGAGGTAGTGTCCAATAACCCGTAAAAACCAATATCATCATCAACATTGTTGTCACTTCGTAAAATGGCTCATAGCGAAAATGTAAATAGAAACCCTTTGTGGAAAGCGCAGGGGAATGCTGAAAGTTAGTGGTTAGTAGTGGTAAAACCTCACCTTCTGGCACATTTCTCGGTAGATTGCGTCGGTATCCCAAGGACCCCGTTCCGGCAGTGGGATCCCCCTTCTGCGCAATTCCTGGACACAATCGGTCAGGTCCAGGATTGGCAGGGGATCGACTTGTGCCTTGGATACCGCACCTACCAGATACTCTACATAGTGTATTCTGGAAGAAGCATGTAAGAGAAAAGAAAAAAAAAACACACTCTTAGTAGTAACCTGAGCCTTGAGCCACGCTCACCTGTGCTAAATAGTCCCGATAGATTCCGTCGACGAGTCCGAATGGGCGTGGAGGCATGCGTTTGTTGGCGCGGCGTACGATCGATTCAAGATCGTCAGCGTTCAGTATGTTCAGCGGATCGATGCGGTGGCTTAACACCAGCGAAGTCAAGTACTCTATGTAGTGAGCGCTAGAAAATATACGCGGACAAATGGGAAGATCGATCAGCTTGGAGCTTCTGTCCGAACATCATATAGGGCAACTTACGTATTCTCGGCAGTTTTGTTCTCTTCGTCATGGGGGGTTTTTAGAAACCTGTAGGTCTCAGAGTTGGCCTCAAATCCTTCCCAACCAAGCTGAGTTATATGCCCAAATTTCAGGCAATTCGGTCCACAAAACCCCCTCATGACGAAGAGAACAAACCTGCCGATAATACCCATCGTTACCCTATGTCAACACGAGGCAATATATGGAAGGGTTACACAGGCCACGTGACGAGGGTTGAGTTACAAATAATGTTTTAAAATTGGAAAAAATATAAAATGGAAAATAGGGCCCGAGTTCTAAAGTGATGTGGCCTTAGTGAAAGTGTTTGAAAAGTTAATGAATAACATTTAATAGTATTAAAAGAAGTCCCAGTCCTGAAAATTAATTAAAAAGTACCAGTCCTGAAAATTAATTTTTGGTTAGAAATCAGCTCGTCATCCTATTGCTGCTTAGAGAAGTTCGCATTGAGACGATAGTTACGGAATCTATAGAACTATTTGGAACAGTATGGTGTTAGTATAGAGATCAACTAACAAAAACTTCAGTTTACCTGCAAAGGCCAGCGTATCCGTCAGGTACTTCACCATTACAAATGGTGTCCATCAGGCCAGCTGGCGTTTCCCTTTGTAAGGGAATAGGACACTTCATAGATGCACCTCCGCCTTCCAGGAACTCGCGTTTCATCAGCTCGGATGGTTCGGTGTCGTAGCTAACGTTGTGCATCTGGAGGAAAATGGAATGGTAAAATTTGCATATTAGTAAATACATATGTTGTCGGGCCGCCACCAAGCCGGACGTTGCACAACTGAGTCGCGTCCCGACAAGACTCGCGATGTTTTCTGAATCATTTCTGAAGTATAGGGCACTGCACTGTTTTGATTTTGTATGAGATTTTGACGTTTCGTGGCCTTGTTGTTTACAAAGTTTCAGTAAGAGTGAAAGAGAAGGAAAGAATTTCATGCAGTGCCCTATAGTGTGCATCTAACTCCTTGTCATTAGCAACACAGCGTACCAGTCGAGAAAAACTTGCAACACGTGTGGACAAAAAAATGCATTTTTCTAGAGTTGATCACCACACGACTTTATCATAAATAACTATTTATTGGATTTTTCCGGTGGCTACTGTATTAACATTAATACGGTGGCTCAATCGAACAATAGAGCTTGCTGACGTTTATTCACCTTTCTCTTTCAAACATGCAGGCGGAATAGGATTTGTTGTCATCAGGAAAGGTTTCCCGATGAAAACAAATCCTATTCCGCCTGCATGCTTGAAAGAGAGGGGTTAATAAACGTCAGCAAGCTCTATTGCCGAACATCTAACCCCTCTTCGCATAACAGTCCCATGTTGTTTTTCGAAGTGCCTACGTTTTGCACTATAACTCCAATTGTTTTCAAAAAAGTGTATTCATGTGATGCATAAACTTTTCGTGGCACATTGAGCTGTGAAATGAGGCGAGAAAAATATCATATTTAGTTTAAATGGGTTCGTGAGAGACAAAAATAAGATTTGCGTTAGAAACAACATGGGACTGACATGCCAAGAGGGGCAGTACAGAAATTGGCCAAAAATTGAGATTACTAGAGGGCCATTGTTGAACAGCACAATCATAACTGCACAATCACAGACCTAAACCAAAACTTACCACCAGCAATGACTGCAGATCTTTCGGATCCTTGTCCCTCAGGTAGAACAGACAGTTCCTCGGATGATGCGCGTGGAGTCCCAGTTTGGCACAGTACGGCGACACGTCACATTTGGCGCCCATCATGAACGGCTTATTGCAGCCGAAGCAAAACTCAAACTTGCACTGGGTACAGGTGAAATGCATGCATCCGCCACGTGACAGCGAATACTTGAACTTGCAGTTGGGGCAGCTGATGCCGTGCGCTTGCAGATGTCGGGCCACGCCCTGGGCTTGCAGCTCGGGATCGTTCGCCTCCTTCCACGCAGCAAACTGCTCGCACGAGATACCCTCGTGCTGGGATTCCCACTGGAAATCAAAAGGAATAATGTTGAATTAGTTGGTCGGTCTCATGCATGCTTCCATAATCAATTAAAAATAACTCACCGGTTTGCGACAGGACGCACAGGTAATCGACCCACAATCCGGGCAAATCAGTCTCTTCTGTCGTGGCCGCGAGATAAATCCGGATGAACAGTCCACGCACCACTTGAAGTTCGGATCTTGCATCAGCGTCCGGTCGCGTAACTTCCGCTGGAACAGATCGTGCACGTCCGCCTCTACGATGTTCTTCAGCAGAATGTCCAGATTAGAGAAATACTCCACAATATCGTCGTTCGTGACGTCGGTGTTGTTTAAATCCGGTTCCTTGCAGTAGGGGCAGTTACAGTTGGTAATCGATCGGTGCATGATTTCCTCGGTGAAGTAAACTTTTGCGCAATCCAGGCAGCAGGTGTGCGTGCACTTGAGCATCGATATGATTTCGTTCATCGGATACACTCCCAGGCACAGTTCACACTCCTTCTGCAGCAGGTCCTTGGCCTCGTCGATTGTGTGGCACTGAGTCGCAGCCCAGATCGCATTGTCCTTGGAGTAGCGCATTTCGGTCAGCTGGACCGCCAGTTCCGCTTGCTGGTAAGTCATCACGTGGCCTTCGTCCAGCAAACGACGTGCTTGTACCTGCAATTGGAGAAACATGTTTACAGTAATTCATAATTTAAAATTTTATCTTTTGCCACAAAAACCATTTACTTAAAAATAAAGTAGATAAGTCGTTAAATCCTGGAAGTTAAGTCTGACACTAAACAACAAAACAAGCAAGCTGTTCGAGCTTATGGCATATATTTAGGCGTAATCGCGATCGTCATTGGAAACTATTCGTTCTCAAGGTTTTACGCCTAAATATACTTGCCACGTGACCGTTGAGTGCACAGTGGGAAAACATCTTATAATTATTATTATTTTTTTCTTTCAATTTTGAAGAATTGATTGATTTTGAAATTTGATTAACAGTCAAGGGATGTTTCAACAAATCGCTCCCATACAAACTTCAAATTGAATTTTGAATAGTTTCCCGAGAACCAAAATTCATGAAAAAAACCCAGATTAATCCACCTAGTGGTGATAGTGCCTTTCTCGTCGAATATGTACTCATGATCTTTCAGCCGTCGCAATAAATCTTGCATTAGAGTCAGTGATCAGCCCTTAATCTCTGTGCTTTGGTAAAGGACGGGTAGGAGGAAATTCTCATAACAGCGGTCTGGGACTGTACCACCTATGAATTTCTGAATCCTGAGAATACATTATTTAGAAAAGCAAGAATTTTATCAAAGTCATCATCGAATTGGGAAACTTATTGATAGCACTTATTTCGACGTTATGTTCAACGTATATTCCTCTCAGATGACTGCTTGACCGCCTTCACTGCAGGCCGATCCATACCAAGATGACAATTACAAGCTAAGATAAACCTTTTTGCACAGATCACTTTGAGCTCTTCGAAAAAGTTTTTTCTGCACACTTTAGCCCGTATTTAATTACCATTGGTTACAAGACTCATGTAAAATTTGTAATGTAGCCAATACTAAATCCCATCCAAATTTCAACCACATTACAGTGCTCGCCGTCCAGCTGCATCAAAATTTTGCGCAGTAATTTTAGACGCAAAATAAAAAAAAAAACTTTGTTCAGGGGTGATGCGCTTAAGTTTTAATTTTTCCATACAATTTTGACCCATCCTAATGTATATTAACACCTCAGAAATCTAAATGGTGTGATTTGGTGAGATAGTTTGAGTTTTATAAAGTTTTTGGTTCTCTTACACATATCTGCTTGCATTGATTTTGTTCACTTTCGTGATTTCGCTGAAGCACTCAACGCTCTTCTGCAATGTAGTCTGGCCTATTTTCTTGCTAACCGTTCATTAGGTTATCGAAATGTCACGAATTGATGTGTCCCATGCATGAGTTTGATATTCTTTTGAAGGGACACCCGGAAACGATTCCGGAACAATACAAGTAGTATCAAATGTAATGTGAGCTTATTTTAATGCTTACTGTTCATCAGGTTACCCGGAACTAGTAACACTACCAATAGTAACTTATGTGGAATCTGTCTATTTTCTTAGTATCCGTGCATCAGGTTACTGACAAAAAAGCGGTTTAATGTACCGCAAGCATGTGTTTAGTTCACTGTTATATTTGTCCACTTCCGGTGGGACATCCTAAACCGTTCATCAGGTTATCTAAAAAGCCACGGTTTGATGTGTGACATGCATGGGGTCCGTTTCCCTTCTACATTAAATTTTGACCACTTTCGGAAGGACACCCGGAACGGATTCCAGGATACTACCAGTTTTCCCAGGTATGAACTGAGATTTTTTTTCTTGTTAACTGCTCATCAGGATACCTAAAAAGCCATTTGATGTGTCGCGAATATTGGTTTAGTTCTCTTTTACATTCGGCCACTTCCGGCGAGACACCCATAACCGGTTCCACTACACTACTAATTGTCTACTAATTGGGTTATCGAAACAGCCGCGAATTCACGTGTCGCAAGCATGGTTTTGGTTCACTATTATATTTGGACACTTCCGGCGGGACATCCGGAACTTTTCCGGTTCAGATATGGTATGCGATTATTTTCTTGCCAATTTCATTGGCCTATCAAAACAGCAGCGCTTTGATACATAACTTTGGTTCAATTTTATATTTCGCCTCTTTTAGAGGGACAGCCGAAGCAGGCTCCGGCACTACCAGTAATCCCTAATGTGGTCTTAGCCTACTTCCTTGATAACCGGTCATTAGGTTATTCGAAAAGCCGTGAATTGATGTGTCGCATGCATGAATTTGGTTCACTATTATATTTGGCCACATCCATCGGAACATCTGGAACCGGTTCCGGAACGCTACCGGTTCAGATATGGTCTGAGATTATTTCCTTGCCAACCATTCATTAGGTTTCCAAAAACGCCGCGCCTTGATGTATCGCATGCATGGGTTTGGTTCACTATTATTATTTGGTCACATTCGGCGGGACATCCGGTTCCGGAACACTACCGGTTCAGATATAGTCTGAGACTATTTTCTTGCTAATCTTTCATCAGGTTATCAAAAAAGCCGCGCTTTGATGTTTCGCATGCATGGGTTTGGCATATTTGGCCACATCCGATGGAACACCCGGAACCGGTTCCGGAACACTACCGGATCATATATGGTCTGAGACTATTTTCTTGCTAACCATTCATCAAGTCTGAGACTATTTTCGTGCTAATCTTTCATCAGGTTATCAAAAAAGCCGCGCTTTGATGTTTCGCATGCATGGGTTTGGCATATTTGGCCACATCCGATGGGACACCCGGAACCGGTTCCGGAACACTACCGGATCAGATATGGTCTGAGACTATTTTCTTGCTAACCATTCATCAAGTTATCGAAAATGCCGCTCTTTGATATGTCGCATGCATGGGTTTGGTCAAGGGGAATGACATATCCTTTTCTAACCGGAATATCCGCATTTATCCGTTTCTAACCGTCGCTAACCGTTGCCAAGCGAGCTGCTAAGTGAGCAGCAGTTAGACGCGGTTAACGACGGTTAGAAACGGATAAATGCGGATATTCCGGTTAGAAAAGGATATGTCATTCCCCTTGGGTTTGGTTCACTTTTTTAAATGACCACTTCCGGCGGGACACCTGGAACCGGTTCAGATACGGTATGAAACTATTTTCCTGCCTACCGTTCATCTGGTTATCGAAAAAGCCGCTCATTGATGCGTCGCATGCATGGGTTTGGTTCATTTTTTTTTATTGGCCACTTCCGGCAGGACACCCGGAACCGGTTCCGGAACACTACCGGTTCTAATATGGTCTGAAACTACTTTCCTGCTTACCATTTAACTGGTTATCGAAAAAGCCGCTCTTTGATGTGTCGCATGCATGGGTTATATTCACTTTTATATTTGGCCACTTCCGGCAGGACACCCGGAACCGGTTCCGGAACGCTACCGGTTCAGATATAGTCTGATACTATTTTCCTACTTCCCGTTCATCACATAATCGAAAATGCCGTGGTTTGGTGGGTCGCATGCATGGGTTTGTTGCATTTTCATATCTGGCCCCTTCCTGGGGTACCGATCCGGAACACCTAAATGGCCATAACTCCGGAACGGCTGGACGGATCCGAACCATTTTCAATAGGAAACAATGGGACCAAATTCCGCGTCGAATGAACCCTCGGTCGTTAAAATCGGTTGATGTTTACTATCTAAAAGTTAGGTGACCTTTTTTGTACACACACACACATACGCACACACATACATACACACACACACACACACAGACATCATCTCAACTCGTCGAGCTGAGTCGATTGGTATATAACACTTGACCCTTCCGGAGGCTCTATCAAATTTTCGTTTTTGGAGTGAACATATAGCCTTTCGGTACACCTTGGTGTACGAGAAAGGCAAAAAGGAATTCGTCTCAGTTTGACGTGCAGATTGAGAATATCCCCATTAAACAAAATTTTGATTAAGTCGGTCAATACAGTAACAAATTTTGAAAACGACGTATAATCAATGCTACACCATTGATTATACGTCGTTTTCAAAATTTGTTACTGAATAAATCTGCGAATTGTTGCACCGACGCTTATGGGAGCGTTACACAGGGATTGACCTACGAATCACCTGATTAAAATTAACAACCTATGCAATCGGTTGATTACTATGTTACTGTAGGTCAATTTAGTTTGTCAAAATCTTATCAACCGACTAATCCGTCAACTTGACCGGTTTTCATCGGAACACCCTAGTTAATCTGGTGATTAATCGATTGATCCCTGTGTTAAGCTTTCATAAGCGTCGGTGCAACAATTAGCCGATTTATCAACAGACTTCATGGGGAAAATGTTTAATGGGGATGGAATAATCTCAACACCGCCGAAGAAGGTTTGACTGCAAAATAGTTAGTCGAGAAGGAGCGTCCAACTTAGTTCTAGCCCTCACAAGTTCCTACCTCATACTTCCACGGGTCAATTAAAGACCAGCTGAGATCCTAGGACTAAGCGAAGTCCGTTAGCCGACCTCTGGAGAACACATATTGGCGTTGGGTCAAATTATTCTATTATACTCCTATCATCGCACGATGCAAACACGCTCCTCGTCAACGTGGAGTTGATTTTCTGCTCATGAAGATAGAACGTATTCTTCTTATTGGCGCAACGTGCTAAGTGTTGTATGAGCATTTGCACGTTTTTAAACTGAGAGCATTCTCTGTCAATGACCATTGTGTAGCAGGCACGGAGATAGTCTGTGTCCAACAAAGTCAAGGAAGTTTTCTTTATGAGAACTTCCTGGACCGACTGGGAATCACCCTTTACAGCTGTGGCTATATGGTCCACTGCACGAATTTATTCTGGCCTGCTTACTCTCACACGAAATTTCACGTTTGAGAGGTGCCGACACCGCTCAAACGTCAAATTTCGCGTGAGAGTAAGCAGGCCAGCATAAATTCGTGCAGTGGACCATGGGCCATATTAACGGGTCTGTGTCATTTGGCATTAAGGTGAATATACAACGAAGCCAAACCTCGAATTTTCGAGAGCACAAATCTGAAGAACCGAATGTCGGTTTGAGCTGAAAAGTTGATCGATTGGTTACCCGCTGGTGGTGACCAATCGATCAACTTTTCAGTGAAAACCGCCATTCGGTTCTTCAGATTTGTGCTCTTGAAAATGCGAGTAGTGGCTTTGTCATATATTCACCTTAAGTCATTTGGCATAAGGCCATTTGGCATAAGGTCACTTGGCATAACGGTCATTTGGCATAATAACGAAGGGTGCAATTCGGTTATGCCAAATGCCTTTATGCCAAGTGACCTTATGCCAAACGACCTTATGCCAAATGACTTTATGCTAAATGTAACAGGGTCAGATCTATGGACCTTTAGACATGTATGGCCTGAAATACTTTACAGCTATCCATCTCTTTGCTGTGAAATTATTTGGGTTGCTTTTATTGCACTTTAATCCAACTCCGAAAGATTTGCAAATCGAATAAAAGTTCCAACCAATAAAACAGCTGCTTTTATACAGTACGTTCTGTAATGTTGCCAAACACTGCCGCAACCACACAGCTTGTTCAATGTAAACATGATTGCGTTTGACGTTTCACAAGCTTCACAGCAAGATGAAGTGACACAATTATAAAGCCTTGTCTAGAGTAAAACAAAACGGGCTATTTTCTATACTATTTATATCTCGATTTATATGTAACAGTGTGGCAGCAAGGACATCATCGGGATCGGAAGTTCGATTCCAAGTAGCGACAAGTACTTTAATTATTCAATTTTAAAAGCGATAGTTCCAGTTCCACTTGTATTGTTTCAACGGTATCCATAACCTAATTATATATAATCGAATAATTTGGGGATGTCGTATAAATATTATTAAACAACTGTGAAAAGGCTGAAAAAGCGCCTTCTCAAGATGTTGTTCAGTTAGTGGTTACATAGGAGTTGAGAAAAGAGCTATGACTTGGTGGCATAGAAGCTGCTTGTACAACATATAAATGTGAATTAAGTTCGCCAGATTCATTGGTATAGGGCATAGAAGCTTCCGTCCATATGTATAACACAGCATCTCAGCATCAAGCCGTATTGAGGACGCTTTGTTGACGTTTACATCCACAATAAATGCTAGTTGGGAAGTGGGAGGCGTAGAAGATCAATAGAGCGCAATCAGGAATGCCTTCATCACTACCGGCGATAATAATGTAGGTGAACTATGCAACTAGATAAAGCAGTAGATCATAGATGACACCTGGAGGAAGATAGAGGAGCAAAGAAACGCCAAAGTCGCAATTGAGCGAGCAAAAATACGAGGAGCCAAAGCCGTTGTCCGTCAGTGCTATTCGGCCATCGAGAAGAAATTGAAATGCTCATTTCAGCATGGGCGAACTCCCTAGCCGACGAAGACGAGAAAGCCGCAAACACCGGCGACATAAGTCTCCTCTACGATGTCTTACGTCGCCTTAATGTGACTAAGATGAATGCTCCGATGACCGACACTTCTTCTGAACAGTTTTTTACCAACCTAACTGACCAGTTGAAAGGCTGGTGCGAGCACCTTTTTTAAGCGTCGGTCAACAGTAGTATCTGTACAAATGCTGCATCAATTCAGTAACAAATTTTGAAAACGACGTATAATCAATGGTGTAGCATTGAACATACTTCGTTTTCAAAATTTGTTACTGAATTATTCTGGGACAACAAGGGGAAATCGTGATATTTCCGATCGACCGGATGCAAGGTCTCATAGTGAAGGTTCCCAAAAAAGAGTGACCTGATAATTGGCGGGGCATCATGTTACTGTGCAGCGTTCTCAAAGTTCTCTGCAATGTGATCCTTAACCGGATACAAGAGAAGATTGACGCAGCTCTTCGGTGATAGGAAGGATTCCTTGCCGGAAGATCCTGTGTGGATCATTTTGTTATGTTCCGTATCATATTGGAGCAAATCAATGTATTCCAAGAATCTCTCTACCTAGTGTTTATTGATTACGAAAAAGCTTTCAACTGTTTCAATCACGAAAATATGTGGGAGCCCTCAGGCGCAAGGAATTCCCCGAGTAAACCGTCGGCCTCATTGAAGCATAGGGCATTATCGTGCAGAATACTGCATAACAGGGTCTTTTCCGATCCCATGCGGGTCGTCGCTTGAGTGAGGCAAGGGTATATACTATCATCGCTACTGTTCCTCATCGTAATCGACAAGATCTTCGTAGATGCGATTGATTTCGAACAAACTCGTGTAAGCTCGAGTAAGCTCGATGATCTTGTCGATAACGCCTTAGCGGCAGGTCTTACCGTCAACGTAAACAAGAGAAAATCGTTGGATATAAACACGGTCAACCCTTCCAGCTTCACGGAACCTGGGAAAGCAGTAGAGAATGTTGAATGCTTCCCATCATGCTTCCAATATCTTGGAATGCTAAATGTCGGCCGATGGTGGCACCAAGATCCACAGAGGTGCACGGATCAAGAAGGCGAAGGCTGTTTCTGTGATTACGGCTAAATGTTTGGCACAATCTGATAAGTCGCTCCGAACTTTTAACTCAAATGTGAAATCTTGCTGGCTGTAACTTTTTTTTTTTTTTTTTTTTTTTTTTTTTAACCCTCCGCTGACCCCCACACCAAAAAGCTCAATATCGAGCCCCCTGGTAGTGGACTCCAAAACAAACAAACAAAACACAAATCACATGGTGTGAAGGGGACAGCTACAAACAAACATAAAATAGAAAAATTCACGAGTTCCCAGTGGAAAACTATTTTCCTTTTAAGGGACTCTGAATAAATTTAGAACAAAACAAACATTCACAAAAAAAATAATAATCTGGCAACTAAATAACGACAATAGCAAAACAATAACACTTTTTACATATGCAAGGGGAATAAATAATAAAGTGGTTTATATGGTTTAAATAAATTCGCAAATTTTAGATTTAAGGTACATTTTAAGCTTGGTTTTGAAACTGTTTAGCCTTTCATTGAATTGCAAACTGTTGGGCAGAGAGTTGAAAACTTGGGGTCCTCTCACAGATATTCGTTTTTGACCAAGTATAGTATGAGATCCAATTCGCATAAGCTGATTAGCTTGTCTGGTACTTCTTGAACTACTGTAAGTCTGTAACTACGGTAAGTCGAGATTGTGATGTGTATCGGTGTTGTATCTGATAGCATGGACAATTGTGCAGGTTTGAAGTTCCAACAATCCACGGATTGGAAGTATGCTGTGAGACCTATCCGAGTAAAGATCTAAGGTCGGATATAGATAAGGAAGCCTAAAGATAACTTTTAGACATCGGTTTTGTAAAACTTGTAGTTTCTTAAGCCTTGACTTGCAAGCATTTCCCCACACAACAACAACATATTGAAATAACGAGTGTATGTATGCATAATAAAAACTAAGCAACGTTTTCCGATTCACAAAGTCACTAACCCTACGCACTAACTTGATGTGTATCCGTGGAGAACACTCAAAGGCTACTGGTCTTCATCAATAGATGTCTACGGAACCTTATTCGTTCAAGGTGGCCTCACAATTGGATCTCCAACGTGGAGTTCCATCGTCGATGCCATCAAAAGCCGAAAGCGACAGAAATTCGGGAGCGAAAGTGGAGGTGGGTTGGCTACACTCTACGCAGGGGGCAAAAAAAAAACTGCAAACGCAAGCGTTACATTGGGACCCGGCAGGACATCGCAGCCAGAGGCAGACCCAGAGGCTCATGGCGGTGCAGCCTCAACAACGAAATCAAGCAAGTCGACAGAAATTTGCCCTGGCCACAGGTCAAGGCGATGGTGGCAATCGCTCAGGATGTAGATCTTTCATTTCGGCCCTCTGCACCACCATGGGTGTTCAGGTCTAAATTAAGTAAGGATGTAGGAGTACACTCTGCTGTAAATGTTAATCTCTTATCCACTAAACACACATTTGTTAGTACGTTCCGGACACTACTGTTGTTCATAAGTCAGACACAACGTTCACTTACTTCCAGCGGTTCTTCGCTCGGTTCGAACGGTTGCACCAACGATCGTATGATCGTGTGGCTGTCGCTTTCCGTGACCGTGGTGGTGTAGTCATCGTCGTCATCCGAGGTGAAGTAGTCATCGCTAAAGCACGTTTCCATGTATTTCTTTCGAAGCTTCCGTTTCTGCTCGGAGGTGACCGAACTCTCGCGGGAACCCCCGGGCGTGGTGCCCTTGGATGAACTAGGCCCAGGTGTGGAACGGGATGATCCCGGTTCTCCGGACGATGTGGCAGCTTTGCTAGTGCTCGCCGCACCGTTCGGCTGAGTGGGCGTGGCAATAGGGTTGATAAGCTTATTATTAATGAAGGCCTTCGGTTGCACCAGTTTGGATGGTTTTGGTTTCGGCGTGATGGTGGTCGATTTCGATGATTCTTTCTGTGTCTTGTTGAGGAACTCTTTCTGCATGTTTTTGACGGTGTTGGTCTGCAGAGAGCCGAATGGACTGCCAATGGAGTTCTTGCGAAGAGAGTTTCTACGGCTTGAGGAATCGGATGCGGTGGTGGTTTTCTTTTTGGTATCAGTGACTGGTTTAGTTTTAGCTTTGATGGGTTTTGTGGTTTTCATGCCAGATGGAGTTGTTGGTGTAGATGGTACGGACTGTTTTTTGTTAGTTGTGGTCTGTGCTGACGTTGGACTAGGCATTTTTAGGGATAATTTTGAAGAATTGGGAGATGGTTTTCGAATCGATGAAGTAGTTTGGACGTTTTCGTAGATGTTGGATGACTGCGATTGAGCTTCAGATGATGAATCCTCAGAGTTTGGTGAATGAATGATCACTTGTGAAGGTTGAATTTCAATAAAACTTGACGATTCTTCCGATGGTTCACGAGATGTCGATGAACGTCGAGTTCCATCATGTAGTTCTCCATTGGTGATTGTTGGCGAAACAGCTTGATGATCCACAGATGTTTCATGTTCGATATCAGATGTACTGTTCAACGATGAAGTCGTTATTTGATCAGTGCTGTTGTGGTCGTTCGATGCAGAGAGTCGAACAGGGGCTTGATTGACGGGTAATACTATTGTGGTTTCTTGTATACTTTGAACTGTTTGACTCGGCTCAGAAATCGCTTCTATGTTCAATGAATTGTCTGCAGGTAGTCCATTACTTGCAGAGTTTTGGTGGTTTGGTTCAACCAAATTATGAATTTCGTCGTGGTCTACTGTAGTTGTCACAGGTGCCTCATCATCTTGATTCATATGATTCAAAATGGTAACTTCTGGGCTTGATGTAGATGGCCCACGTATCACAGGTGAAGCTACAATACTTGCTGCACTAGACTCGTCGTCACTCGACATTTCTTTGTCTAGCAATATTGTTACTTGTTTTTCAGATAAAGTAGAATCCGTTGTAACCGAGATTTCTTTGACAGTAGCAACGCCTTCTTCAGCAGAAATCTGATCCACAACTGCACTTATTACAGGTTGAACTATTTCAGGAAGTGTGGGATGCGGTTGCATTTGATTTGTATGAATTGAATCTATACCCTGATCAACGTTTCCAACTGTTGCATTCTGAACACTTTCGGATGGCATTTGGATTGGGGTAGTTGTGCTCGAAACATGCACTTCTGTGTCCATGGATGGTGCAAGACCAGATTTATTGTCTACTGCATTGAACAGTGCAGATGTCGTTTCATTAGATTCACTGGCATTTGTTTGTACCATTGTTTCTTCAACAGCAGTTAAATGTTCTGGATTTTTAATGGCCTGTGTAGCTGCTTCGTTATTCATATGTCCGATCAGCAGTGATTGCTCAGAAGTGTTGGCAATACCATTTTCTTTCAGCATGTTTTGAATTTCTGCAACGTTTACGTATTCAGGCATATCATTCTCCAATTTTTGGTTAACTTGTTCTTGATTATCATTCTTTATCAATTCCAAATGACCTGTGGTCTTGTTTTTGTTCACAGTTGCGTATTCCGGAATGTTACCTTGTGTGTTCGGAGTTTCTTCGATGTATTCTTGCATCATTTCATTTTCAATTGGCGAAACCTGTCGGAGTTGTTCGCTGAGATCTCTAGCAACTGAGTTCAGCATTTCAATAGTGGCATCCAATACGTGTGTAGCAGATGCAGTCTCAGCTTCTGCGAGTAATTGAGTTACGTCTTTTGTTATAGTACCGGAAGAAACGGCTGCAGCAATGCTTGTCTCTTGTGGAACTGATTCGAGCTCCGGTCGCGCAGTATCAGCAACCGATTGGTGTGACTGCTCTGGTTCAAGTTGCGATGGCGTAGTGTTTTCCCCTACTCCTTCCACTTGATTAGCATCTTCCTGTTGTGCGTCAATTACTTCAACCTGTTGCGCCGTTTTTATAAATGACCCTATTACCAACTTGGCGTTCAACAAAGTTTGAACATTTTTCATGGTCAAGTTCAAGTTTTCCTCGGCAACCAGTGTATGCTCTGTGGACTCTGTAGCATCAGCAACGAGCGTAACTTCGCTGATTTCACTGATCTCGGGACTGTTTTGAACGGTTTCTGCGCTAGACATTTCTTCATACTCCTGCTGGTTATCACCTGCAAGACCTCGCACCGCCAAGCTCAAGATATCCGTAACCTCACCAACCGATTGTTCTATAACGCTTAGCGTATCATTGAAATCACTATCCAGAGGAAGGTCACTGACTTCGGATGCACTGTTGCGTTCAACCTCACGCACCATAGCTGCATTCATCTTTGGAAGTTCCGGTTTGTTTTCTTCAATCCTCCTTTCCTCTATGTGATTGGTTGACTCTGCGGCCCTACCCAGTGGATCTACAACATCTTCAGGCGCTATCTCGCTGAACATCACTGAACCGTCATCGTCTTCATCTTCATACTCGAAATAGTCTCCATTTTCGTCCAAGTCGTACTCTTCGTTGGAGTCCCACTCCTCCATCATTTCGTCACCTTCAGTCCAGTCGCCATATTCGTCTTCTTCGTAATATTCATCGTCGTAAACCTCATCCTCGTCTTCCAAGGTTGCCATATCGGAGGCAATTTCATCTTTCATTTGCTGGATTAGCCGCTTGGTATCCAGTACCAAGTCCGAGAGGTTGTTGGAAGGTTTGGATAGCGATACCGTTGCCGGCTCGTCTTTGAGCGGTTCTTGTTCTGGTTGAGGCGCATCGACAATTTCGATAATTGTAAGGTTTGTAGCAGACGGTACAATAGGGGGCTCTTCCGAAGGTGAATTCAGCAATGGTTCAGGGCTATAGGGAGCATCCTCAGGTGCTGCTACTGTGACTGTATCAAGAGAAATGGGGACAGAAGGATCTAAGGATTGATTGGAGTTGTCTACTACCTCAGGAATGGGGGTTTTAGATGGTTCTACGTTCTGAGCTATATTTTGTGGAATATTTGTCACGGTTTCGAAAGTGCTGCCACTTGTGTTAGTTTCTTTAATATTTGAAGTTTCATCATGTGGCTCATGATCTTGTGAAATGACAGGCAATGTTTCGGGAATTATTTCGGGTTGCTCATTGGAACTATGATTAGTTGTAGGATTGTCGTCGTTGGCTACGGGTTCTTGCACAGTTTGTGTTTCTACTACAGTTAATTCCGCAGTCGTTGTAATATTGTCGTAAATTGGTTGCTCTACTTCAACAATCGGACTGTCCAAATCATTTGACAGTTTATCCAGCTCCTGTTCAATTTGTTCGATGTTCTCTACAACATGCCGTAGTTCCTCAACATGATCTACGTGCACAGTTGGAATGGGTGATTTATGGGTTTGTGCAATCACTTCAAAGTCACTCTCTGAGGAACTTTTAACCGGTCTTCGCTGAAGGTAGTTATCTTTGTTAACAGGGATTCTGGATACGCGTCTCTTCTTCACCTGTTTTCTATCCGGCGTCTCTGGAGGACTTGGTAGTGCTGCCGTCATCGCTGCTATTTCTGTTGTGTTAACGTAGATAGCTTCCTCGATTAAATTCTCGGTTTGTTTCGGAGGTGCAACTTCTAGGGGCCCCAAACTAGACACTACTTCACGATTTCTGTCGAGTAATTCCTGAATGCGTTGGTTTACAGCAACTATATCATAATAGTCAGTTGATTCAGCGGTGTTTCTAGCCTCGTCCGAACTACTGTCGAATCGATAGTTCTGCGTCTTGTATTGCTCGAATTCATTGGTCAATCGTTCTGTTTTGATAGCTTTCATCAGAAAGTCTTGTATGTTGGCGTATTCATTGTCTTCCTCTTGGGCTGTTTTGAAACCCATCGAGGATTTCTTGTTCTGGTTTGGAAACTCGTGTATACTTTTGTCATTTGTTTTGAATGGGAAAATGCTGATCGTCGAATACTCCTCTTCCGAGTAGTTTGCGTTAATGAGAGTCTCTCGAATGTCGTCTTCTAGCGTCATCTCAGCATGGATCGGTACACTTTTCAGTTCTTCTTGGACCTGATCCACAAGAGTTGGTAGTATTTCCTGGATGTTTTCCGCCATGAAATTTCGAATGTCTTCGTAGATTGGTTTCGTTTCGTCCTCGAATGGTTGATTCGTGCGTGGAAGTGGAATTGGGCTTTTCACGGTGATGCGTTCACATGATTCAGAACGTACCGAAGCTTGCGACGCTGGCCGAGATCCGTTCTTCTCTACCAGTTTGGCAAGAAGATGCTGAATGTTTTTCAGCACATCCTCGTTTTTGTTCTCCTGATTCTTCTCCATTTGATCGATGAGTTTTTCGATGTCTCTTAGAATTAGCGTATTAGATGTAACGGATTCTTCTTCTGGGAGTTCACATTTACCATTTCCATTGATAGCAGTATGGTTAGTAGTATCCATGCATGCTTCTGGCTTGACATCGGGGCAACTCACCGCTTCTACTTCATCGGTTGTTGAACTCTCTGGAATCTTGTCCGACAACAGTTCTTTCTCGACATGTGCACTTATAAATTCCTGGATTTCGGTGCCTGGAAGGGATTAGGAAAAGTGTTGTAGGACGTGTTTGAGGTGGACCAAAAGGGAAAAGAAAATAGTTTCGAATTAATATGGGCAATATATGTTAGTGTCTTCGATTTCTCTTACTGATTCCACTCCGATCCTCTTTTAGAGCTTGCTGTAGGAGCAAGTTACCAGAGTCGTTGTCGGCTCCATTCGGAGGACCCCAGATACGCATAAGGAAGGGTTTAAGTTGTGTTTTACTCAGCTCTACCATGGCAAGTTCCAAATTTCCATGGTGTGCCGTGAGACTTGTAACAATGTCTTCTCGGGTGAAGTTACCTTTCGAAGCGATCTCATGATACTTTCTCTGGCGTTGCTCAATACATTCCGTGATGGCATGCCAAATGTTGCCTTTATGAAGGCGCAGTGCCTCACGTGCTTCAGTCGATGAAATAGTTCCAATCGTGTTTTCTCGTTTCTCGTGACCGTACTTTGTAGCCAATGTTTGCACTGTATCGACCAGCTTGGACCAGTTGTCACGAAGCCACTGTACAGGATGCTTGTCTCTGCAATGACTTAACGCTGCCTGCAGCTCGTCAGCAGTGAAGTTATGTTGGGCCGCTTCCTGAAATTACATGTTGGAAGCTTGTAATATATTATGTTTTCAGGATCAATCCTTGGAACTTACCTTTATAAGATTAATCAATTCATTTTCAGATGAATTACTTTGGCCGTTGATCGACAACGATTCCATCATTTTCGTGGCATCCGTTGAAGCTTCGTTCATGCTGTTGGTAGTCTAAAAGAACAATACAAAACGTTATTCATTCGGTCCTTCATCCGTCCTCACCATTTAGCTGAAATAAATGCAAAGCATTCGTAATTCACCGTCTGTCGTCTATCGTGAAGCACTTGGCTCGGTCTGGTGTCAATGCGCCTTAGGTCGTTCATGGCTCGATACTTGTGCTGATCAAGTGGCCGCGTTAATCCAAAATTCGTCCTAGCAGCAGCAGTTTGGATGATTTGATGTATGGCACGGTCCAGGTAGGACATGCCGTCGTCTTCGAGATGGGGTGATATGTTTGACGATGGATGAGTTTCATTTTGCTGCAGCTGATGTGGCTGAGGGCTCAACTCGTGCGGAGTCGGTGGAAGACTCTGCAAACGAATTGGCAATTTGGTGAGATGTGATATGGTACAATTGATATTTTGCTAGTATTACTTAGCGTTTCTTGTATAAAATGCGTGAATAATTCAATGTTAGTGCCTTGTGGTTGTTAGATCAGCTTCAGAAAATACTAGCAGTGTAGGGTGGGTTCAAGCACAATTAGCAAATTTGTACTAGCTTTTGAAACGAAACAACGCAACGCAATGAATTTGAAAATGATGACATTATATCCTAAAAGCATTATTCAACCATTCAGCAGTCACGCAGTTGTATTTTGTACAATACGTTGAAAAAGCTCGCCTGTTCTAAACGAATCGACGTGGTGCAGGTAACGGTGGCCAATTTCTGGAAGATTTTGAATTTTCATTGACTCAACTTCTTTTTTCCCAGATTTTGTTTCAGTAACTATTCATCTAGTTTTTCTATGCTTATAAGCAAACGTGGAATGTCCTGGATATATTTTCCTCTAAAAATAAACCCTCAGTTGTATTGTTCCGAGTACATACTTGTCGGAATTTTCCTAAAGATGGTTTCATATACTCATATACTGCATATAGTCATCTTAGAGCATAATCCTAAAGAAATGTCAATTGACGTGTTCCCAGAAGGATCCTCGGAAGTATTTTTGAAGGTTTCCTCGTAAGAGCCCTGAAACTACCACTTTTGTTGGGGGTATTTCGTGGCGAACTCACCTAGGGCGAAAAGCCTCGTTAATAAAGACAAAAACACACATGGGTAAACCGTCGAGGTATCCCTGTGAGAATTCCTGAAAAGAATACCTGGAGAAATTCTTGAAGAATTTCCTGCATATAGTTCTGGAGAACTTTCAAATAACGGATATTTTGAAAAAATCCTGGAATTTATTCAAAAAGCATTGTCTAGAGAAAATTCAACAAGAAATTCCTGGTGCATTTCCTAGAGAAATTCCGGATGGAATCCCTGAGAAACTCCGAAAGAGTCTTCCCTGGCTGAATTTCTGAAGGATTCCCTGGAGTGATGTCTGTAACCACTTTTAGTATGCAAGTACTTATGTATATGTTTAAAGCAAGTCACAGTGACTTCTGCGCAATCCAAACCTCTTTTGTAACATGTATGTTTCTCGGAAGAATCTCTTAAGGATGAATTGCTGGCAGAATTTATGAAGGAAATCCTGGAGGAATTCCTGGTAAATTTCCTGGAGGAATTCCGGAAGAAATTCTTTGAGTAATTTCTGGAGGAATTCCTGGAGGAGTCCCTGAAGGAATTCCTGCAGGAATATCTGGAGGATTTCCTGGAGGAATCGCTGAAAGATTTCTAGACGAATATCTGCAAGAATGCAAGAAGGAGTCGCTGGAAGAATACCTGGTTAAATTCCTGGAAGAATGTCTAGGAGAATTCCTGTTGAAATGGTTGGAAAGTAGTAATTCCTGGAGAAATCTTTGGAGGAATTCCTGGAGAAATTCCTAAAGAAATCTCTGAAATCACTTGAAAAAATCCTTGGAGGAATCCCTCGGCTAATTCCTGCATAAATTCCTGGAGAAATTCCTGGGGAAATTCCTGGTGGAATTCTTGGAGGAATCCCTGAAGTAATTCCTGGAGTTATCTCTGGACTTCCTGAAAGAGTACATGGAGGAAACCCTGGAGGAATTTTTGGAGGAATCCCTGATAAAATTCATGTTTGAATTCCTGGAAGAATCCCTGGATGAGCAACTAGAAGAATCCCTGATAAAATCTTCCAATAAAATCACCATAAACTACCATTGAATAATGATAAATTTAACGATTCAACAACAAATTATATTGTGTACGTTTTTTCCTGCTGAAAATGGTGTATTGGAACTACAATACGTGTACAATAAAATCAATGGCACTAGACATTTCAATAATAAAAACACCATAAGTTGAATGGCAGTTCACTTGATTTTTTTCCAGAAAACTTGGATTTTTTTATGGTAAAGATACATAACAACCCCATTTTCTATTGTAAAAGTGACATTTACAATACATGCTATGGTGGTTCATGCTATCATGCTATCTGTTGTTACTCTATCGTTTTAAAAACAATTGAATTAATGGTAAGTACCATTCAATTCAGCGTGTTGTAACAATTCATTCTGTTGTATCTCTATGATCTTTTTTATCAGGGATGCCTGTACGAATTCCTGGAGGAATTTATGGCGAAATTTCTAGAGGAATCTCTAGATGCATTCCTGGAGAAATTTTTAAGGAATCCCTGCAGGAATTCCCAGAGGAATCCCTGGAATAATTTCTGGAGGAATCCCTGAAGAAATATCTGGAGAAATCTCTTGAAAAGTTCTAGATACCCAGGAATAATTCGAGAAGAAATCGCAGATGGAATTCTTGAAGAAATCCTGAAGGGAATTCCTAAGAAGAGTTCGTGGAGGAACTCTTTGGGGAATCCCTGTAGTAGTTCCTGACGAAATCCCTAGAGGAGTTCCTGAAGAAACCTCAGAAGGAATCAGGGAAGCAATTCCAAAAGGAATGGAATCCCTAAACAGTGCCTGGAAGCATTACTGGATGAAACCCTGGAGGAATTCCTTAAAGAATACAAGCAGAAATTCCTGGAGAAATCCTAAAAAGAATTCCTGGGGGAATTTTAGGAGGCATTTTCAAAGTAATTCCTGAAGTTGTTCTCGAAAGAATGACTAAAGGAATTCCCGAGTAAATCCCTGAAGAATGGAGAAATCCATGGAGGAATCTGTGGAGGATATCCTAGAGCATAGGTTCCCAAACTTTTCGGGTGCGCGACCCCCCTTTGCCAGCAGACGTACTTTTCGCGACCCACCATAGAAATTTCCTCATTTGTTGTCTGTTACAGTAAAATATTCAACTGTCCCTCGCGATTCCCTGGATGAAGGCCGGCGACCCCCCTAGGAGGTCACGACCCACAGTTTGTGAAACTATGTCCTGAGGAATGCCCGGAAGAATCGCTAGAAGAACTCCTAATCGAATTTCTGAAAGAATTCCTAGAATTCCTGGAGAAATCCCAGGGAGAATTGCCGAAGAAATCACAGATGGAATTCTTGGAGAAATCTTGAAGGAATCCCTGGAGGATTTCCTGAAGGAATCCTAAAAAGAGTTCTTGG
This sequence comes from Aedes albopictus, assembly GCF_035046485.1. Taxonomy (NCBI): domain Eukaryota; kingdom Metazoa; phylum Arthropoda; class Insecta; order Diptera; family Culicidae; genus Aedes; species Aedes albopictus. Next base: position 226,363,500 of record NC_085137.1, on the reverse strand, counting down.
GGGAGTCTTTGGAAAAGTTTTCAAAATAATTCCTGTTCTCGAAAGAATGACAAAAGGAATTCCCGAGTGAATCTCTGGAGGAATTCTTGGAAGAATCCCTGAAGGAATTCTTGGAGGAATCTCTGGAGGGATATAGGCATGCCTATAGGGATTTCCGGAAGAATCTCTAGAAGAATGCCTAAACGAATTTCTGAAGGAATTCCTAGAGGAATCTTTAGAGGTATATGTGGAGGAATTCCTGGAGGATTTTTTAGAGGAACCCCTACAGCAATTCCCAGAGAAATCCATGTAAGAATTCTCAAAGGAATCCCAGCGAGGATTCCTGAAGAAATCTCAGATGCAATTCATGAAGAAATCCTGAAGGAGTTCCTGAAGAAACCCCAGAAGGAATCCCGGAAGCAATACCAACGGAAATACATAAGGGAGTCCCTAAACATTGCATGGAGGAAGAACTGGAATAATTCCTGGAGGAGTTCCTGAAAGAATTCCAGGAGGAATTCCTGAGGGAATTCTGAAAAGACTTCCTGGGAAATCCTTGGCAGAATTTTAATATAATCTTTGGATTTGTTGCTGAAACAATCACAGAAGAAATTCCCGGGGTGATCCCTGGAGAAATTCTTGGAGGAAAACCTTGAGGAATTCCTGAAAAAAACCATGAGGAATCCCGAAAGAAATTCCTTGGGAAATACCAGGAAAACTTTCTTAGAAAATTTCTGGAAAAAAATTTGTAGGAATCTCTAGAAAAAATGTAAAGGAATCCTGTAATATTTTCTGGATGAATTACACAGCGTAACAAAAATTGTCTTTTGGTCTGTCTCAAGAGCAAACTTATGTGTCTGTGACAGATTTTGGGCCGCTGAATCCGAATCCGGGCTCAGATTTGCTCCAGCACGTCACAATTTTGAACTATACCTCAATTTATGGGGCAAATTATGCGATTTTGGGCTTTTTTGACTGCAAGCCATTAAGGATGGAAATATTTTTTTTAATCAATCAAAGGATAAATGGGTCAATTAACATCTAAATTAACGACTCATGCAAAATATTTCGTTTTACCAAATCGAATTTGACAGTTTTAAGTGATTTATGTTAGGTACGATATTTCCCATACAAATCACCTTCCAAAAGTTGCATGCAAGTTTACATACTGACATAAAATGCTTAAATCTATCAAATTCGATTTGGTAAAACGAAATATTTTGCATGAGTCATTCATTAATTTAGATGTTATCACCCAAAAGGCCAAGGTAATTTTCGCAACAAATTTTCAACTTGAAAAATTCATAACTCTGTTGATTTTTATCCAATCCTAATGAAAATTTGAGACAATATCCAGTTTTTATTCTAGTTTTGATAAAATGGGACACGAAGTCTAAAACCTGGATGGTTCCGGATCCGGAGTTATTCCGGATTTCCGTGGGGTACCAACGTTATGGCATTTATGAGCTGCCGCACGGTATATTATGGAGTAAAAATGCAAGTGTCCTCTACTACAGGTTCCGCCAGGGCATCCTGGATGTTCCAGAAGTGGCCAAAACGGTCAACGACTCTTTTTACAGCCATAATAATCCTATTGTGCGGAAATCATGAAGAATGAGCTGCCGCACGGCATGTTTTGGAGTAAACATGCAAGTGTCCTCTACTACAGGTTCCACCAGGGCACTCCGGATGTTCCGGAAGTGGTCAAAACGGTCAATGACTATTTTTACAGCTTACAATCCTCTAAAATCATGAAGAATGAGCTACTGCACGGTATGTTTTGGAGTAAAAATGAATTTGTCCCCTGACCGGTTCCCCCGGAGGCATTCCAGGGGACCCAAAAACATCCAGAAGGACTCCAGGTGTTCAGAAAATGTACTAATAGAATCAGCTTTGATAAAGTTTCAATTATTACCAATGTTCTAAAGTTGTTCCATAGAGGAAAAAATAGTTCCGATAGAAATACCCCAAATGCCATAACGTTGGTACCCCACGGAAATTTGGAATAACTCCGGAACCATCCGGGTTTTAGACCTCGTGTCCCAATTTATCAAAACAAGAATAAAAACTGGATATTGTCTCAAATTTTCATTAGGATTGGATAAAAATCAACAGAGTTATGAATTTTTCAAGTTGAAAATTTGTTGCGAAAATGGCCTTGGCCTTTTATCCTTTGGTTGTCAAAAAATATACTTCCATGCTTAATGGCTTGCAGCGAAAAAAAACCCAAACAATCGCATATTCTGCCCTACAAATTGAGGTATAGCTAAAAAATGTGACGTGCTGGATCAAATCTGAGCCCGGATTCGGATTCAGCGGCCCAAAATCTGTCGCATAAGTTTGCTCTTGAGACAAAAAACTGTTGCGCTGTGTTATTGTAGGAATCTTTGGATGGACTTCCAGAAGACATTTTTGTACAAATGTTTTTGCGGTATTCCTGGATTAATTTTAGACAATATCTGGTAAAATTTTCTGAAAGGATTCCTGGAAGAAATTCCTGCAGAAATACTTTGAATCATTCCAGATTTAATTATTAGAGCAATCTCTAGTGGAGTTCTTGAAGGAATATATGGATAAATCCCTGAAGAAATCTCTGAAGGAACACTTGCAGAAATACCTAAAAGGATCTCTGTTGGCATTCCTTTGGCAATTTTTGGAGAAATTCCTGGAGGAATCCTCGAAAAACAGCACTGGAGCATTCACTGGAGGAACATCTAAAGATATCCCAGAAGAAATGTCTGGTGAAATCACTAGAGGAACTCTTGAAGAAATATCTGGAGCAATCCATGATAAGATCACTGAAGGAAGCTATGGAAACAATGTTGGTGGAATTCGTCGATGCATCCTTGCAGAAGTATCAGTATTTTTTTTAAGTAATCGTGGGAGGAATTCCTGCAGCATTTATTGGAACAAACCCTGAAATAATCACTATCGGAACACTGCAAGACGCCCATGGAAGAATTCACGAAGTAGAAATTCATGGAGAAGTACTCATCCATAACGACATTGGCGAAACTACGAATTTTTGCCAGGGGGTGCCCTTCATACAAATATTCATTAGTTCATAAATTCATCATTCATCAACTCATATTTCATAGTAATGCATCCAAATTCTAGGGGGTGCCTGGCACCCCCGGCATCCCCAGTAGTTTCGCCTATGCCTAACGAGCGTACTGTGAAGGAGAGCAAGACAAAAAAGGATTTTTTGTACCACTAGAAGTGGCAAGTTAATATGCAACTACTAAACGTAGATGGATTAGACCTTCAAGAAAAGCAAAACATGAAAGCAAAAAAAAAACAATAAACATGAGCAACTAAATAGATTTTCACACAGTGTTAGTATGGGAGAAAACATTTGCTTTGGATAGAATGAATTATCAACGAATATTTTATCAAAAATAGAACATATTCGGTCCCAAGTAACCACTGACTGTACTAAACCCGTATTGCATGCAGATATACGATATATTTAGAGCAATCATTATTTTGCATGAACACTTATAGTTGATTTAAAAAGTGGAAATGGGCAATTATGCGACTGAACCAGGATTATACCAGTATAATCTTAATGTGAATCTATATTTACCCATTTCCGCTTTGAATCATCCCTAAGTTTTCATGTAAAGTAATAATTGCTCTGAATACACCCTTTATCTGCATGCAACAAGACTACAGCACCGTGATTACTTGTTTTTTTTTTTGATATTTTTAAATTACTATTATTTACAGCAAATAGTACATTATATTACCGTTCACTGGTTGAACAATTTATATGCCAACAAATCTATTCAACCGACAATATTCTCACTGGGGATTCACTAACCAACTGATCCACCTGTTAATCGGCATTTTAAATTAATTTCGAATTAAGTTCGTTTTCCTGCATCTGCCAGTCGTTGCAACGAACGAAAGAAGCGCGACTCGATTTTTCACGAGTCATTGCCAATAATTTCGTGAAACTGTCGGCATCAGCATTATATTGTAACAGAGCGACAAAATAACGTCACTCATTAGCTAAGGAAGCCACCAACCCGGGTTGGGAAACTCGGCCCATCATCGTCAAATTGCGTATCTTCCTCCTTATTGCCCACGAAACTTCATAGGAACGTAGGTTAGTGCCACGCCGCGCCGCCAGCTGACGAGACCAAGCAAGGGCACGGCGGCAGTTACAAACGATGCGATTAGAAACAGATCAACCAGAAATGTGTTAGCAAGATGTTGTCATCGATGTTATAATTAGACCAAGAAGCAGATTTATGCAATATAGGATTAAATTGGTACTTGTCGCTTGCGTAGCAGACTGCTAGTCAGTTGCTAGATGATGGCGGATGAGTTCAAGCAGTCAGCGTGGGCGGAAGTAGGTGTAGGATAGCGGTTGAAAAGATAAAGGCAAGAAAAAACACTTAATATATGGAGGAAGCTGATCGTTTCGCGATCGGGATCGGGATAGAAATAGCTCACGCGTTGTTCGAACCTGGGTGTCATTCGAGAAGCTCTGGTGCCGATCGTCCGAGAACGGGTTGCCCACTTGCAGTAACTGAGGGGTGGCTAGTGAGTGTGATCTTTGGTAAACGCCGCCTGACTGTGGTTGGGTCAGGTTGTTGGTGGGTTTGTCCTGTACTCGCTCGATGATTGCGACGTCTTCGCGCACTTTTTCGAACGTTTCGTATGTCTAGTGTGAAAAGATTAATGAGCTGTGGAGGTTTGTATGGCGCTAACAAATGTTCTCAATAAACTGAATTCATTTTCATAGGAACTACCGATAGTGCTCTCTAACTTAAATTTAGTTGGAAAACATTTTCTTCTTCTTCTTTTTCTTCTTTTTCTTCTATATGGCTCTACGTACCCACCGGAACTTGGCCTGCCTCTCTCCAACTTAGTGTTCTTTGGGCACTTTCACAGTTATTAATTGGGTTTTTAAATTAAGAAAAATGTGTCGATTTTTTGGTTTTATATGAAAGAGCACCTATTTCTGAACCACCATGATTTTTTTCAGATTTTTAGAACTTCATTTTGGTACCTAAAATCGCTTTCGAAGAGATTTTTCTAAATCACCTTTTGACAGCTGGGCAACTGCTTGACAGCTCCGCCCAGTACAAAATGCGACGAGGGGTGATTCGACAAATCGCTCCCATACAAACTTCAAACTGATTTTTAAATAGGTTCCCAGGCACCAAAATTAATGAAAATTTGGATTTCGGCTCAGTTTTGCATGCAGATTCTTAATATGGAATTATCTCAACACCGCTAAAGAAGCCAATTGGAGGGTTTTCTTTGCCAGCCATGGCATGAATTAGTATATTGTAAGGCAAACACAATGATACACTATGCCCAGGGAGTCGAACAAATTTTCCCGATCGGAACGGGAATCTCCGGATTGGCGATCCATAGCCTTAACATAGACACTGTGCTAATTGCAGACCCAACTTATATTTCTTAACTATATCTTGTCCTTTGGCACGGTAAAGGCTGGGTATGCTGCGCAATTCAGATCCAATTGTGATCCACTAGCCTCTGCCCAGCTACTTCTATCCCTACCTCCTCGCGGTACCGGTCGGAAACTATGAGCAACCTTAGGGAAGATCGGATAACCAACCCCGGTGGGAACTTTGGTCGTAGGCTGACTGGGAAGGGGGGGTTTGCTTCGGCAAACCTGAGCGTCTGTTCTCCAGGAGGAGCGGCTCACAACAGCGTCTGATCCCCATATTAGGGGCGGCTGATCTACGTCCGAGTGTCAGGGAAGGACTCTAGGCTCAACTGTGCACTATGGTCCTCCGGAAAGTAGGGGGTTGGTGTCAGGCCCTACGAGCCAGCCGTAAAAAACCATTGTAACGGAAAATCAGCGACAGAATAATACGAACCGAGATCAACGGCAACGACCCCAGCGAACAAAAAGGACTTGCGATTGGAAACTCGGTACGTGGAACTGCCGATCTCTCAACTTCATTGGGAGCACTCGCCGATCCACTGAAGGACCGCGGGTTCGGCATCGTAGCGCTGCAGGAGGTGTGTTGGACAGGATCCATGGTGCGAACGTTTAGAGGTAATCATACCATCTACCAGAGCTGCGGCAACACACGCAAGCTGGGAACAGCTTTCATCGTGATGGGTGATATGCAGAGGCGCGTGATCGGTTGGTGGCCGATCGACGAAAGAATGTGTAGGTTGAGGATCAAGGGCCGATTCTTCAAATTCAGCATAATAAACGTGCACAGCCCACACTCCGGAAGTACTGATGATGACAAGGACGCATTTTACTCGCAGCTCGAACGCGAGTACGATCGCTGCTCAAGCAACGACGTCAAGATCATCATAGGAGATTTGAACGCTCAAGTAGGCCAGGAGGAGGAATTCAGACCGACGATTGGTAAGCTCAGCGTCCATCAGCAAACGAACGAAAACGGCCTACGACTCATTGATTTCGCCGCCTCCAAAAATATGGCCATACGTAGCACCTTTTTCCAGCACAGCCTACCTTATCGTTACACCTGGATATCACCACAGCAGACAGAATCTCAAATCGACCACGTTCTGACCTCGACGTCAGGACCTATCGTGGCGCTAACATCGACTCCGACCACTATCTGGTGATGGTCAAACTGCGCCCAAAACTCTCCGTCATCAACAATGTACGGTACCGGCGACCGCCACGGTACAACCTAGAGCGACTGAAACAACCGGATATCGCCTCTTCATATGCGCAGAATCTCGAGGCAGCCATCAACGACGCAGCCGAGAGCACCATCGGGTACGTTGGACGGAATCGACGGAACGAATGGTTCGACGAAGAGTGCAGAACGGTTTTGGAGGAGATGAACGCAGCGAGGGCGGTAATGCTGCAGCAAGGGACTCGCCAGAACGTGGAACGTTATAAACAGAAGCGGAAACAGCAGACCCGCCTCCTTCGGGAGAAAAAGCGCCGCCTGGAAGAAGCGGAGTGTGAAGAAATGGAGCTGCTGTGCCGTTCCCAAGAAATACAAAAGTTCTATCAGAAGCTCAACGCATCTCGCAACGGCTTCGTGCCGCGAGCCGAAATATGCAGGGATAAAGACGGAGGCCTCTTGACGGACGGACGTGAGGTGATCGAAAGGTGGAAGCAGCACTTCGATCAGCACCTGAACGGCGTGGAGAATGTAGGCACTAGAGCCCACGGCAACGGAGAAAACGACGACGCCAGTGCAGCAGAGGACGGAAATGAGCCAACTCTCAAGCTGAGGGAAGTTAAGGTTGCCATTCACCAGCTCAAAACCAACAAAGCAGCTGGTAAGGATGGTATCGCAGCTGAACTCATCAAGATGGGCACCTGCCTGCATCGGCTGATAGTCAGGATCTGGGGAACCTCACAGCTACCGGAGGAGTGGAAAGAAGGGGTAATCTGCCCCATTCATCAGCAGGGCGACTATTTGGAATGTGAGAACTTCAGGGCGATCACTATTTTGAATGCTGCCTGCAAAGTGCTGTCCCAGATCATCTCCCGTCGTCTGTCACCTAAAACGAATGAGTTCGTGGGAAGTTATCAAGCCGGCTTCAACGACGGCCGGTCGACAACGGACCAGATCTTTACCGTACGGCAAATCCTCCACAAATGACGTGAATACCAGGTCCCAACGCATCACCTGTTCATCAACTTCAAAGCGGCATACGACAGTATCGACCGCGCAGAGCTATGGAAAATCATGGACGAAAACGGCTTTCCTGGAAAGCTGACAAGACTGATTAAGGCAACGATGGACGGTGTGCAAAACTGTGTAAGGGTTTCGGGTGAACTATCCAGTTTATTCGAATCTCGCCGGGGACTGCGACAAGGTGATGGACGCTCATGCCTACTCTTCAGCATCGCTCTGGAAGGTGTGATGCGACGAGCCGGGCGCAACAGCCGGGGAACGATTTTCACAAAATCCAGTCAATTTGTGTGCTTTGCGGACGACATGGACATTATTGCAAGAACATTTGGAACGGTGGCAGAGCTGTACACCCGCCTGAAACGCGAAGCAGCAAAGGTCGGACTGGTGGTGAATGCGGCTAAGACATGGGCATGACCGACGTTGGAGAAAATCGAGTATTATGGCGGCAAATTGTTGATTCAGTATTACCATGAATTTGATGTTAAAATAAATGAATGAAATGAAAATGAGCTGTTTTTGCTATCAGTGCAAAAAATGGAAAAAAGTGAAATGTAGAGTTTTTTGAATGATATGAAAACTTAAATGCAATATGTTAATTGCACTGATGGTATTTATAGCTTTAGTTGTATTATACAAAATCGCCTAGAAGTTTTGAAATTACTTATAAACTTTAATGTAATAAGTTGAAGTGACTGCAAAATGAAATCAAAATTTGAAATCTAATTGAATCAAGACAATCTGATATCAATATGTGATATCAATTTGCTGCTGATTACAAATCGTGTTTTCGATTTGCTATCATTTTGTTGTTAGACTTTGCTCGGACTCACCGCTATGAGTTGTAGCGCATCAAGTATCAAGTAACAACAACATAACATGAATATGAACAACATAGCATGAAGAAGGCAATTCATACCCTAGTTTAACCCTTATGTGGCCGACAGGGTACCCGGGTACCCAGCGCCCATTTAAAAAGCACGGTGTAGAAAAAAGCAAAAAGTTTGTCGGACACATAACGGTTAAGGACATGTTCAATGCTCATACGAAGAGATACGAAGCACCTATTCCCAACACAGCCTACCTTGTCGTTGCACCTGGAGATCACCACTGAAGACTGTATCCCAAATTGACCACGTCCTGATTAACGAACGGTGCGGCACTACTCCGTCTGGTTAAGATAAAATGCACCAACAACTCTCCGTGATTAACAACCCAGTCAACCAGTGATCGTATAAGATATCGAATAAGATGTTAAAGTGAAGGCGATATGCGTACACTTTACATGCGCCTAAATGGAGGCATGTACGCATATGACCTCCACTTTATCATCTTATGCAACATCCTATACGATTACTGGTTGTTTGGGAACATACGATACCGACGGCCGGCTCGGTATAATCTGGAACGACTGAAGCAACTGGATGGCACCACCACTTACGCGCAGATTCTCGAGGCAGCGTTGGCGGACGAGGTCGAGCTCAATGTGGCCAATGTAGGAATGCTGGAGTATCGTCAAGCCACCAGTCACCGTGGATCTAAGAGGATTTGGGGCGAATAAGGGCTGTCATGGGTCTCCAGTTAGCCTAGTGGTTAAGGCTATGTATCGCCAATCCGGAGACGGCGGGTTCGATTCCCGTTCCGGTCGGGAAAATTTTCTCGACTCTCTGGCCATAGTGTATCATTGTACTTGCCTCACAATATACAATTTCATGCAATGGCAGGCAAAATTAATAACTGTGGAAGTGCTCAAAGAACACTAAGTTGAAGCGAGGCAGACCAAGTCCCAGTTGCGAAGAAGAAGAAGAAGAAGAAGAAGAAGAAGAAGAGGGGGAAGAAGAAGAAGAAGAAGACGAAAAAGAAGAAGAAGAAAAAGGGCTGTCATTGGACACCAATCTTATAAACATTGATGGTGCCGCTGTTAATTGCTTTCATGAGAGGTTAAAATTAAAGTAATATCCACAAAAGTAGGGGGTCAAATCGCTGTAGTTAACGCGTATGGATAGGAGGGAACACTTTCGAGGTGGTGGAGGACTTCGTCTACCTCGGGTTCTTATTGACGGCAGGCAACAATGTTAGACATGAAATACGAGGCGCATCATCAGTGGAAGGCGGGGCTACCATAAGCTTCACAAGAATCTGCGGTCAAATTGCCTCCACCCTTAAGTGCCCCACACAATGCATACGTTTGCGTGACAGTAGTTTGACAGATTTCCCATGGGTAAACTGTCAAAAAACGCAAACCTCGACGGACCGGACGCTATGTGTTCCAGGCTTTATTTCATTTCTGTATTAGCAATTTGTGAATTATTTATGGGAGGTTCTCAAATCAGAATCACCTAGCGCAAAACAGATATACGAGAACTCCTTTTTAATAGTACCGTAATCCGGGGTCAAATTGATCACTTTAAAACAACTTTTGCCGATAATATCAGTGCCTCTTGGGGCGAAATAAGTGAAATAAGTGATTTCTATTACAACAAATGACTATTTCTTCATAAAATGAACTTTTTATAACAATTTCATGTTCTGATTAGCTGCATAACATCCCAACCAAGGCTCAACAAAAATGTTTAAACAGAGAATTCACGGGAAGTCCTATTAGCAATTGATTGTTTAGCGGCAATGATTTCAGCTAAATGAGAAATACATTGCAAATCCTTGAAAAAATAAGGCAAAACCTTTTTTTTTAATTTAAAGTCTACACTCATCTCTAGACATCTACGAATCAGATGACGTAAAAAGTTAAAGATCATTACGACGCTTAAGAGTTCCTAGTATGGAATTATAATGTAGTACCCAAGTGATCAATTTCACCCCGGTTTACGGTATTGATTTTTGTATTTTTATGATTGTATAGAGTTTTCAGCTGCAACATGTTCTGGATGGCCTTTCTGTAGTGTTTGATCATGTAAAAGTGTCTCTAGAAGTGCGCACCGTTAATAATAGCAAGAACGGAACCAATTGGTACCGTAATCGTTCGTAAGTTTACATCGTGAACCTATAAAAATGAATTCAGTCTACGAAAATGTATGTTATTTGAGCGTTTCAGTTTTTCGTTCAGTTTTCTACTTCAGTGTATGATATTAAATAAGATTACCTGCGTTGACATATCTTGCGGGGGAGGAGACGTTCCGATCGAAGCCCTAGCTGAAGTTTTCGGCATACTTTCAACAACGGGGGCAATTTCTTCGGGTTCGACCATTTCTCGCGGTGGGGACGGACCGCATCCGGTGGACACTTTCTCATTCACTATATTGTTCACATGCTTAGTAACTTCTGAGTCTAGATTTTGCTTGATTTCGCCACTGCCTTTTGGATTTTCCAATTTCACTTGGATCGCGGACTGAATGTCATGGTTTTCGTACTGATTTTCCTCGACAAAAAAATCATCAACCTTTTCTGATTCTTCAACACCATCATCAAATCGATCATCAAAGTCTATAACGAGAACAAAAACAACGCACATTAAAACTTTTGGCTTCATCGGAAAGCATTTTATTGCAAAGTAAACATTTTAATTCTAGATACAAAATAATAAAAAATGCTTTAGTTACAAAGTGAAACACAACACACACTCTAAATCTTAAACTATTTCTTCGGGAAGGATAGTGGGAAATGTTGGATTTTGTAACTGTACATAAGTCGTTTTCTAGGTATCTGTACTGGCGTTGGGCTATATGGTTATAGATACAATATGAGGTGGATCATCGGGGTGCAAAATATGATTTTCATTTGTTTTCTGTTTTAAGGTGCAACACTCAACTATTTTGCTTTAGTACCGGGCCAAAAGGATATTTTGCGGATCCTACCTTTCTTCTTGGTATCGATCTCTTTGGTCGGTGGTTGGGGTATGATCGTCTGTTGTTTCTTCACATCCGATGTCGGACTTGGTACCGCTCGTTTTTCACTGGGTGGCTCTTGGACGACATCCGGCGGTGGTGATCGTGGAATTTCGGGATCTCTCGTTGTAGATGCTGAGACAGCTGCAGAAGCAGTTTTGCAGCAAATAGCACATATTTTGACGCCAGCTTCGTTGACATAGGTACAAAATGCGCACTCCCATTCGTGATCAGGTGCAATTATGGGATGTGGTGGAGGTGGTGAGTCTTCCACAAGAAACTGAACCGGCTCAGACTTAATTTCGTTGATTTGATTCTTGGTTATAACTGCTTGCAAATGTTCCTTTTCGTCATCATCGTTCGATTTCGGTGGAGATTTTGTTGTATGAGATTCGTTACTAATGTTGGAAATCTTTCGTTTTGCTTCTCCTCGTTGTTCGGGTTCGGCTTCTGAATCATTTGGAATGAATTCTGTACTAGAGTTCTTTTTCAGTGGTTTCTTAGCGGCGAATCTGCGTTTTTGTTCAGCATCTGGGTCAGGAGTATGAGAATCGGATGGGGTTTTCTTGGGAGTTGTTTTACCTGCTTTAGGCTTAACAACTTTGTTCTTTTCCGTATCGGAAAATTTTCTACTGCTCGTTCCTTTAGCTTTTTCTCGTGCTACGTCCGACTCACCGGTCACCGAATCAGATTCCATACGTTTCGGCGACAAAAGTCCAGAATTCTTTAACCTTTGTTGTTTCCGTCGTTCGAATTCAGCATCTGAATCGTTCGTAAATGAATCCGAAGGCACCTTCACTGGTGATGGTATGTTACTGGGAGACCGGCTTTGCTTTGTAACGCGGCGTCTATCAAAATCCACATCGGAATCATTGGTCATGGAATCTGAAGTAATCTTACGGGGAGAGCTGAAGCTTTCGTTGTTAGATTTAGATTTGTTGGATCCTCGACGATTCGATTCTCCATCGGAATCATTTGTGTAAGAATCTGATGTAACCTTTCGTTGCGACGATAGTGACATCTTATCGAAACGATCACGTAGTAGCTCTTCCCGCTCATATTTAGAACGATGAATATCACGCTTGTACGTTGTTGGATAGTCAATTAACGACCTGGCCGAGGATGCCCCACGACGATCCCGATTGAATCTGGACGGTTTTACGCTTGAAGACCGTACAAATGCGTTCGGCTCTGGCTCGTCAAAATCGAGACTACTGTTCGAGTTTACTCGATGACGGCGATCTCGTCTACCGCGGGCTTTTGTGAAGTCTTCATCCGAATCTTCATCATCTGTAAGATCGTTGATGTAGCTGCTACGGTTGGCATTGCGCATTGACATAGTGGATTTCCGTGACTTGATACTGAGAGCCGGGGAAGCTGCACGTGAACGCGAATGGGCTCGCGATCGTGGTGGAGGCATTGCCATTCCTGTTAATGATAGAAAAAAGGTTGATTGTAAGATTTTTCTTTGACTGCTTATCTTTTCTACAAATGCGCTCACCTGGCATCATGGGCATCATACCCATAGGATACGGATACATTCCACCCCATGGGTTGTTCCAGCCTGGCGGGTATCCCGATTGATCGTGAGGATAATGCTGCGACGATGGCATGTTGAGGCTCATGTTTGAGCCATTTTGAGACTGACCTGCCATCCAAGGATTCATTTGATTCCAGTGCATTTGATTGTAATTTATTTGTGCCATAGATTGTGCCTGATGAAATAGATCAAATCAACACGTTATAAATCGACAACTCCAAATGAATTGTTTAGTGTACCTGCTGAAGTGGACTGAAGCCCCACAAATTTGGCTGTGCCGGTTGATGGTGCATCTGGTTCAGATTAAAGACAGAGGTACTGCGAGGATTGGGCAGCCCGGGGTCTGGACTGCTTCCCAAATCCGTACGCTGTGCGGGCGACATAAACGATTGATTACTATTGTTCAGAGCATTGCTCTCAGAAGGCACTGGTGAAGAAGCACTGGGCATCAGATTGATACCCGAAGCAACACTGCCAGATCTTATTCTGGGTGTCGGTGGTTCGATCCATCTCGATTGCAACGCATGGTGCTGTTGATGGAATTGTTGTTGCTGTTGATTAAGTGTTGTTGATGGAACTGATGGTGGTTTTGTGCGAATAATTTGCACTGATGACTGAAAATCATGATTTGTAAAACAATATTAAAAACGCTTGTAAACGACAACACAGAAAGCTATAAAACTAATAGAAAAGAAACATATGGAACTATTTAAAACTTTAAGTAACTCACTCTTGGAAAACAAAAACAAAACTAAAAATGGATCATACCTGTACATCGGCATTGGAGGCCAGACTTGCTCGTCGGCTTCGATCGTTATCGGATCGCATTGCTTCCTGGTGCTGACGGTAACGCTGCTGCAGCATGGTCATTCGATCCAGGGTCGCAGCCGTGTTGTTCTGAATCTTCTCCATCGTACTGGACATAGACTTGGGAGTGCCGATGGGAAACGATCGTTTCGAAGCAGTATCCAACGATGATGTGGAAGCTGTTTTGGATGACGATCGGATTCATTATCAGCTTTGCATATGAATGATAATATATAATTTTAAAGACTCACAGTGAATTTTGTTCTCCGGTGGATCCGGTAGAGGCCTATTGGATGGATGGATGAATCGCTTGAGTGAATTCATCTTCTCACGGAGCGACAAAGCCGGACTTGGGGGTGGCTGCGGTGGTTTTTGAGCATTGGCTGACCCTTGTGGGATGGTAGTTGGGATGGTCTGGGAAGAAAGCGATCGATGATAGATTTTATTTGTGTTATAAACATGGAATTTAACCATTCAGCAAATTAAGAGGAATTATTCATAAAAGCAAAAAAAAAAAAAACAATTTCTCGAGAAGTTTGTCTCTAGATATAAAATCATACTAGGTGGAAAAATCAGCGAACTTATGAAATAATAGATAATTTTACTATGTTTTTCTGAAATATATGTACGAAGGGCCCCAAAATAAAAATTGAATTTTGAAGATACAGGAAGTGGCCAAAATGTTTGGGATAGGCAACTTTTTTCTCTTACAAAAAAATTCAACATGCTGAAACTTTTCATAGAGTGCTTCAAAATTTCTCAAATTTTGACTGTTTGTCAACCTATTATATGTGCATCATTGGTACAAGTTTGAGCTCGATTGGTTAATCTTTCGCGAAGCTAGAACCGTTCTCGTAAAACACTTTTTTTAGACAACTAATTTTTGAACTGTCATATCCCGGAGACCAGTGAACCGAATTGAATGAAATTTTGAGCGATTATCAACAATATACTAATGCTTGAAAATTCTTGAAAACATAGGTATTTTTCAAACGGTATTTTTCAAACGTAATTACCTTTTATCCCAAACATGTATAACCCTTTCGGGACGAACCAGCACAATCGTGCTGTTTTTTGGCAGTGGTTTTACACATTTTTTCCAATTGTTTTTCCCTCAAAATATGTGATGTAAATATATTTTATGATCGAGTTATTACTCTAGCTCGCATTTCTGAGCCTCAACTTTGGTTGGAATTGTTTATGAAAAACGCCACAATAAGTTAAACAAAAAGTAAACAATCACCCTAGAAGTTGAAAAAGTTTTATCTGTCGTATTTTTATAAATATTTGTTTAATCTAAGTATGCAGAGATAAAAATCGATAGAAAAAGAGTAGTTCTGCAAAACGACGAAGAAAAAGTGGTGCTTTGTTGAAAAGCACAAGATTTCTGGGTGGTCAAAGTGGGTCCAGCACAATTGTGCTGTTCCGTCCCCAAGGCGGTCCAAGTTTCATCGGAAATTGCCTATTCTTAGGCGTTTTATGGTATAGAAGATTGATTTGAATTATTAAATCACTACAAAGTGATAGTTTATAATTTTATAGTTATAATTTCATTTCAATGAACACGATATCAGCTTGTACGAGTTTTTTAAAGAACTTTGAATACTTGTTACGGGGTCTGACTGGATCTATGGAAACTTGGTAGTTTTTCGGCTTTCAGTCACAGAAAAAGCAGTGGTTCCTAACACAACTTCCCCCGCGTACCAATTGAGTAAGTACCTTGCCGACATACTTCAAAAATCATTCACGAGTGAGTTCAATACCGTGGATTCCAAAACGTTCTGTACGTATGTCAATCAATTGACGATACCAACAGACCATGTACTGGTGTCGTTTGATGCAGTTTCGCTATTGACAAACGTCACTAAGGAAGTTGTCATACACGACATTATCATGATGTGGGATCAAATCCGAGACAACACCACTATCAACCTGAACCTGTTCCTGGAAATAGTAGACTTTTGCATCGGTGCTAGCTTCTTCCGTTTCCGGCAAAAGTATTACCTCCAAACCTCTGGTACGGCAATGGGAAGCCCACTATCCCCAATATTAGCAGACATTGTCATGGAAAACTTGCTATCAAAAGCAATTGGGAGGGCGAACCTTTCTCCACATGAAGGCGAATGAACCACGAGCTGCATCAGCTGCTAAGAGAACCAACCATCGTCAATACCGCGAAAATCGGGAGGCTACGGTGGGCGGGTCACGTCATCAGGATGTCGGATAGCAACCCGACTAAAATGGTTCTCGAAAGCCATCCGACCGGTACAAGAAGACGTGGAGCGCAGCGAGCTAGGTGGGTCGACCAAGTGGAGGACGATCTGCGGACCCTACGCAGAGTTCGGAACTGGAGACAAACAGCCATGGACCGAGTGGAATGGAGGCGGCTACTATGTACAGCAGAGGCCACCCCGGCCTTAGCCTGACCGATCGATCGATCGACCTTTCTCCACAATTCATTCGCAAATACGTGGATGACTTGTTCCTAGTGTTGCACAAGGACCAAATAGATGCGGTTCTGGCGATTTTCAACTCGCTAAACCCAAAGATAGTAGATTCACAGCTGAAGTGGAAGTTAACAACCAACTTCCCTTCCTCGATCTGCTTGTGATTAGGCAAGAGGACAATAGCGTAAAAACGGACTGGTATGCGAAACCAATTTCATCGGGCAGAATGTTGAACTACTTCTCGTTCCACCCGACTGACCAAAAGCTCGCAGTGGTAAACAACTTCATTGACCGAGTACGCAGTTTGAGCACCATTCGAACTAGAGAGCAGCAAGATCAGCTGATTCACCAACACCTCCGCAACAACGATTACCCTCACACTCTCAACAACCGACTATTGCGCCAACCTCGACGGATCGAAAATACAGACAGGCCCACTGTCTATCGATCGATCCCGTATATCGATGGCCTCACACCTCACACCTTCTATCAAAAAGATAATCACTAACAGCGGACTGCAGTTGGGAATATCTCACAGCAACAGGAATACAGTCGGAAACCTGTACAAAAGCGCTAAGGATCCCATACCTGTGCTTAACAAAAACAACGTGATATACAGAATTGACTGTAGAGACTGTCCCAGCGCATACATCGGAATGACTACCAACAAGTTGCGGACCCGCATGTATGGCCATCAAACCCACATCAACACTCTTGAAAACAAACTGGCAGAAGGTTACCAATACACCGATCCCGAAATACAGCTGTTACAAGAGAAATCGGCACTGATGAACCACTGCATCAATCACCAACACCGTTTCAACATCCAACAACCATCCCTCGTCGATTCAACCTACAAGAGACAAGCTCTGCAAGTGTTGGAAATGTGCCATATTGCGACGACTTCCAACACGGTCAACCATCGGACAGACACCGATAATTTAAGCTGTGCGTACGCAAATCTGCTCTCAACGATCAAAACCCAGAGAGGAGCGAGAAATGCGTTGTCAACTACTAAGGGGTTGTCCATGAACCACGTGGTCATTTTTTTAGGACTTTTCAACCCCCCCCCCCGCGTGGTCATTTGTCCATTTGTCCCACAAAAATTTTTATTTGTCCATACAAAATGGTCATTGGCTGAACCCCCCCCCCCCCCCCCCTCATGACCACGTGGTTTATGGACAAGCCCTAACCAAAATCGACAAAATACAAGAATTCTAACCACCCCACTAACACAAACAAATCCGACCAACCAAACACCACCAACTATAAACACCACACAGTAACCCCAATCTGCACGGAAAAATATTATAACCCAAAGAATAAGTTTTAAAAACTCAAATTTGGCTAAACTGCTTAAAGTTTTAACTCAAAGTTGGGTTGTTTTCTCCCTCGCCCCACCGCAATGTTGTCGAAAACAAAAAGAGAAGCACCGACGCATCCGCTGCTCTTCCGTGGAAGAAGCCAAATTTGGGTTTTCTTGAATTAACCCAAATTTGCGTCATTTGAGGCCTCCGTTGGGTGAAAATAACTTACCACTGGGTTAATTTTTTTGCCGCTCTCACTCACCACTTTCGCTGTTTAACGCAAATTTGAGTTATTCCACGGAAGACCGGGATTGCGTCAAAACAACTTAAATTTGGGTTGATTTGTAGTTCAGTGTGGCGAACAAGAACAGGAGTGTTCCCAAAGTGCCAAGTGTTGCGACTCGAACGGTTAAACGTACCACCCACCCACCATCTCAACCAGGGTGCTGGTTGGTCTAAGTATGATCGAAATTTGCTTCTCAAATCTTCTTTAATCAATAATTTCCTAATCACAGTGTTACAAGTGCGGTGCCCGAACCCAATGCAAACGACATTCCACCGTGTGATCAACACGATCTTCACAAGTTGATTCATATCGAGTGAGTAATTAAACTAATCAAAAACGAACTATAAAAATTAAGAGCACCCCCCCCCTCTTTTATACAATAAACAGGCCCTGATGAAGATCCCAACCATAGGATCGAAACGTAGGCAATGATTTAGAATAATCAACGCTTTTTCTGTGACTGAAAGCCGAAAAACTACCAAGTTTGAATACTAGGGTGAATAATATTACTCCATATTATCGAAATCATGAATTAGATTGGAACAGGGATTTGCTGTTCTTATTATCTTCTTCTTATTCATTTCTATGGTTTGAATATCCTGTCAAGCTGATCTCGTGTTCCTAGATTTGAAATTATACGTCTAAATTTCTACAAACTAACACTTTGCAGTGATTTAATAATTACAATAAGGCCGGAACAAATCTAATTTTCTTCTTTTGTCACAATACTCGTTGGCTCGCTAAGGGGGAGGACAATAAATAATAAATGTATTTGACGAAGAAATACCCAAACAATTCGGCAAACTCTATAAACTCATCGGATTTGTTAAGAAATTTCCTGTGCAACTCTAATTTCATCTTAAAATTTTAAAATTTCTTAAATAATTTGTTGGTGTCCCCCCTCAAAATGTTGAATTTCGACCAAAATTTTCCGAGGGGGCGGTGACATAAGAGAAAATCGAAATTTGTGTCAGCCTAAATCTTCTGTACCATAAAACTCCTAAAAGTAGGCAATTTTTAGCACTTACTTAGTGAACATCGACCGGCTTAAGGACGGACCAGCACAATTGTACTGGTCCTAATTTGACCCCAAAAAGTGCATAGGTGGATAAAGTAGCCGAAGTAGAGAAAGTTTTATTCTAGAGGACGTTAAGTTTATAAGAGAAAATTTGAGATAATCATTCTTTTATGGTCCGTCACGAAAGGGATAAAAGAACATGTTGCTGATTAACTATTAGGATGCATATTTTTGGATATCTGTAATTTCTGCGTAAACAAATATCACAGCTTTCTGCCTGAATTTCAGCTTGAAAAACAGTTGGCCCTTTTTCCATAGGAATTGATTCGTTAACTACGGGCCAGGTACTCCTGCACCAACTTAATCGTTCTGTTTCGAACCATCTGTGTAAAATACGATTGATCCTGGATGTAATTCTGGCCCCCATTGGTCCACAGATACCGCCCAGGGTTAACCACTTCAAAAATGCGTTCAAAATGTTACCTTCTGCGCATCCAATCACTATTATACTTGTGAATAACGAGTCAATACTAATTGTTTTTAGAATACTTAGATGCCCTTTCAGGTCACCTTCAACAAGGTTTGCTTGCTCAAGATGCAAATTCCAATTTAGCGCACTGTCAAGGAGTATTGCGAGATACTTGACTGTGGTTGAAAGTGCCAAAATAATTCCTTGCGCCATGGTTAGGCGCCATCCACAAATCACGTAACGCTCTAAGGGGAGGGGGGCCGAGCGTTACGGTCCATACATAAAATATCGGGGTTTCATACAAAAAGGCGTTACGGAGGGGGGAGGGGGGGGGGGTCGAAAAATGTCGATTTTAGCGTTACGTAATAAATAAATGCTGCCAGCTATTGAAATTTAATTTGTCTCTTTCGTGTAAACGTTACGACCGTAGTTTTTGAAGGACTTACATCCTTTAAGCTTTCCTTAACGCACCATGAAGAGACCAAATGTAAGGCAGTTTGCATTCTGTTACTGATAGCATGGTCAATGATCATATTTACCACGTTATTTGTTATTTGAAGATTTTGAGCCATTTCTATAGGATTTTCTTATATGAGTAAATATGCGCGCACGATGTGCCTGAAACCGATACTAATAAATAAAAATGTACACCAAACTGACACCCGGCATTCGAAAGATATACTATTATAGCATCATCTCCGAAAATTTAAAAATGTTTTATCGAGGGAAACGAAAGTTTTTACCGGTTGAATATTTTCCTCAATTTCCATAGAATTAGCTCATATATGGGAGTATTGTCATACGGTGCTCTTCATATCGTAAATAAATAATAACACTGCTCGACAAAGTTTTGTTAAAGCTCGTGTTGTGGGGTGAAAAAAGGGTTTTGAAACCCTAGAAGTGTCATAGTGAAAGAATTTTCGAAAAATATTGGAACGGGACAATTTATTACCGAAGTTTGAATTGAGAACTTGGGGTGTTCCATTGATATGTATACGCATTATAGTTTCTAGGGTCCCAAAACCCTACTCTTTTTTTCTCATCTCATAACGCGAACTAGTGCTGAACGGTGTAATGAGTTTCTTAAATCCCAAAAGTACAATATTCAAGCAACTTCTCTGAAAATTTTACAAGATTTCATTGGGATGAATGTAAATTACCGTGGTTTGAGAATCTAATTAATATTTTATAGTTCAACCTGCTATTCGAATAAAAATAAAAATGTGGCACACCGTGAGTGTTGATTATATAAACTTCCTGAGAGTTTGACATCCGTTTTTTTTAAGCACGTGACATGTTGGTATCTTGTCGGTGAATTTGAAAACGTTTCATGGTGAAACGAGAGTTAAAGTGAATTCACAGCCCTAGGTTTTGGTATTCTTAGGAGGCTTTGTAAATTGGGATCGCAGCAAGCTGTGCACGCGCGAGGACGTATTTAAATTGTACTGTCATATTTTGTTCGTGCTGAGGAATTTCAAGCACCCGCTGCAGTCGACCTGGACGCTCTGGTACCAGGGACCGGACCGGACCAAATCGCGGGAAAATACCCTGAACGGTGACCAGCTTTTCCAAAGTCGAGAGTTTTGGAGTCTGTACAATCACATCAAGAGCCCGGCCGACGACATCAAGGTCGGTAGCGATTACTCTTCGTTCAAGAAGGACATCCGTCCGATGCGGGAAGACGATAGCAACAAGCGCCGCGGCTGGTGGATGTGCCACGGCCGTAGCATCAGGAGCTGGACAAGTACAGGCTAGATACGATTCTGGGTCTCATCGAAGAGGCATTCGTAAGGCAATAGTAAGTTTTCAACGATAAAAGGTAAATATTTTAATTCACGTATACAATACTTTATATTTTCGATCATTACATTCCATCCAAATTCAAAATCTCGTATACGTAATAGAATAACCGTCTTTCAAATGCTAACATAACATAATATAATGCAAATATAACACAACCAGTTCTGGGGTTAAGAGGAGGGTTATCAGAGCCGCCAGTCGATACATTATATATGGTTGGAAGAGTGGAGATGCCAACTTCCCTTTAAAACCATTATGTAGAGAATGGTGAACTCTTCTTCTTCACATTCATTGGGGCATCCTCCAATGCGATGGCTTGCACTATATATAATTGTGTGATCTTGATTTAAAAAAATCAAGTTGAGTATAATTGTAATGTTTTGCTTGATCGAATCACATTGGGTGGACAGCCCACTGCTATCGGGCTTAGTACCGTGCTACAATGAATGGAGAACTATCATCATCATCATCATCTTAGGAGGCTTTGTAAATCGTTGGTATAATGTTGATAGCTTTTATACGTCATGTTATCAATGTATTTTTCGTGAACTAAGAAATATTTCATTTGAATGATCATCAGTAACAACGATTTTAAGCTTTTCTTCCAATTTCATTGGGAATATGCATACTATCGCTTTGTCTATAGACACTGGCGTGGTTCAAAAAATCGTTTTGACTCCACACCGCTTATTCGATTCGTAATCAGATTCTATGCTTTCACCCAAGATTTGAGCTCATTTGGTTGAAAATTGAGACTGCACAAGTCCTTCAAAGTTTGTATGGGAATTACTATGGGAAAACGATGTTTTTCATTCAATTGACCGTAGCATTTCCCCAAGTGCCCTAAATGGTTAGTTGACTCTTGGTACTCTTAGGCTACTCTCTCAGCCACAACTTTGCCAAAGACTGCATTCAAATCGGGCGCCTCATTAATTAGTTATCGATTTGTAACCAACTGGGTAAACTTTAACAGTAATTCTCCAGCTTCCCAGCAGGCAACATTGCTGCATATGGTGCCAAAGATATCACACTGAAGTTATGGCTACTATGTTTCACTGCAAAATGCAGTGATGCCCACCGAATAGTTTAACTATCATAAGTAAAGATTTTGATTCTGGATAAAAATCGGTAACTAATTAATGAAGCATGCGAATAGAATGCAGTCTTCGGTAAAGTTGAAGCTGATAGAGTAGCTTAGGAGTACCAGGAGTCAACTAACACTCTAGAGCAGGGGTTCCCAACCTTTTTGACGTGGCGGCCCCCTTTGTAAATTGTCAAAACATCTGGGGCCCAATGAAAATTAAAAAAAAATATGAATTAAATGAACGAAACCGAGTTTTTTGGGTACAGTAACCAAGCCAGAAGTGTACTGTTGGAAGGATTTCCGACGATCAATAATACGTTTTTTTATTCGACACTCACATTTCGTAAACAATAATGTACATTCAATTTCAGTCGTAGCTGAAAAAAAGCGGCGCAGCCGAAATTTTTTTCTTCTGAAGGCGTTTTATTCTGAAAATTTGTTCCTCAAATTGTGGCTTTTGAGGGTTGGCGGTATACAAAATTAAAAATTGGTATAATTTGCACAACATAGATTTTTTTTTACAATTGTTTTGGTAACATCGCGGCCCCCCTGGACAGGCTTCACGGCCCCCTAGGGGGCCGCGGACCACCGGTTGGGAACCCGTGCTCTAGAGCACTTGGGAAAATGCTACGGTCGATTGAATGAAAAACATCGTTTTCCCATAGTAATTCCCATATAAACTTTGAAGGGCTTGTGCAGTCTCAATTTTCAACCAAATGAGCTCAAATTTTTTGAGGAAGCATAGAATTTGGTTAGCAATCGAATAAGTGGTGTCTAGCAAAAACGATTTTTTGAACCACGCTAATAGACACTTTCAAAACACCTATTGAGTTTAGTAACAGTATCGAAAAAAATGATGTACATTATCAAAGTTTTAGATGAGTTACAATATATATGTATATAAATTGCGAGGAATAAATAACATGTGAGATTTAAAGAATATTCTATGATGTTACTACATTTTCAATATACTTTATCATATCATATATTTTCCAACCTCTGTAATTTGCGATCGCTTCAATGAAATGTTGTCAAATTTTCAGAGAAGTTGCTTGAATGTTGTTTCTTTGGAATGGTGTTTGTGATACTGATTAACATTTGTTTATGATTTGAAGAGCCAATGAAACACCCTATGACAATATTCCCATATATGAGCTAATTCTATGGAAATTGAGGAAAATCTTCAACCGGTAAAAACTTTCGTTTTCCTCGATAAAACATTTTCAAATTTTCGGAGATGATGCTATAATAGTATATCTTCCGAATGCCGGGTGTCAGTTTGGTGTACATTTTTATTTATTAGTATCGGTTTCAGGCACATCGTGCGCGCATATTTACTCATATAAGAAAATCCTATAGAAATGGCTCAAAATCTTCAAATAACAAAAACTTTAGTTTCCCTCGATGATAGATTTTCAAATTTTCAGAGGAGATACTAGAATAGTATATCTTTCGAATGCCGGGTGCCATTTTGGTGGACATTTTTATTTGTTAATAACGGTTTTTGGCACACCGTGTTTGCCTACTTGATTTGCAAATTGATTTTTAAAAATTGTTTTTTTGTTAAATATGACGATTTATTATGCTTGTATAGTTATTATTTCATTATTTTTAACATAGCGGGCGATAAACTTATCGTTGGGACAAAAGTGACACGCACTTCTCGGCAAGCTTTATGGATGTAGCATAATGGCAAACTCAATCTGAACAGTTTAGTTGAAACAAGCGTAGAACACGGAAAATGCGATTTTAACATTGATTCTAAAATTTGTGAAAGAGCCGTTCTCTTTTTTAAGGGTTCCCAGGCCAATTAAATGGTTCTTAGCGAGGACTTTTTGCAACCTGGCTGTAATTGAAGTATGTACTCTCAATGTTTTCACATGTATGTATCCAATTTATTTGACCTTCGGATTTCTCTGTTATACATTTTGAGGGACTTTTTGTATTGTTCTCACTGTTGTTTTGTTTTAGCCCGGTTAAATAGTTTCCAGGTGTTCTATTTTATTTTTTGCAGGTTTTTATTCCACCAAGGTACATCTCTATTTGAAGAGTTTTAGCGCTATTTTGAACCCCATAACAAGAACTTGGGATGTTATTGAAACTTTCCATTTCCGTATAAAGCTCGCAGTTTGCCTTCCTAAGATTTCTTGTAGTTTCTTTGAGTTGATGATCAGCCTCATATTCAAACAAAATATGCTTGTGATCAGATAAAGAGGTTTCGTCTGACACATGCCGATTTTTGATTTTTTTTTCCTGATAGTGTAGGACTACACAACATCTAATCAAGAACTTCTTGCCTGACGGCGATTGTAAAAGTGGGTTCATCGCCTTTGTTTCATAAATCGAGCTTATTTCCAGAAATGAAATCAACAAGGTGTTCGTCCTATTATTGATGTCTGTACTAGCCCATATCGTATGATGGGCATTCGCATCACATCTAATGATGAAAGCTTTATTTTATATAAAATCCTGGAGGAATGCCTGGGAGAATTCCTGAAGGAATTACTGAAAAAAAAAATATCTGGAGGATTTCTTGTAGGAATTCCCGACGAAATCTTAAAATGAATTCCTGAAGAAATCTCAGAAAAAAGTTGCTGGAGGAATTTCAAAAGGAATCGTTAAAAGAAATATGGAGAAACATTCTAGAAAAAAAAATCTTGAAGGAATTCTGAAGGAATTCTAGGATGAATCACAGTAGTAAATTCTGAAGCAATACTTTGATGAGGGGTCGAAGGATTCCTTGGAAAAAAAATTGAAAAAAAGAATGCATCCTTGGAGAAGACGCTGAAGGGTTCCTATAGGAATCACCGGAGAAATTCCTGAGCGAATTCCTGGAGGAACTCCTGATGGAATCCCTGGAGAAATACTGGAATTAAACCCTTGGAGTTCAGGAAAGAAGCATAGAAGGAATTCTGGAAGTATTTCAAGAAGGAGTTCTGGAAAGAATGCCAGGATGAATTTCTGGAAAATCCTCGGAAGGAATTCCGGAAGAAAACCCAGAAAGAATTCTTGAAATCCTAGTAGAATTTCTTGAAGGAATCTCACAAGCAATTTCTAAGGGAAGCTCAGGAGGAATTCCAGAAGTATTCCCAACAAGAGTTCCCAAAGGAATCTTAAAAAAAGCTAAGCGAGAAACCCTAGGAGAAATACCTGACTCAACCCCAGGAGGAATTCCCAATTAAATCCCAGAAGAAATTTCTAAAGGAATCCCTGGAGGAATTTTTGACAGAATCTTTTTTGCAACTCCTAAGAGACGCTGGAAAAATTTCGATGGAAAACTAGCAAACAGTTCCTTAAAGTGTGTCTGCAGTAATGAGATGAGTAGATGAGTTAATACAAGATATTTCGATGAAAACCCTGTAATTTCTAAAATAATCTCTGGTAGAATATTTAAAAAAAAATCTAAAAGAAATGCCTAATGAAATTTTTCGACAAATTCCAGATGAATTAGTGCCAAAATGTGAGTTAAGAATCTCTGAATTATTTATACCGTCAAGGCACCATTCACCGTGGATCTAAGAGGATTCGGGGCAAATAAGGGCTGTCATTTGACACCAGTCTCATAAACATTGTTGGTGCCGCTTTTAATTGCCTTCATTATAGGTTAAAATTAAAGCAATATCCACAGAAGTAGAACATTTTTCACAAAACTTGGTGATATAGTACAATTAGTAAAGGGTAGTAGGGTCGCCTAATTCCGTGGTAGGTCACCATTCACCGTGGTAGTAGGGACCCATTCACCGTGTATGAGAAATTTTATTTTACTTTGTTTAAAAATGATTTAAACAACCCAGCCAAGGGAATTTTCTTCATTTAAATTCATTTCAAGTAATAACTTGCAAGATTTCATTAGAAAAACGAATGTTTAAATTTTCGATTTTTTCTAGATATATGGGACAATATGGGGCACGGTGAATGGAGACCATTGATTTTTAGGGTACCCATTTACCGTGCCTTTTTGTTTCAATTAAAAAGTACGAGTAATCGTACTTTCTTGTTAAACTTACATCGGTAATGCAAAATAGATACCTGATATGTGAATTTAATTGCTTCTTGGTGAAATAAAAACGTTACTACATTTAGTTTATCGCTTAAATCACCTTAGCGCAGTTTTCGATTTTTCATTATGAATGCAGTGAACGAGCAGAAACCCGCTTCATGTAAACACAGTTTAATGTCAAAATGATACTTTTAAATGTTTTTAATGAGCGTTTTGACATGGTAACAATACATTAGCGTTGTATTGGTGCAATTGAAGGGAAATTGTCATATCATTCAATCATAATATGGAAATAATGAAAAAATATTCGAAGGCACACGGTGAATGGAGCCCCCACGGTGAATGGCGCCTTGACGGTAGGCGAAAAAAAATATTAGCGTGAAAAAAATTACATGGAAAAATAAATTACTCAAGGAATGCCTGGAGGAATAGCCCAAGAGATATTTGCAGAAATTTCTTCAGGAATCCCAGTAATTTTTGACGGAATCCTAGAAAAAATAATACTGAAAGAATCTCTTCAGACAACTCGGAGAAGTTTCAGATGGAATCCCTGGAGAAATACCACGAAAATATCTGGTGAAATACCTAGAGAAATAACTGCAGTAAATCCTGGAAAAAATCTTCGATGCATCCTATAGCAGAAGTCCCTGTAAGAATATCTAAAGAGTCTTTTAAAAATCCCTGTAGCAATCACTATCGGAATCTGTAAGACATTCGTAGAGGATTCCACGAAGGAATTCATAGAGTAATTCCTGGATGAATCTGTTGAAATGTTCCTGAAAGAATTTTTAGAAAAAAAATCTTTGAGGAATTCTTGGAAAAAAAATCTTGAGCAATTTCCGAAGAGTTCCCTGGAGAAATTCATAAAAAATCCTTGTTTTTTTTTGTTTTTTTTTAATGGAGTGGCACACTAGTAAAAAAATAAAGAATTTTAAGCTACTGGACAGTGCACATTGGTCGGGCTCCATACAAAGGGGCGGCCAAAACTGTCAAAAAACGAAATTGATATTATTAAACTTTATTTCACCTTATAACAAAGATAATGTATTGTAGTTTTGTGATTCTTAATTAAAAGCATACCAGCTTTTGTATTTCAATCACATTTTACTGCCAAAGTGGCCTAAGTCATAAAATTGAAAAATGCATTATTCGAAAAAAGTAAAATAATAATATTTTTAGAATGGAATATATGTTTTATGTTATCCAGTATACGAAAGCTTGTTATTGGACTGTTTGAATGCACTTATGGTGCAAAACTAATATGTCACAAAACTTTTCAAATTTTCATATATTGTACCTTGGGAATTTTGGTAATTTTTAAGGTAAAAAACGGTTCGTGTCGTCACGTGTCGCCGCAATTTCGAATAGTACATCTTAAACATCATGCTTAGTGCTGCATAAAAACGTTTAAATATTTTGCAGAAATTTGCAGTTTTTCAAATTAAAGCTATTTGAAAAGTCATGTTTTTTCATATATTTTACGTTATTTTTTTTATTGTTGACTGAAATAAAATTTATCATCCTACATTTTTCACACGTTTTGAACAAACTTGATTGGATTGGATCGAAAGATGATCTAAATCTAAAATTCAAATTGATTTTCTAACAAAAAACGCAAAAAATGTGAGGTTTACTGATTTTTACCGTTTTTGAAATTATTGAAGTTACGTAATTTTTGAATAACCCCTTTTAAACCCTGAAAATACTATATAACATATCTAAACAACCTATAACTTCGATTAAACACATAAAAAGAGTTTTGGCCGAACTTTATCTTTTTCCGATCATTGTGCAGTGCAGCATATGGGTTCTAGAAAGTCACTCGTTACCTGAACGGATTTCTGTTCATCCGGATAATTGGACCATTAGTTTGTTGATCCTTGGCTTGTCGGTTTTGTATTTCATGAATGAAAGTTACAAATTTTGAGCCATTCGATCACGGCTGCGCTCTTCTTCTTCTTCTTCTTCTTCTTTGTTGCTCTACGCCCCCACTGGGACTTGGTCTGCCTCGCTTCAACTTAGTGTTCTTTGAGCACTTACACAGTTATTAATTGAAGGGCTTTCTTTGCCTATCATTGTATGAATTTGTATATTGTGAGGCAAGTACAATGATACACTATGCCCAGGGAGTCGAGAAAATTTTCCCGACTGGAATGGGAATCGAACCCGCCGTCTCCGGTTGGCGATCCATACCCTTGACAACTAGGCTAACTGGAGACGGTTGCGCTCGAACGATCTAAATTTGTCCCTTCGGTTTCCTTCCGAAACCGGTTTCGGATGTCTTTGTGGCCACGAATATCATGCCAGATTAACAGTAGCCCACATATTTCGTTAATGGCCAAATGATCGAAAATCGAAATGGGTTCTCTCGGGAGCACTTAAATGTCGTGGGTCAGATTTGTCCCTCAATGCATAATGTGTAACTTTTTCTTAATGCATTAGGAAGATTGAAAAATTCCAAATAAGTAGCGATTTTCTTTTCAATAATCCAGGTTAGTAAAAGCATAATTGTTAAAGGAAGTGAAATAAAAAATGAAACACATGCGGTTTTAGTTTCAAAGAAAACGTATATTTAACTAATAATTCATGACTAAGGTACAAAAATCGTCAAAAACTTTTGAAGCGATGAAATTATATTGATTTCACTGATGTTTTTAAGCAAATATCACTTTCTTCGAAAAAAACTTACAACTTATTATGAAATATTTTAAGTGGCCTTGGATGATGTTATAAATATATGTCTAATTTGAAACTAAAAACCTTTGGTTTAACAAAATTCTTAAAAATCTAACTAAAATCAAATTTAAAAGAATAAACCGTGCGTGAGCAGAAGAGAGCGAAGTCAATTCGCATAGCTGTATGTGCAAAGCATTTCGCAAACAAGGAAGTTTTAATTATTTTAATTTGGCAAATGATATGCAGAATAATGATGAATAATTTCATGATGCACTAAAATTGACGATAGTTGAGTTTGATTTAGTCATAACATAGCTTATAGTTCCTCAAGAAATGCTACAGCAGCGTACCTGGTCCTGGTCCTGCTTGCGGCCTAGCAGGGGACTGGGAAAGATAAAACTACCGGGACGTTTGTTTCTTCTGGGTGGCGGCAGGGGACCGCTCGTGCTAGCCTCGCCTTTCGGCGGCAACGGGGGCTTCACCGCAGTGGAGGTGGTAGCGGTAGTGGTTTGCAATTCTACGGGCTGTGGGTTGAGCGAGAGAAAAAGATACGATTTTTGATC
Source organism: Aedes albopictus (assembly GCF_035046485.1). Taxonomy (NCBI): domain Eukaryota; kingdom Metazoa; phylum Arthropoda; class Insecta; order Diptera; family Culicidae; genus Aedes; species Aedes albopictus. The sequence goes on along the minus strand of NC_085137.1, from coordinate 226,334,060 downwards.
GGGTTAGAGAGTGATTTGCGCCTTGCGACGAAAAAATGACGACCGAAAAAAAAACGGTGACGTGATTTACAGTGATGGCAAAACTGGTTAACAAATATATACTAAACTTTGCAAGTCCGTTGATGAGTTTTTTACCAGACAATAATTACAACATCGCCGGTCATAGAATCAGATTTGAAGATATTTTTTTTTATCTGTATTAACGAGATTTTTAGCCCTAGGCTAGTTCATCTCGGGACCCACGCTTTACTTCCCTTCCGAAGGAATAACTCACATTTTGCGAGTTTGTCGGGAGCGGGATTCGATCCCAGGTTCTCGGCGTGATAGTCAAGTGTTCTAACCATCACACCAGGTCCGCTCCACTTTGAAGATAATTTAAATTAAAAAAAAACAATGGAGCATACAGTCCGGTCTTTTTTTACGCGGTTTTCATTTACGCGGCCACGTAAATGAAAACTCCATACAAAAAAAAATCATCGTCTTATTTTTGCATGATTCGTCGAGAAATGGTGAGACTTTTTTTACGTGGTTTTTTGAATTTTGAACTGAGTTTTATTTTTACGTGGTACGTATCCCCCGTAAAAAATCCTGACTGTATAGCCGAAGTAAATGTGCGAATAATCTGCAAGACCATGCTGAGGGTCTTTTAGTTCGATTCTCGTTCGATGCAGCAAATTTTCGTGATAGATTTTATAATGGATTTTATCAGAGCTTCCCAGGGCGTGGAACAATTCATTAATGCAACAATAGAAAGCTTGTGGAAATACTCATACAAAACAAAGCTGAGAAGTACTATTTGTCCTACTTGGTATGTCGCCATAACAAGAGAAGGAAGAAGAATGATTTAAATTATTTAAAAATAAAACAAAATGTCTTCATTGTTTGAAAATCTTATGATGCTCAATTAAAATTTTCAAAATATATAAAAAAACAATATTTCAAATTGATTTATAAACAACTTTTGGTCATCGAACCATTTTGCATAAGTTTTTATCTTATATCCTTTATATGCCATCACTGTATATGAAAAGTGGATATTGAAACTTAAATGTATGACATGCGGTGAGATACTTAAATTCGCCAGAGATCATGATCTTATTCTATATAGCCAATCGGATGAATGTTGTTGCAGTACAATTTGCCAAATTGAAGGGATGGTGCTAATTTGACACAGCAGGATGTTCACGATCCGTTGAAATGGTTAGATGGTTGATTGAAAGGACATGCAAAGTGAATACTTCTGAGAAAAACCAAATGCAAGAAACAAAAAACTTACCGTTCTCATATGCGTTTGACGCTTTGGATGACGGTGGTAGCGATCGTCGCAAGATGCGCAGAAGATGTTGTTTTCGCATTGACCACAACGAACAGCCGGCGTTACAGATCCACACAAGTCGCACTTCATGACGGTCATTCTTTTGATGTCTGAAAAGTGTAGAGAAACGATAGTTACCATCAATTTTGTGATGCATGAAATTACCGTAGTCAAATTGTGTTTGTACTTTAAGAATTGATTTTTTTAAATGATACATTCCATGATGAAATCCATCTGTTGTTAAACAAACTTGATAAGCATCACTTGAATCTTATAAGATCGACTTAATATATTTTTAAAGAAACTGTGAAGCTTATTTAGCTTTTTACGTATTACGTATCCATCTAAGTAACATTTTGATGACCAATTAGTCTTGTAGAGGTTTTGAAAGCCGTCATAAAACTTTATACCTTTATTTTGGTTTTATGATGGTAGCCTATTTGACTAAAACATGTCAATTGGATAAAAACGAAGCGTTGTCTGATGTTTGTAATCAGCGGTCTTTGGGATAATTTGACCAATGTTTTTCTGTATTATTTCCTTTTTATTGTGGAATTGAACTTTCTTCTTATATTTTTATTGCTTCTAGATAAGGCCAAATTTAGAGCAACAAGAAGAATTTGGTAGAAATTTCTGAACTCCATGTGGTTTTGAAGGAATCCTCTAGAAACCGCATTGGCAAAATTACTCGTATTCTTTTCTTGGACACAAAGAAAAACACGACTTTCTATTTAAACAAAATCATATCTCAAAAACATAAAAACATATATCTCTGGACACATTTTTTAAATTTAAAAACTATAAAAAGGAGGTTCCTTCAGTACCAAGACCAAAACGTGAAAAAAAATTTATTTAAATATTCATTGCACCCTAAAACAGTTTGTCTCTTGCAACATATTTAAACTTGACCAACCGATTTAAAAGTTATGATTTTATAGAAAATTTTAGTTTTCAAAAACTTTGATTTTTTGGGCCACCCTATTGGTCATCCTGATGAAATAATATGGTTTTGTTGTATTGCAGCTTCAAGAAAAAATACGTTAAAGGGATTCAATTGTGTGTAAGTGCAAAAAATATGCTATTATTTTAGTTTTCATGCCCTTGGGATCAAAGGGGTAAAACGTGGCAAAAGGTTAATGCAACCATAACAAATTGCAAATGCTCCATAGAAAATCAAAAAGCGCTCCATAAAGAATGAACATATGTTCCATGAAAATGTGCAATGTTACCCATAAATAATTGAAAACGTTCCATACTTTATAAAAAATGTACCGGTAAAACAAAAAAATTTCTCATTAAAAGTGAAATTTTGCACCAATAAATAATACTGAAATGCTCCATGATAAAATACAAATGCTCCATAGAAAAATGCAAACGCTCCATAAAAAATTGAAATTGTACCCATAGAAAATTGAATATTGCTCCATAGAAAAAATAAATTGCACCATAAAAAATAGAAATTGCACCATAGAAAATATATGAATGCTCCATAAGTATTAGCAAACTGCACCACATAAAATACAATTTGCTCCATAAAAAATTGAAAATTCTCCATAACTTTAAACATTTGCACCAAGAAAGCAGTGCAATGTAAAGCAATTCAGCCCTGCCGAATTAAATTATAAGAATATGCTATCTATGGAGGATTTTTAATTTTTCATGGAGCAATTCATATTTTCTATGGTGCAGTTTGATAATACTTATGGAGAATTCATCTATTTCCTATGGTGCAATTTAAATTTTTTATGGTGCAATTTAATTTTTCTATGGAGCAATATTCAATTTTTTATGGAGCGTTTGCATTTTTCTATGGAGCATTTGTATTTTATTATGGAGCATTTCAGTATTATTTATTGGTGCAAAATTTCACTTTTAATGAGAAAATTTTATATTTCACCGGTACATTTTTTATAAAGTATGGAACGTTTTCAATTATTTATGGGTAACATTGCACATTTTCATGGAACATATGTTCTTTCTTTATGGAGCACTTTTTGATTTTCTATGGAGCGTTTCTATTTGTTTATGGGTGCAGTAAATAGGCTGCCGTAAAACGTGTTTTATATTTTTATAAGAAAGTTCAGGAAATTTGACGGAGCATATCAAAAAATCAGAGATGTATGTTTCTCAGTTTTTGAGATATGATTTTTTAAACATAAAAAGGACAAATTTTTCAACACAAAACATTGTTTAAAATTTAATTATATTTTGAATCCTTATGAATAATAAAATATATAGCATAATAAAATTACAATGAAACTTCTTTTTATGCACATGGCTGGGACTGCATAAATTAAAAATGCGCAAAAATTAAAAAGGCATAAAAAGAGGGAAATTTATGCATAATTCTGGCTTTAATGAGGGAATCTAGTTCGCCAGAACAAGTCTTGCTCCTGGGCATTTGAGGTGGGGATAAGGGGGGTTTCAGAAAGTTTCCAGAGAGCCCAAGAAAGGGGGTTCCAAGGGTTTTCAGGGACGTTTTAAGAGGTTGCTCCAGGGGATTTGAGGAGCCTTTTATGGGCGTTCTGTAAAGATTTGTTGGCGTTTTAATGGGATTACGGTGCATTAAGGGGCATTTCAATAGTATTAAGGGGGTTTCAGGGACGTTTCAAGGGGCTCTAAGAGCAATTCAAGGGATCTCAGGTGCATTTAAAGGGCGTTGCAAGCGGTTTGAGGAGCGTTTCAAGGTATTTCAAAGTCATTTAGCAAAGCAAAGCAAAGCAAAGATAACCATACACATCGTAGTTGCTACTTCGTGATAGACCAGAACAATCACAGTTGCAGAGTACCAATGAATGGTGCTTGGGACTAGCTACACACTTTCAAGCTTAGATAGCTATTTACGAATTATGTATTTTATTAAGAATAGTACCATGTTACCTGTGATCGACGGCCGTTGTGGTAACTTAGCCAATTATTTTTAATTTGCTCAATGATTATTGTGAGCTGCAATTACATTCTTCTAAAATTTTTATCGCTTCAATATTGGGTCAGCACAAGAGGATGTAAAGAAATAAATCGGAATGATCTCACCCAGTTCCATGTCGTCGGATGATCGCAACCACTCCTTGACTCCTTAAAGTTTCTGCCATACCGTTGGCTACCAAGTGTGTATCCATTTTCATCACTTCACGAGGAAGGACAATGTGCACCTGCCCCAAACGTGCGTCACTTTTTGTTTTTTTTTTTTCCGTCGAACAATGCAACGCGTTCGAGATCCCCATCGCAACTGCCTCAAACACGCGTCACTTTTCACTTTTTCCGCCGAACAGTGCAACCCGACCGAGATCCCCATTGCAACTGCCCTAAACACGTGTCACTTTTAGTTTGTTTCCGCCGAACAATGCAACGAGACAGAGATCCCCATCACAACTGCCCCAAACACGCATCACTTTTCACTTTTTCCGCCGAAGAATGCATCCCAATAGAGATCCCCATCACCGTTTCAAGGTATTTCAGAGTCATTTTAGAGATTTTCAGGGTGTTTCAGGAACGGTTTAGAGGCTATCAAAAGCATTTCAGAGGCGTTTCAAGGGGGTTCTGGACCCTATTAACCGTAAAAGGGATACCTGGGATCCATTGGACCCCAGGCGCCTTTCAGAGCTCGTCTTTGATGGAACACACTCAGCGAGGTGACGAAACTGAGGCCATGAAGGTATCCCTTTTAGGGTTAAAGACATCCAAAGGTGTTCGGGCAACGGTGCAAATCTCTAACCATACCATTACTATTATACAATAGCTATATATGTATCACCAAATGTATTCAGTAGTAAACACAGCGTAGGCCAATCCACTGCATCCGCAGTGCTGGTAATAAATCATGTAACCGTTTACCAAGTTTTTCAGTCCTGAGCAGAAATGTCGTTCTCGAGCCTTGTGAACCTACCACTTGCACGATCAAAAGGGGTTTCAGAGACATTTCAAATTGAATATGATGAGGGCGCTTCAATGGGATTACGAAAGATTTAGGGGCGTTTCGAGGCATTTTAGGTCAGGGTCGTATAAGGGGGGTTTCAGAACACCTTTAAATCAAAGTGTTAGGGGCGTTTCAAAACATATTGTGATGGGGTCTCTAAAAATCCTCTGAAACTTCCAGAAATACCTCCAAGATCCCCCTGAAACCGCTTCGGACCCCATATAATGCACCTAAGACGGTCCGAAACCCCTGAAAACTCGCCTCTAAAACCCGCCGAAACTGCCCCGAAGCTCCTGAAATGTTTCTAAAATCCCCCTTAAACCCTTTCGAACGTGACGCATCTGAAACCCTCCGTAACGACCATAATGTCCCGGTTTTTTTTGCTGTGCTGGAACTAAACTAGAATCAAGACATGGATTGGGCTAGAGTTTCGATGCATGGATTTTTCAGAAATCAAATCGATTGTCTTTGAGGGCACATTTCCATTGAGATTTAAATAGCTATGAAAACGAGACCTTTTCATCGCATTCGATTTCTTGAACCTCTGAGGTAACGAAACAAGAACTGTACAGCAATCGATGCTTCAATGCCTCTCAATGACAATGGAGTAGTACGATATGCACTAAATACTAAGGATACGGGTGGGTATTGCCACAAGACATCTAAATACTGGCACGGTAAAGGCTGGGTATGCTGCGCAATTCAGATCCCATTGTGATCCACTAGCCTCTGCCCAGCAACTCCTATCCCTACCTCCACGCGGTACCGGCCGGAAACTATGAGCAACCTTAGCGAAGATCGGGTAACCAACCCCGGTGGGAACTTTGGTCGTAGGCTGACAGGGAAGGGGGGGGGGGGGGGTTGCTTCGGTAAACCTGAGCGTCTGTTCTCCAGGAGGAGCGGCTCACAACAGCGTCTGATCCCCATGTTAGGGGCGGCTGATCTACGTCCGAGTGCCAGGGAAGGACTCTAAGCTCAACTGTGCACTATGGTCCTCCGGAAAGTAGGGGGTTGGTGTCAGGCCCTACGAGCCAGCCGTAAAAAACCATTGTAGCGGAAAATCAGCAACAGAATAATACGAACCGAGACCAACGGCAACGACCCCAGCGAACAAAAAGGACTTGCGATTGGAAACTCGGTACGTGGAACTGCAGATCTCTCAACTTCATTGGGAGCACCCGCTGCAGGAGGTGTGTTGGACAGGATCCATGGTGCGAACGTTTAGAGGTAATCATACCATCTACCAGAGCTGCGGCAACACACGCGAGCTGGGAACAGCTTTCATAGTGATGGGTGATATGCAGAGACGCGTGATCTGTTGGTGACCGATCGACGAAAGAATGTGCAGGTTGAGGATCAAGGGCCGATTCTTCAACTTCAGCATAATAAACGTGCACAGCCCACACTCCGGAAGTACTGATGATGACAAGGACGCATTTTACGCGCAGCTCGAACGCGAGTACGACCGCTGCCCAAGCCACGACGTCAAGATCATCATAGGAGATTTGAACGCTCAGGTAGGCCAGGAGGAGGAATTTAGACCGACGATAGGTAAGTTCAGCGCCCACCAGCAGACGAACGAAAACGGCCTACGAGTCATTGATTTCGCCGCCTCCAAAAATATGGTCATACGTAGCACCTTTTTCCAACACAGCCTCCCTTATCGTTACACCTGGAGATCACCACAGCATACGGAATCTCAAATCGACCACGTTCTGATTGACGGACGGCACTTCTCCGACATTATCGACGTCAGGACCAATCGTAGCGCCAACATTAACTCCGACCACTATCTGGTGATGGTCAAACTGCGCTCAAAACTCTCCGTCATCAACAATGTACGGTACCGGCAACCGCCACGGTACAACCTAGAGCGACTGAAGCAATCGGATGTCGCCTCAGCATACGCGCAGAATCTCGAAGCCGCGTTGCCAGACGAGGGCGAGCTCGATGAGGCCCCTCTAGAGGACTGCTGGAGTACAGTGAAAGCAGCCATCAACGACGCAGCAGAGAGCACCATCGGGTACGTGGAACGAAATCGACAGAACGAATGGTTCGACGAAGAGTGCAGAACGGTTTTGGAGGAGAAGAACGCAGCGAGGGCGGTAATGCTGCAGCAAGGGACTCGACAGAACGTGGAACGTTACAAACAGAAGCGGAAACAGCAGACCCGCCTCTTTCGGGAGAAAAAGCGCCGTCTGGAAGAAGCGTTGTGTGAAGAAATGGAACTGCTGTGCCATTCCCAAGAAACACGGAAGTTCTATCAGAAGCTCAACGCATCCCGCAACGGTTTCGTGCCGCGAGCCGAAATATGCAGGGATAAAGACGGAGGCCTCTTGACGGACGGACGTGAGGTGATCGAAAGGTGGAAGCAGCACTTCGATCAGCACCTGAACGGCGTGGAGAACGTAGGCACGGGAGCCCACGGCAACGGAAGAAACGACGACGCCAGTGCAGCGGAGAACGGAAATGAACCAACTCCCACGCTGAGGGAAGCTAAGGATGCCATTCACCAGCTCAAAACCAACAAAGCACCTGGTAAGGATGGTATCGCAGCTGAACTCATCAAGATGGGCCCAGAAAAGTTGGCCACCTGTCTGCATCGGCTGATAGTCAGGATCTGGGAAACCGAACAGCTAGCGGAGGAGTGGAAGGAAAGGGTAATCTGCCCCATTCACAAGAAAGACGACCATTTGGAATGTGAGAACTTCAAAGCGATCACTATTTTGAATGCTGCCTACAAAGTGCTATCCCAGATCATCTTCCGTCGTCTGTCACCTGAAACAAATTAGTTCGTGGAAAGTTATCAGGCTGGCTTCATCGACGGCCGGTCAACAACGGACCAGATCTTTACCGTACGGCAAATCCTCTAGAAATGCCGTGAATACCAGGTCCCAACGCATCACCTGTTCATCGACTTCAAAGCGGCATACGACAGTATCGACCGCGCAGAGCTATGGAGAATCATGGACGAAAACGGATTTCCTGGGAAGCTGACTAGACTGATTAAAGCAACGATGGACGGTGTGCAAAACTGCGTAAGGGTTTCTGGTGAACTATCCAGTTCATTCGAATCTCGGCGGGGACTTCGACAAGGTGACGGACTCTTATGCCTACTCTTCAACATCGCTGTGAAAGGTGTGATGCGACGAGCCGGGCTCAACAGCCGGGGAACGATTTTCACAAAATCCGGTCAATTTGTGTGCTTTGCGGACGACATGGACATTATCGCTAGAACATTTGGAACGATGGCAGAGCTTTACATCCGCCTGAAACGCGAAACAGCAAAGGTCGGACTGGTGGCGAATGCCTCAAAAACAAAGTACATGCTGGTAGGCGGAACCGAACACGACCGGATCCGTCTGGGTAGTAATGTTACGATAGACGGGGATACTTTCGAGGTGGTGGAGGAATTCGTCTACCTCGGATCCTTACTGACGGCTGAAAACATCGTGAGCCGTGAAATTCGGAGGCGCATCATCAGCGGAAGTCGGGCCTACTACGGGCTCCAGAAGAAACTGCGGTCGAAAAAGATTCACCCACGCACCAAATACACCATGTACAAAACGCTAATAAGACCGGGATCCTCTACGGGCACGAGACATGGACCATGCTCGAGGAGGACCTACAAGCACTCGGAGTTTTTGAGCGATGCGTGCTAAGAACGATCTCCGGCGGTGTGCAGGAGAACGGTGTGTGGCGGAGAAGGATGAACCACGAGCTCGCTGCACTTTACGGCGAACCCAGCATCCAGAAGGTAGCCAAAGCCGGCAGGATACGGTGGGCAGGGCATGTTGCAAGAATGCCGGACAACAAAGCACCTGCAAAGCTGGTGTTTGCAACTGATCCGGTTGGCATAAGAAGGCGTGGAGCGCAGAGAGCACGATGGGCGGACCAGGTGGAGCGTGACTTGGCGAGCATTGGGCTCGACCGAGGATGGAGAGCGGCAGCCACAAACCGAGTATTGTGGCGTACTATTGTTGATTATGTCTTGTCTTAATGATGTTGAACAAATAAATGTATGTACATCTAAATACTGGTCGCATTGGATCACCCGAACAGAAAAAAATAGATTATTTTTTATTTTACCTATTTACGGCCTCAAAAATTACTATTATTATTAGGATGGCAGCTGGCCAGTGGCCACTTGAGGCTCTTCTATTTTAATATTCGCGGTGATTAATATGTTACATAAGCCATCAATACTCACCAGCCGATTTCACTGGAATAGGAGGAGGAGTGTTGGAATATTGTTGATTTGCAACGTCGATGACTTCGTACTCCGGATCTGTATTGATCGGCGGGGGAGGAGGCGCAGGACCAACCCGATCGCTGCTCTCGGTCTGAAATGGAATGATCCAGTTTTGAAATCTCAATATGGTTTTACCAGCTGTGATATACCTACCACCCATGATGGCATGGTTCTTGAGATTCTAAATCTAGACGATGGATGGTTAGCCATGGCTGGAGGCGTAGGTGATCTCAACGGTACGCTACCCTGCGAAAATAGTGCATCGGTTAGTACAGATTTCAAGAGCAGTGGTACCTTTTCGCGTTCATTTTTATCACAAGTTCAAGTGCTGTGAGGCGACCAGTGAAAAGCGCAACGAGTTTTTCGCAATGATTTTTTTTTCTTTCTATTACAAATTGGTAGCCTACGCAACGCATCCGTAGTAGACAGCCGAACGCGAGACGGTGGATATTGCGTAAATCTTAGCGGCCGACATTCCCGATCTAAATTAGCATCATGCTATCCTCATTCACGAACATACGCTTGTGAAATTGTTTACCCCCATCGCGCGCTTGGTGCGGTGGTGTGCGGGAAGGTTGTATTTATTTACAATTTTCGCCACTCGACAGAAAAACCTAAAAAAATAAATCGTTTACAAGCAGAGGACGGCACACGAGCCGGGAAAACTTAACGAAAGTTTTTTGGTTTTTCTTTTGCACCCAAGAATGCGATTGGCAGCCGGCGTGAATGCGGTCGGATGTATGTACATACAAATGTATAGACTATAGTCAGACCAAGATCGAACAGCGGAACTGTTGCTTCTATGACTTGGTGCTTTTTATTTGATCGGTCTATTTGTGGCTTTTCCTTTCATTAGAATTACGTATTAGAGAGTTTAAAAATAAATGGAGAGACTGTTACACTGCTTTAGTAAAGATGACATCAATGATTATCTTGCTTTGTTAAGTTGACAGCCATGAGCTTTGAGTTTTATCGGTTGTAGTTTAGCATTGAATAAAACAATACATGTTTCAGCATTTACTGAAACATCAAATATTTTACTTATTCAACCAGTTCAAAAAGAGAAGTGTTAACTCAATTTTCCTCACTTCACACGTGTTGCACGAACCATTATTTTATTTCAGGAAAATTCAGGCGAATTTATCGTTTGATTTAAATAATATATAGAAGTATCGTAATATCGATAACCAAATGCAATCAAGATGACGAAGCTACCTGGAGGAATTAAGCAGACAACTGATTCGAAACAGCCTAATAATATGTACAGAGCCTGAACGTGACCAAACGTATCTTTTGGACTTTGCTCACCCACTAACAACACCCACAATCCCTAGACACCTGGACCTGAGAGGTCGTAAAGCTTCCTACATCTTTCTTAGGTGTCTAACTAACCATCGTTTCCCATTCCTCAGTAGCTACAAAGACGTGGCCGGGTAACTTCTCGACCATTATTGGAGGATTACATCAATCTTGCCGAAGAGTCACAGATTAGTCCCAAATCTTTGTGATTTGATATCCCACGGGAAAGATGCAACCCTCATAACAGCCACCTCATAACCACCTGTTTCACACATGTTCTACGAAACACCCCGTTAAGCGTGTTGTTATTTCAACAATTGCAGCAACAAATTTCAATTCTCTGTAGCTTTTGTTGGGCAAATCCTAGAAATCTGAAATATTCTAACAATTATTTCTTCACGGATATAAACCTTTCTCAAAAGTCAAAAGCGTTGAATGACCCCTAGGGGCGCACCCATAAAAAAAGTTACAAATTAGACCTTGGGGTCGTTTTCGACCCTGAACTTTGGGGTGCACCGATAAATCATCTAAAATTTCCGCAGAGAATTCCTCCAAGGAAACTCGGAGAAACTATTGAAGGAATTATAGATCAATTTAATTCGGAACTGCTGGAAAATTAATGAAAACAATTCTGGGGGAACTCTTGAAGGAATTTCCGGACGAAAAAAAAAATCCAGTAATTTTTGGTGGAGCTCTTAAAGGAATTACTAGTGTAATGCCTGGTGAAAGTTCTCAATGATTTCTCGGTGAAACTCCTTGAAGATTTTCTGAACAATATCTTAGAGCGTTTACGATGAAAATTGAAAAGCATCCATTGAAACTCGCGCTGGGACTTCTGAAAGATTTTTTAGTGGAACTCCTAGAGGATTTCCTGGTGAAACTCCTCGGGGTTTACCAACTGTAAAATTCTCAGTGGAAGCCCATAATGAATTCCTGGAGGATCTCTTGGAGGTACTTACGAAGCATCTGCATTGCGGAGCTTTTACAGGTATTCACAGCGATACTCCTGGAAGTTTTTCTGGTGGAGCACCCAGAGGAATTTCCGGTTAAATTCCCGGTGGAACTCTTGGAGGAAGTCTCAGTGAAACTCCGAGGCAGAGCAATACTCTGCGGAACCCCTACTGAAGCTTTTAGAAAAATTACCGGTGGTACTCCTACAATAATTTCTGGTAGATCTCTCAGAAAAATTCCAGGAACTTTTGCGGGAATTTGCGGTGGAACTTCTAAAAGAATTTCGAGTGCAACTCCTAAAGAAATTATCGTTGCCACCCTATAGAAATTTCCGGATGAATTGTTAGGGGAATTTCCAGTTGCTATCCATCACCCAACGGAACAACACGCGTTCAGTTTCTTTTGTTCTTTAATCATGCCGGTTACGAGAAATAATTGCATTGTGTTAGATACATCTGTTCTTCCGAGGCGTCCTAGCATCGCCGATGTGAAACATTTTTTGGATCGTGAATTGGAGCTCGACATGACGTTAGTGAAGAGCATCCAAGTTCATAACGTGCGGCATGTCATATACATGATCATGCATAGTGAAGAGTTGGCTGCCAGAATAGCGTCAAATCACCATCTCAAACATTTTATGACCTGTGAGGGGAAACAGCTCGCAGTTCCATTGCCGATATACGTCGATAGCTGCGCTGTTGACGTCCGTCTGCACGACCTTTCGGAGGAGATCGAAGCTCATACAATCATTAGCCACATGCAACAGTATGGCGAAGTGATTTCCTTGCGAAACGACGTTTGGAGAAATTACTTCCCAGGCCTCAGCAACGGCGTACGTGTCGTACGTATGAAGCTAACTCAACCCATTCCTGCATACATTACTGTGTCCGAGGAATAAACAACGTATGTTTCCTATTTCGCTCAAACACGGACTTGTCGAAACTGTGGAGGCAACGATCACCCTAAACAAAGATGCTCCGAAGCGGCAGCATCCACTGCAAGCAAACAGCTACCCCAGCCCAATACAGGGAATCGCACCACTTGGGCGGTGGCTTCTATATTCGTCTGTTTTCCACTATAACTCAGTCAAATTTGAACCAATTGACAAAACTTTTGGAATGTGGTGAGATAGGTATAGTATCTACCCGTGTACAACATTTCAAGTCAATTGGTTCAAAATTGACTGAGTTATAGTGGAAAACAGACGAATATAGAAGCCACCGCTCAAGTGGCGCGATACCCCACCTAACGTAGCACAACATTCATCACCGCTTTCCGAAAAACAATGGCCCGCGCTCTCCAAGCCGGAGACCGTTGGTAAAACGAAAGCAATAAAACAAGCCAACAACAAACTGGATTCAAAACGACAGCGATCAATTGATTCGGACACCTCCAGCACAAACGCACCAAAACGTATAGCACCGACCGAATCGCCTGCACCTATCCCTGTATCAAGCGAAAGTGATAGCAGCGTTGTCGATTGTGATGTTTCTTCTGCATTCGCACGAGGGTACCGCCGCGGCTCATATTCGCACATCGACGACCCCGAGCTTCGACGGCAGTACATCGAAGAGGAGAGTCAAAGAATTGAAGAATTGATTAGGCAAGGTTGTACACTTTAATTAATTTGTAATTAATTGTATATGGATAATCGACTCCGTTATGCCTAGTGCGCATGAGTCTATTAAATAAACGAAAAGTAAAAAAATAGGGGAATTTCCGGTAGAAGTTCTAAAAGAATTCCCATTGAAACCCCTACAGGAATTCCCACTGGAACTCATACACGAATTCATGGTGGTCCTGCGAGAATTTCCGATCACGTTTGTTTGTAGGACGCCGTTCAAAAATTGATTGATTGATTTATCTTTATTTGAGAGACTTTCAGCCCTTGGCTGGTTCTTCTCACGCCGTTCAAAAATTACGTAGTTACGAAGTAAGTATTCTGGGCGATACTCCTGTGAACATTTTTCAGTTGAACTTATACATGATTATAAATCATAGAACTTCGAGAAGAATCCCCAGTGAATTAAACTTTCAAAGGAATTCCTGACGGAACTGCTCTAGGGATTAAAAAAGTGTATCTTCTTGAGGAAATTTGCTGTGGAACTCCCAAAACATTTCCCTGAGGTACACATAGAGAAGTAATTTGAGGAATTCTTGGGGAAATGCTCTTAGAAACTCTAAAAGGATTTTTTTAAAAGATTTCCGGTGGAACTTTGAGAAGAATTTCCAGTAGAATTCCCTACCGGGAATTAGGTAAAACTTTTGCCAGAGTTACCGTGAAACTTCGAGCAACAATCAGTGCAACTTTTAGAGAAAATCTCTTAAAGGACTTCTAAATTAGAACTTCTAGACGAATCCCTGGTGAAATTTTCAGAGAGATTCTTGTAACTCCTAGGAAAATCTGCGGTGGAACCGCCCACTGGAATTCTCGGTGGAAGTCTTAGAGGAGTTCCTAGTGGATCTACTGGAGGAATTCACGGTGGTTTTGCTGAACTACTGCAACTTTTGAATATTAGCGGAGAAGGTGCTACAGGTATTCATAGAGGATCTTTGAGTGGACCTTCCGGTGTAACTGGAAGAATTCTCGTTGAAACTTTGAGCAGAATTCCCAGTCAAACTCTGACAGCGATTCCCGAAGAAACTACTAGAGAAATTCTCAGTGAATTCCCAAGAGAAATAATTGGTGGAAGGAGAATTCGTTACAGAACTCCTAAAGAAACTCCTAGAGACATTCCCACTGTTTGTACATTTCTTAGTAGAAGCTACTGGCGAGAGAATTTAGCGGGATTCCTGGTGGAACTACTAGAGGATGGGACTCCTGCGGGAATTTGCAGTGGTACTGATGCAGGAATTCGAGGTGGGACGCCCAAAAGAATTGTTGTTGTACAGGGGATGGCCAAAATGTTTGGGATAGGCAACTTTTTTTTTCTCTCACTGTCGTATTAAGTGTCAATATATTGTTGATAAACGTTATTAATTCATTCAATTCGGTTCACTGGTTTCCGAGATATGACAGTTCAAAAATTAGTTGTCTAAATAATAGTGTTTTACCCAAACGGTTCCAAATTCGCGAAAAATTAATCAATCGAGCCCAAATTTGTACCAATGATGCACATATAATAGGTTGTCAAACAGTCAAAATTTGAGATTTTTTTATGCACTCTATGAAAAGTTACAGCATGTTGAATATTTTTGTGGGAGAAAAAAAGTTGCCTATCCCAAACATTCTGGCCATCCCCTGTATATCCTACTGGAGTTTCGATCGGAACACCTTGAATTACTTGAGAGTTTCTCGTTGAATTTGCTGGTGGAATTCCTGGTGGGACTACTGGACGATTTCTATGATGTTCCTAATGGAACATCTAGAGGAATTCCTGATGAAATTTTCACTCGCACTACTAGAGGAATTTCTGCTGCAGCTCCTACGGGAACTTCTTGAGTAATAATAAGTGAAGCTCCTTGAGAGATTCTTGTTTAAGCTCCGTGAGTGATTCCTGATGGATGTGCTGAAAGAATTCCTGGTGGAACTTCTACCGGTGCACATTGGGCAAAATCAAGCCCAAAGGTGGAAAAAATTAATAACTTTTTTACTACAAGACCCTATGTGACCATCGATGGCTTATTCGAAAGCAAATTTGAAGAATTGGTTGTTGGATGATTCATGTACGGGCATATACTCTGCAGCGAGTTATAGAGCCCGTTTTACCCCAGTTCCTCCTCAAATTCGAACATTTCTGCTATTTTACGGCATTTTAATGATTTTAATGAATTTCAAATAACTCAATGGGCATATGTACGTTGAGTTATTTGAAATTCATAATTGACCACACGGATTGGTATTACCGAAAATTTGCACTTTGAGTGAGTCGTTATGATTTTAATGATTTTTTCGCTGGAATACCATCGCCCCATCTCCATTGAGTAACGATACATAAATAAAGTCATTAAAATGTTTGAATTTTAAGATATTGTGAGGTCAATTAGGCAATGGTATATTTTCAAGATAAAATTCATATATTTTCATTTTTATTAATGATTTTTCACGTGACAATAGCTAAATATATGATCGAACACACATGGATTACTTCTAAAAAACTCATTTTTGGCGAGTTTGATCTCAAAGTATTAGAAATATTTGAGTTTTCACGCATACAAATATGAGTAGTTCTCATCCTAATACCACCGATTCCAAACATTTCCAAACATGAGCCATTGCTTATATACTCCAAAAATATCCTAAACTAGATGTATCCGGCAAACTTTGTCTTGCCTACTGCTTTTTTGACGTTTCAAGTTTCTATCCAAGACCAAGTCCCCGGTCAAAATGTATGAAAGATTGATTTTCAAAAACTCCCAATTTTTCCATGTTTTTTGCCTCATAAACCTTCCTTGGGTGAAAACTAACAGAACAAAACTAAGACGATCAAAATCGGACCTTCCGTTCGCAAGTTATGAGCGGTCCCACGTATGTCACTGCATTATTATATATAAAGATGTTGTTTGCGCATAGCCTCATAGACGGGAGGTGGCGGCAGCATATATTTTTAGAGCTTAGTTTACCCAAACTCCCCTATAAACTGATTTTCTATTATTTTTAAATTAAAACAACTTTAACTTGAAATTTATATGCACGATATGAGTTGATATTGCTGAAGAGCTAACCAGTAATATTTCTGCTTCCTATAAAATTTGGAAATTTAGGGTACAATAGGGATAAATGAAAAAAAAAATCCAATCAAAATTTAAAAACCCAATTAACAACTGTGGAAGTGTTCAAAGAACACTAAGTTGAGGCGAGTCAGGCCAAGTTTCAGTGGGAACATAGGGCCATAAAGAAGAAGAAGAAGAAGAAGAAGAAAAAGAAGAAGAAGAAGAAGAAGAAGAAGAAGAAGAAGAAGAAGAAAAAAGAACAAGAAAAAGAAGAAGTAAAAGAAGAACAAGAAGAAGGCGATTTGGGAATCAAGAAAACTTTTTTTTTAAATTTCTTTGTATTTGTGAATTTAAGCTTAAGCTAATTCTTCGCACATCAAGTAAAACTTCCACTCAGCTGGTTCAGCCGCAAATATCGGTCATTGATCAATTCGTTATATTACCCAGGTAACCAATAAGCAGTTAAAATTTTATCGTTATATGTGCCGATTATTAAATGCTAATCTACCGTATATGTGCCATAAGTGCTTTTTCAATGCAGGTTTTGGCCCAATATACGGCGGATTAAATGCTGATCCCTCCTATCTCCCAAATTGTCGAAAATGAAAACAAAACATATTTTCCACTCTTTTTACTGGCACTGCTGTCACTCTCTTGTGCAACTTTAAAGACTGTTAATGTGTAGTAGTTTTAGCATCACTCATCTCTCTTAGCAGTGTTATGGCAATGAAGTAGCAGTTGTGATGATTGCTAACCAAAACATATCGTGCATTTTAAATGCTACACAACAGCTGTCAGATTTTAACATTCATTTCAATTTCTAACAGGTATAGGGTAATTAAGCAGTCGAACGTGCAAGCAGATATAATGCAGTTTTAAAGCTGAAATACAGATTATTTAAATGCTTATTGGTTACCTGGGTATTGTATACAGCCGATAAAAAATACTGCAAATTTCCTAGAATATCCTATTTTATCAATAAGGAAACAAAACCATTTTTTCCAATGGGCGGAATTAAAAGGTACAAAACTGATTACTTTTGTACCTTTTATTTCGGCCGTTTATGCTTATCCTTTAACAGATATGCGTATTTCGACTACCACTTGTAATCTTCCTCAGTGTCAGTTATCCACTATAGTCCATTTTTCGAGCCGATTTTTTGAATGAAATTTTGACAGGAGCATGCGTCCGAACCCGTGAAAATCAATATCATCATCAACATTGTTGTCACTTCGTAAAATGGCTCATTCACCATACTGTGGATAACTGACATGGAGGAAGATTACAAGTGGTAGTCGAAATACGCGCGTATCTGTCAAAGGATAAGCATAAAAGGGCGGAATTATAAGGTACAAAACTGATTATACTCATTCGAAGAGGGTATTTTGCTTAGAGGGTTCGAAAAGTCGGCACAAGAACAAAACCATGTTACAAAAGCGAAAGAATGCAAGAAATAGGGCTCGACCAAACGAATGCCTATCACTAGTAGGTGCACTTTGAAAGAACAAGTATTGAAAACCGTATATATAGGGGGATTAGGGGCATAATGGACATCCTAAGCAAATAAACACGTAAGGCCTGTTGTATAACAGAGAAAAACTTTACATATATCACTATGTACATCACTAGTTTACAAAATAAAACGAAAGTCGTGAACTTCTGTCAACGACCAAAATTTTTGAAGTACAATTTAGTACTGATTTCGAAACCGTGCTTCAAAAATTTTTAAGTGGAGCGGTTTTTGAGTTTTAGCTCAATATCAAATATAACAACTTTTTTTTATCTGTATTAACGAGATTTTTAACCATAGGCTAGTTCATCTCGGGACCCACGCTTTACTTTTCTTCCGAAGGAAGAATCCACATTAGGGCAGTTCAGACTTTAAACATGTCAAAAATTCAAAGCTCCCATATGTTCATTGCAATCCTTGGTGCAAAACTAGAGTCCTGTCAAATTTTCAGCCATTTTGGTGGTGATTTAATGGTGGCCCAATAGCAAAATAGGTTTATATGGGAATTCCTATGGAGAATTTTAAAAAAAGGTTCTCCGCGCTGTAGAGTATAAACACATGGATGAAGTCATAGGGTCAAAGTCAAATTGAATTCTTCAGACCTCAATGATGAATGTTGCCGAAGACCGCAACTCGTTTCGACTTACGAGACAAAAGTTATTAATCAATAATCATCCATGCATGCTTGCAAAGAAGACCGCAGCTCGATCGACACGCTTGACACGCAATCATAGTGTGCGTGTTACCTTCTTGCACATCTTGCAGGACATCGTGTATAAAAATGCGCATGTGAGTGGGAATTTGTTTAATAACTTTTTACCCGATGGTCGAAATAAGTTCCGGTCTTCGGCAACATTCATCATTAAGACCTGAAGAATTCAATTCAGCTTTGACCCTATGACTTCATCCACGTGGGCAACGCTCTACAGCGCGGAGAACCTTTTTCGAAAATTCTCCATAGTATTTTCCATACAAACCTATTTTGCTTTTGGGCCACCATTAAATCACCACCAAAATGGCTGAAAATTTGACCGGACTCTAGTTTTGCACCAAGGATTGCAATGAACATATGGGAGCTTTGAATTTTTGATATGTTTAAAGTCTGAACTGCCCTAATCCACATTTTGCGAGTATGTCGGGAGTGAGATTCGATCCCAGGTCCTCGGCGTGATAGTCAAGTGTTCTAACAATCACACCAGGTCCGCTCCACACTAAATATTACAACTTTTGAAAATATGGAATTTACTAAAATTCAAATATGTTGCGCTTTGTTCAACCAATTACAAATCTTTTTACATAATTTAAAGCTGAATACAATACCATTCGATCATCTGAATGCAGGTTTTGCTTCAGATTAACGAAATTCAAGATATTGGCGAGGTTTAGGGGCGATCTCCTTAAATTTTAGCCAAATTTCCAAAAATATATAAAGAAATGTATTTTTTTCAATGAGAAAAAAAAAACAAAATAAAAATTCTTTCTCAACGTTTATTTGACATATCATATGTAGGCGAGTCACAGTAAAAAAATCGGCTCAATCGGAGCATTGATTACGGAGAATGAGATGTGTGAAGTGAGTGACGTTGCTTAAAAATAGAACAAAAATCGATTTCAAATCATCAACCTTGTATGGAAAGTCGAAAAAATTTCCGCTCTACTGTAATTTTTTCCTTCGCGTTTTCGAACTCAGGACATGATTGATCACCAAAAATGATCATCAGTTTACCGAGTTCAAAAATGCTGTAAACTAGTGTTATCAGCTAACTTACAACTTCAACTTGTTACCTACGTATTTCAATCATTTACAGCAGAGCGATTCCAAGCAACAGCATCAAAATTTAGGACTTTTTTTAATTCATGATTTTCTATTGAGCTGAAACTTTGCACAGTTTTTCAGTTCCATCTAAATCACCATTTTTCGATATCATATCTTCATGTTGAGTCACGACTAACTTTTCAAAAGGGTGTATATGAAAATGGTTGAAAAATATTCAAAAAGCTGCACAGCAAAAACGGTTCGTTCGATTGTTATGATTTTTTCAGCAAAGTTAGATAACTTAATGGTGATTACTAAAAAAATATACACTGTAAAAAAAATATTTTTTTTGCATTAAAAAATATAATTTTTGTCACAAAAACTTAAATATCTCAAAACCCTATCTTTTTACCAACGTCATTTTTTTAGGGAAAATGGTCCGTTATATTAGCTATCTACCATAAAAATTTGGTGATGGTAAACTAATAAACAAAAAAGTTATGACATTTCAAACATTTCACAATTTTTTACATTTAGTAGAAAAAAAATTTTTTAACGTGTAAATTATTTCGAGAATCACAGTTTGGTGCTGTTTTTTTTGTTAAGGGTCTTGCGGGAGTTAAACAAGTTGTTTTTACGATATTCAATATTTGTGTATTCATTTGTATTATGTATATTATATGTATAAATATTATATGTATTTATATTATATGTATATACATGTAATATATATACATATAATATATATATACATATAATATTTATACATATAAATGAATTCTCAAATTACACAACAATAATCATAGATTTGACACAATAGGGGTAAGAGAGGGCTAAGAGTTTTGGGTTTGGATTTTATTATGGGTTATGAGATCATGAAAACAGTTTTACCTATTTTTTATTTGATTTTATTTATTTTTTTACAATATCGAACACTTTGGCATTATTGTCAGAACAGTTTGAGTATAGTTTTGCTTTAATTTTATTTTCTGACAATGGAATGAAACAATGGAATTTTTGGGTTCCTTGGATCGTTTTCGCGTTATTATATTGCTCGCTGAGCTCTGAAGCCTTTATTTCGTACTCTTCCGTAGTAGTAAAACAAAATGATAATTTGGTTAAATCTTCTTCTTTTCTACGATTCGCCCATTCAAAAAGTTCTTTCGCAGTTTTAATTGGATGCTCACGTTCTTTGGCTAAACTTGCTCTTGTGGCCATGCGTTTTATTGTTCCTCCAATAGCATCACAAGGACCTTTGCCTTGTGACGTAGCAAAAAAATGCCATTCTGCATCAATTCCGTACATTGATTTAAATTGACATAGGCTCGAAAAATTCTTACGGTTTTTGTACTGCGACGCTGCTCCATCAGACATAAAATATATCTGTTTGACTTCTTTATGTTTATCAACGCGTAAAAAGTTAATCATTTTGGCAATGAACAAGTTTACGGATATTGAATCGTGCCTTAAATCTTCGGAAATTACAATGAAACTAAAGTGTTCAATTTGCGAACTTCCATTAAAATAAATAACGAATGGATGAATTGTAGCTTGTTGCACGTTCCAGTGATGGGACTGAACTTCATCTTGCAATACAAAACTGTAATTTTCAGAAAAATCACAAATGACTAAAAATTCACCATTTTGTAACGTATTTTTCGTATTTTTTAAAAAGCTGGATTGCTCTGTTTTAATGAAATCGTGAGGGATTAAACTTTCTAATTTCAAGCAAAAATATGACACAAACTCATCTACAGGTTTTACAATTGTTTCTAGGTCACACCTATCCGTGGTTACCCATTGCTCAAATGATAACTGATCAATATATTTTTCTTCAAACTCACCGAATAAAGTATTTTCCAATAATGAAGAATCTGGACAATCCGAACAAGATCGTAGATAGCAATTTGATGTTGTATTTTCACACAAAAGACTACCAGTTAACATTTTAATATCCTTTGTTAAATTTATTCTTTTCAAACTATGTAAAATAAGGTTAATATTCTCATGGGTTGTGCACACACAAACATTATGTGTTCCTGAATTGGAAAGAAGCTTGCATTGCCTTGGCCGAAGGCCTGCAAATGAGGAAAAATCTACTTTAATATTATTGTGAATTTCCTTGAAGCGTGTGTAAGCTTCTTTCAATGTCGTCATCATTAATCGTTTTTGGATTGCTTGACGCTTTCCATCTTGTTTTACTGATACATAATCTTTCTGGCCGGGCATAGCTCGACTTACTTCATCATCTTCAAAATATTGAACTACTATTTCTTTTGCCTCGTCTGTTAACGCATTACTAGACCTAGTATTTTTGGTTGAAAGACAGTTATTCTTAAATAGTTTTGCCTCTTTTACTGTATATCTATTGGTTTCGAACTCATCAATGGCATCTTGAATAGACCACGAACTTGGCAGCATCGACAAAATCAATAATTTTTCTTTCCTTGTCGTGGCTGGATTCGAGAACCTTTCCTTCATATTCATAATTACCTCATCGTAGTCTGTATTTTCCACATCCTCAGGTCCTAATTTGAAGAGGTTTCTACGTACAGCTTCGTTTATTTCACGGTATTTTTTCTCTGGATAATAAACGTAGTCCATCTTCGTCCATTTAATCGGAGTCACTTTTATCCCAGCTATGCCCTCGTTAAAGCGTTCGATGTTTACCTTTTGAATACACTCATCTTCCGATTGATTTGTTGAAACAGATGTCGCTGATGGTACGGTGGCAAGGCTCTCTGCACTTGGAACTTCTAGTAATTCCTCAGTTGTTGTCGTTTTCGAACTTCCTGCGCCCTGCTCTTCCGATGATATACAGATTGCTCGTTTGTCAACGTTTAGACGGCAGGACGTGCAAATGCGTAAATTTGTATTCAATGTGGACATTGGAGCATAACCTGTCGCTTTCAGTTTATCTATGGTGCTTTCGGTGAGATTTCGTAACTCTTTTGAGCACTTTTTTTCTGCAAACGGCCTACAACAGTTGAGAAAGCGACTACTCATGTTGTTCGTTAGATTTTAATAAACAAAATCACTTTCAAGTTTTTACTGACTAGTTTGGTGTCGTTTACTTGACTGAAGAAAACTTTTACTTTACAATCCTTAATAACCATAGCGGTAGTAATTTTTTGCTTTTTCGTGAGCATTGTCATGGTACCTATCATGCATTTGTTGTTGTTGAAGTTACTCGCTTCCTCCCGATATTTATGATTCTATTCTCTGATAGGTAAATTTTTGCAGGTAAACTAGACGTCTAGAGCATTGTCGTGGTATGCACCTATTATGTATTTGTTGGTGTTGCAGTTACTCGCTTTCTCTCCATCATAAAATCTATTATCTAAGAGGTAAGTTTTTTGCAGGTAAACTAGACGCATTCGTCTATATAAAACTTTTGTTTTGCAGCTTTTATCTTAAAAATAATATTACTTATGTTTCTTATTATCAACAGGTTTTAACCCTATTAACAGAATTTTTCGCCAGTCACGTACAATAAAAATAATGACACTATCAATACTTTTGATCACTACACTGGATCGCGTCTAAGTTTCTAATAGATGCTATAATAGTTATGAATAATTAAATAAAAATATCATGAAAATAACTTGTTTAATTCATGCGGTAGCCTTAACAATAAAATCAGCATCATAATGCGATTCTCTGAATAATGTACACGGTAAAAAAAAAACATATTTTTTTTTTACTAAATGTAAAAATTGTGAAATGTTTGAAATATCATAACTTTTTTGTTTATTAGTTTACCATCACCAAATTTTTATGGTAGATAGCTAATATAATGGACCGTTTTCCCTGAAAAAATCACGTTGGTAAAAAGATAGGGTTTTGAGATATTTGAGTTTGTGTGACAAAAATGATATTTTTTTAATGCAAAAAAAATTTTTTTTTACAGTGTATATTTTCTTAGCAATCCCCATTAAGTTATCTAACTTTGCTGAAAAAATCATAACAATCGAACGAACCGTTTTTGCTGTGCAGCTTTTTGAATATTTTTCAACCATTTTCACATACACCCTTTTGAAAAGTTAGACGTGACTCTATATGAAGATTTGATATCGAAAAATGACGTTTTAGATGAAATTGAAAAACTGTGCAAAGTTTCAGATATTTTTGAAATGGTCGCTCAGGATCGACTTGCGTGCCTCCGTGGAATCCCTCAGCAGGTAGAATGTGTTTATTGTGAAGAAATAATGAATTGAAAACCGTGTGTCTTTTAGGACTGGCAGGAAAGATACGGGGCGAAATGGACACCCTTGCATATTTTATGCTATACCTTTAATTACATCGACCAGTTAGGTAATTTGCCTACGGAGATCAATACTAAAACTATTTTACTCTATTTTAGACGAATTTACATAACATTATAGTTGATAAAATAGACTTTATGCTAAAATAATCGGATTGTTTTTTTCCTAACTCTCTAAAACGCCAGTATGCAATGCACATACATCCATTCGTATTTGCCAGTGTTCATTTCGCTCGCCCCGAAGCGACGACAACATCAAAATTGTTATTTTGAGTAAGTTGTTGATCACAAATAAAATACCTTATTCATCGCCAAACCCTAGGCCAAACTTGAGTATACATCCAGATAAGGTAATGCATTGCTGTTTTTTTTATGGTGAAGACACTCAAAAGCTCGCAACCCCTTATTTTCCGCTGCTTTAAAATTATAAGAATTCCACCATATGAAGAATATATTTTAATTTCAAATATATTTAGACATTTTGAAGGGATATAAATGGTACCATTTGAAAAATAGAACAATTACATGTCCCTTCATACTTCTATATTAAAATTTTAGAGCAAAATTCAATGGTGTCGATAAAAACAGGGGTGTTCATTTCGCCCCGGGTGTCCAATGTGCCCCTAATCCCCCTAATAATATAAAATGTGTAAATATGGTAACTAAAGTGTGTCAAGCACATTTTCGAAATCTTCATGTAAAGTATACGATGTATACTATTTGTTACGTTACTTGAAAACACATTTGAAACCTCAGTGCTTCAAAGACATCCGCATTCCAATAAAGATTTTGTCATTTTGTTCAACGACTTCTGCATCTTTTGTTCGCGTTGCACATCTAGGAACCTTCTCTGCAGTACACGTGAGTCTCCAAAAACTTACTAACTATATTTAGCAATCGCGACGTCTAAAATCACTCTCCGCTGTAGACAATTCACGCACAGCTATCTCTCGTTTCGGACTAAACCTTGCACTTTTAGAAGTTCAGAAATCCTGGTTGCAAAATTCGTCGCCACCGCAGACGTTGTTACCGTCACGAATGACGGAACCGAACTCACTGGGTACGGGATGGGTTCACATTTGTCACTGCTTCATAAAATATCGCATTTCTTCGTTTTTCACATGACCAGCGTCCATCGGCACCGTGACTGTCAAGTCGAGATCTTCACAAACATTCTCACTCACACCAAAACCGGCCGGCAATTTTCCGCGCCCTGGTGATGGCATTTGTGAACGATACTTTGATCTTTTTCTTGTTTTCACCGTCTGATGAAAACTGGTGTACTGTAGCTCTGCAATTGCTGGGGGGTTTTCTCGTTTTTTGATATTATGCAATATTTGTTCAGCTGTCTTGGAAAAGTCACTCGATGGTTGATCTAGTTTCGTTGCTTCTCCAAGATCGACGTCTGGTCACCACGTTGTGATGCCGCAACACGTTTCTATATAACTTTATTACACACATTTTCCGCATTCTCTTTGGATTGCTGCAGACGGCTTAAATAGATCACAGGCGCAGAACTTTCACGCTCGTTAAAGAAAATCGACCGTTGAGATCTTGACTCCAGAATCCACATCGATTTGCGTAAAAGTGTACACTTTTCAACTGCGTTTTCCACTGGCGCTTCGCTTCAAACCGATATCTTATGGTGAAAATCAGCGTTCTATTTATATAAACCTGCACACACTTACACTCATCTTATAAACCCGCAGTACATTCCCGGGAGCACTATATTAATAAAAATAACTTTTCACTTCTTGGGCACTGATTGCGAAAAAAGATTTATCCTTTCAATTTTTCCTCCCTTTTTATCCACTTTCCATCAGAAAAAATCGCCCCCAATCGATTGTTGAACAATGCACTATTGAGTATCGGCACAAAACCGGTGAATTTTCCAACAATTTCCCAGGAAACTTTATATAACCCCGCAAGACCGCAACCGAACGAGGTTTGCACGCCCAGACGACTCGAAACTGACTGATCGCGATCGTCGTCAAGTTGCCGTCTTTTGCCAGATTGGCAGACAGGGAAAATGTGACAAAAGTGGATTCGTTCAGTTTTCCGTCAGTGGCGATTTTCTTTTTTAGTCCGTTGGTGAAAGTTATGTTTTCCCTCTTGTGAGGTAGAGTGGCGGCAAAGCTTTAGGGATGGATTTGAATTTCAAATTCAAAATTGGTGCTTGATCGTTAACCCGTACATACACTACGATGCTTGCTGAAAATGTCTAAACTGCTGGCAAAGGCATAAACGTTAATGGTTTCCAATGAAATATTGAGGCCCAATTTATTTATTTGTAGTTGTAGTTTTAATTTTGCTGGGAAACGAAATATTTGGAACCATGTGTACAGTTTTATTCCGGTGGACGTCTGAGTCAGGAGAGGAAAAAATTGCATATCCTTACCGAACACCCCTCTAGTAGTGTCGTATCCGATGCCCAGCACATTCGGTCGGAATGACATCTATGATATCAGGCGGAGTAACATATTTGGAAGTGTCAGAAATATAAGGTACATTTGTATTTACAAAAACTTACGTTTTCTAAAGTAAACTGTACAATTAGGCCAGCGAGACGATAAAACAAACATTACAGGCATAAAACGTGAGTTGAGTAGACATACAGTGAACCATATTGCCAAATTTCTAATCATGAATCTGTAATTGTAGGAAACTTTAACGATACCCATAAAAATTCGTTGTAAAGTTCGTGACGTCACTTATTTTTTGCAAGGCCCGATTTTCTGAAATTGAAATGATTCTATTCGACAAGTGATTAGATCGTTAGATCCAAGTATTATTGTATATTACGTCAGACTAGGGTGTTAAAAAGTATATCACTGGCGTAGAACTTTTTAAAGGCATCCAATAGCGTAGGAATCTACTTCATCATATGCGCTTATTTTCGTCATATTAGACCAAAATAATAGCCAATGATTACAGATATTCAAATTTACCTTTGCCGGCTTCGGGTCATTTCGCCGAATGCCGTTTGGCCGAACGCAATTTGGCCGAAAGGGTCGTTTAGCCGAACGCCGTTTGATCGAATGCCGTTTGTCCGAAAACTGAATGATGAACTCAAGTGAGCATGCCACTGTTGTTTACATCGGTATAGCTCGAAAGAATAAGCTGTTCCAAAAAAAATAAAAAAAACAAGATCCAAAAATCTATAAAAGGAAAAATCTCTAAAAAAATCATTGTTTCAACGCAAACTGATTCCTCAATGGTAAAACTAGAAATAATATGATGAAAAGAAGAAAATATTTCTGATGATTATATTGGCAGCTAGGGATGTTACCCGGAGTTTGCCCTCACCTCTGAACTCATTTGATATAAATTCAGCTCAACGGCATTCGGCCAACTGGCTGGATACCACCTTTGCCAATGGCTCATCAGATGGAAGCAAAATGATGTAGACTATCAAAAACCAGCCCTTGAACCAGCCTCTGGGAATTTTTGGAATTATCGTACAAATTGGTATGGTTCTCAGAATTTAATGATTTTTTTTTCATAGGTAGGGTTCATATATATATGAACAAACACTAAACTGAAAAAATCAGGGTCGCCTAACTTTCCGGAAAACTCCAGTGTAAAACAAACATTTTCCACAGACATCACCTACTTTGAAAAATCATAACTCATGAACGAAGCATCGTAGGCACATTTTTTTTGTGAAATCATAAGCAAATTTTCTCAGCTATTAAAAAAAAAATACAAAATAAAAATTGTTTTCAACAAAATTTTCCACCGTTGGAATAGTCGGAAAAACTATTTTCGAAGTCCGGAAATATTCCCTAAATGAACATTTTAAAAAGGAAACTTTATTAGCTATATTCTGTAAAACTTTCACGGTGTGGTTTTCGTTCCTGAGTTATGACCAATTTTGTGGAAATTGTCCAGATCATTTTCAACCAACATTTTCGACCGTTTCAATTTGCACAAAATTTGTCATGAAAACCACATCTTGAAAATTTTACAGAATATAGCTTATAAAATTTTCTTTCAAAAATATATTTATATTTATATGTTGATAGAGTCCGAGATGACGAAAAATGAGTCTACGTAGTTGATGGACAGCGCCTTATGATTTCTTCGGGCATTTTTCAAAAAAAAAAAAAAATGTGCAAGATATTTTTATCTTACATTCCTCCATCGAATTCTCTAAGGATTTCGTCGGGAATTTCTTCTGTGTTTTCTAAAGGGTTCAGATATTTCTCGAAAAATTCTTCCAAAATTCATCAGCAGATAAAAATTCTTTTTCGTCATATACATATTTCTTTCTCCATAAATCACTTCGAAAAGACTTTCAGAAATTTCTACACGAGCTCTCCACGGAATATTTAGAAGAATTTGTTTTTCGAAGAATTCTCTAGAAATTTCTCCAGAATTCTGCTTAGGATTCCTCAGAGGATTTCATAAGAAATTCCTGTGATCAGTTATCAAATAATTTTTAAGATTTCGCTGAGAATTTCTGCGAGGATTTCTCCATTTTTTTTTCGCGAAGGACCCAGAAATCAATTTAAAAATCAATTTGAGTTTTGTACGGGAGCGATTTGTCGATTCACCCCTAGTCGCATTTTGTAATGGGCAGAGCTGTCAAGCAGTTTCCCAGCTGTCAAAATGTGATGCCAAAAAATCTCTTTGTGATTGATTTTAGACAACAAAATAAAGTTCTGAAGGTCTAAAAACATAATGGTTCAGAAAAAGATGCTTTTTCGTATAATATTAAAATTAAATTAACTTAATACAAATTTTGAAAAAAAAAATAATAGTTGTCCAAAAGCTTATAAAATACAAGCCGAGAAGCTGGCTGGATCTACGGGTCCACTGTCTTATGCTTAACCATCTGCACTATTTTGAAACTGTTGAAAAGGAGACAAAGAAGTGTAATGACGTCTTAATCATGGGTAGCTTTGTTGTAATTCGTATTGGCAACACTGTAAGATTTTTAGTATCAACGTGGCAAACTTTTGATAATTAGTCAATGAAAACGAATTCCTACATAAAAAATGATGTGTGAACAAAATGTTCGTGACACATAGGAGCACTGGCGAATTAAATTAGTTACCGTAAAACGGGGCAACTTTGATAGTTTTTCAGCGAATTTTCTTAATATTTTTTCATGTAACAGTATTAATGTTTTTAAAACAAGTACTGCGGTATTAGTTATCAATTGCAATTGAAAGATTCGATAATATTAAATATTTTGGATGATTTTTTGTTTTCCATATTAGCGAAAATCAGATTTTCATTTTGGGGTAACTTTGATAGTGCTCTAAAAACACATTATATCTTAAAAAATAATCACAGATTAAAAGCTTAGGAGTATAAACATGATGAGAAAAGCCTTGAGGAATATATCAGATAGAATTTCTATATCAAAACATTCATTTTATCCTGAATTCTACATATAAAAATAAGTTTGTGAAGTACTTAGTGAAAAACACAGTGAATTTAGCAATAAAAACCATTGTCTTTGTAAAAAATATATGTTTAACGGTACATCAACACATGATTACATGCTATTCATGGTGAGTTTTCTTTTTTTGGATCGTTTTTATGTTTTATTAACAATTTTTTAACAACACAGATTTAACTACATTAAATTACAAGGGCATTACACACTTTTAGGCGTTTATCGGTGTATGGAGATTTATGTTCCAATTTATAAAAATCCTTCCAGTTCGTAAAAACACACTTCGTTAAGAGTTTCAAGGCCAGATTTGGAATCTACTATGATGGATCTATCGAGAATAAGAGTCCGTTCATTGAAAAAATAGTTGAAACGAAGTCGTATAGCAGATTGTTCGAAGGGGTTGACAAATAACAAAAATATCAACAGTTTTCATTTTTTGCCCAAAAAGTTATATATAAACTAGGTTTTAATGAAAATGCGTCTAAGATGAACTTGTATATGTATAGAATTGATCTACGTTTGCCTTTTTCTTAACTGATTAAAGGAACCATAGTTAAAAGATAAACTGTACAATGCCTGTCGCGCTATCAAAGTTACCCGCATTATCAAAGATACCCCGTTTTACGGTACGTGGAAAAAATAAATAAAAAATCTAAAATTTTTATAGAGTACCACATTTTTTGCAATACAGTTACAAAACTATAAAATAAACATAAAAGTCACCTTGACCTGATAAACAGAATAAACTAGCAGGCTACCGTTAATAAAGTTACAATTACAATTTTATGGATACCGAAAGCGTGTATACATACTTATTCTCAGTGGAAATGAAATCAAAGCCTAAAATCGCTTTTACTGATGAGCATTCCAATGATATATATTTCATTTCACGAGAAACATTAACATTAGGGTGGGTCAATGGGAAAAATTAAAATTTGATCGCGTCAACTCGGAACAAAGCTTCTTCAATCTATATTAGCGTCCAACACAACTGTTCAAAATTTTGAAGCGATTGGTTGTGTCCCCGTATTCCGCATTGCGATTGAAATTTGTTTGGAATTTAGTATGAAAAAACGTACTTTTTGCATTTTACTAATAAGTTGAAGCTTTTTGTCTAAAATCATGAAAATAATGACGATATGCCGAAAACTTTGCAGAAGACTGGAAAGCGATCCGACGCTTGTGAAAAAAGTTATACTCTAGTTAATTCAGATCCAAAATTTAGATTTTATTATTGATGTTATTCCTTTACTGCCCATATTCGCATAGTCGATGTAGCCACCACTGGTAATGCCACCGTACAAAAGCTAACATTTAATGCGTGTGCATATTTGTGACCAGTGTTATTCAATTGCTCACAAGATCAAACACTTAGTTAGATGTCAACGTGGTCAAAATCTTGAAATTTATATTTATTCATTGTTAAAATTCCAAAAGCATGTTGAAAAGTACAGTGGCGCTTACATCGACTATGCGAATATGGGCAGTTTACATGTTAAATGTTAAGCACCATCAGACGATCTTAATGTAATAACTTTTGTCACAAGTGTCGGATCACTTTGCGGTCGTCGTCAGTTTTTCGGCATATTCTCCTTCAAGGTCATTAGTTAGATCATTTTTGACAAAAAAAATCAATTTATGAGAAAAATGCAAATAAGTACGTTTTTCCATACTAAATTCCATACAAATTTCAATCGCAATGCGGAATATGGGAATGCAACCAAAAGCTTCCAAATTTTACACAGTTGTTTTTGACGCTAAAAGAAATCGAAAAAGCTTTATTTAAAAAAATCGACTTTGTTGGTCAAGTCTAATTAACATGTCTTAACAAGCTGGCTACACTGTGTGCCTGAAACCGTTATTGAAAAATAAAAATGTCCACCTCAATGGCATTCACCATTCGAAAGATACACGTAATAAATTATTTTACAATCGTCTTAACCCCTCAAACCAATCAGTGTGATCAGCGGCGTCATGGTTGCGATTTTTTCCGCTGTCAAGTTCGCAGATTGTGAACCATCCTCGGTACCCACTTACGTAATTTATGTTTAGTCCCTTACTGTCAGAGCTGTCAGATCGGTGTAACACGCTAAATATAAATAAAAAAGAAAATCGCGTTAAGTACTGTACCTTTGAGTTCCACTAAGAATTTGCATCTTTTGACAGATACGTATTTCGACCTCAACTGTAAGGTCGTCTTCAGTGTCTTGTACTTGACTCGACTCAATCGGTTAATCATCATCATCATCAACGCTAAATATAATTTACACAAAATTGAATTTACACGGAAAAAATACACGGTAATTAATATTTATTGGGTACCGGACAGGACACAGAAAATTTAATGGTTTTCTTTGGTACATCGAGGTCTTGAAATTACTCTATGGTGTGATTATCAAACCCACTAGAAGGATGGTTACAAATTTATGGCAAATATGCTCAGCAATATTCAATACCAATTGCTATAAAGGTTAACGTTTTTGTTCTGGTGACGTATACGGGTTTGATACTCTAATGTAAGAAATTTGATCATAGGTAACATAATAATAATATTGGGATAATAGAATAAAATTTTTAATTATTATAATATTAGGAAAATAGAATAAAATATTCAAACATCTCTCACTTGTGATTCATTTAACGAATTGTTGTCAAACTAGTAGAAATTATGCATGAGTATCATATATTTTGATTAGTATTTGAAAACCCAATGTATATTTGTTAAAATCATAAATTACCATAGAATTACGTAATGAGAATATTTACTCATATAAGAAAATCCTATAGAAATAACGCAATATCCCTTTCGTGACAAAGCAGCACAATTGTTCTGTTGAGCCCGAGCAGAAGAAAATAACAAGAGAAAAACATATCAAGGTATTTATCTTAAATACTACCGTGATTTCGGGTGAAATTGATCACTTTTCGCAGTTTTCGGCGCCTAAATTTTGAATAGTTCTCGATATGGTTAAACTCAAAGTTTTGAAACAAGTACGACCATGGTTTTCATCAGTCAACGATGTTGAAACTTTTATTAAGGTACACCGGGGCAAGTTGAAACGGGTGGGGCAAGATGAAACACGAAGTTTTGAAACAGATTTCAATACAATTTGGTAATTTATCCTTCGTTAAAAGATTGTTTGAATCAAAAACTATGCGTTATGGCGATCAAACTGTTTATCATCATTAGAAAACATCATGTTAACCCGCTGTTTCATCTTGCCCCACCCGTTTCAACTTGCCCCGGTGTACCTTACAAATCATTTTACCACAATAAATGTCATTTGAAATAAAAAATCAAAAATTTTACTTTCGGGGTGAAATTGATCAGTCAGTGAAATGCAAAACTTTTACAACTTTACTAAATTTTTAATTATTTAAGTTTAAAGTTAAATAAATTTCAAGAAAACGCCTGAAAGTATGCAATTTCCATACTAAATATGTAATTACACTACTGTACTTTCGAAAAGTATAATTTTATACATAAATTTTAATATTTATAGAATTTTTGATAACGAAATCGGATTTAGCGAATGCTTGGCAGCTAGAAACATTCATTCGAACATTCATTACACGTGCGATACTAAAACGGTAACAAAAGTTTGAAAGTGTGTTTGAAGTTCGCCCAACACACAATATTGGAAAATATTGGATTTAATACAGAAATATGTGTCTAATTGGCTACAAAACATGTAAACTCATTATTAAATAACCCTTGAGCCAGATGATGGCCATTTTACCCATACTGTTTTAAGGTTAGAGCGTTATTTTCGACAAATAAAAATGCCCCTCACATCGATCAATTTCACCCCACTGATCAATTTCACCCGAAATCACGGTACCATACTTTGATATGCCCTTCATTAGCTGGTAATAAGAGGCAAAATAACAAAAACGAATACCAAAATTTTGTATAAATAACACCTAGAAAATAACAAGTCATGTTATTTCAATATCGAATGCATACATAAAATTTCAAGTGCTGTATTTGTTATCCCAAAGTTATTGAATAACATACTAATAACATTTATAGTTATTTAATGTTACATTTGTTCGATGACTTCATGATGTAATAACAAATCTAGTTCTTCGGTTATTTTCACTGCTAAACCAACAAATACTACATCAATACCAAACTCTGCTCAAATACCTCCAACTGTTATTGTGATGTTCTCATAACATTTCGTAGAATAACGCAGCAATAACAAGTTTGGGTATTAGACCACATGTTGCTCTTCACATGGTATTTGTAAGGTATGCCCTTCTGCTCGGGAGTGGCAACAGTTTTGTATATGTTTTCGTCTGCTTAGGATTTGTTTTATGTGATGTAAACTGTTTCAATAATTGAGCCATTACTTATATTTGTATGTGTGCAAATAATTGTTTGTTTCCATTGCCTGTGAGATATACCACAACAAAATAAACAAAAAGTGGACAAAAACCGTAAAACATGGAAAAGCTTTATATGTATGTCGCATATTTTTTTCTATTTCTTACCTAGATAAATGGTAGTCAAAGCTAGAAATCAAAATATAAAGAGTATTTCTACCAAATAAGGAAAAATAATGATTGTTTTGCTGGAAAATCTAAGAGATCTGGAGAGCCACATTTGGGCCATTGTATGGAGATTTCACTTTTTTGCGCTCCGTGCCGAAAGCGATACAGGGGGTGGCTAAAATGTTTGGGATAGTTTTTTCTCTCACAAAGAAGTTGAACAAGCTGTAACTTCTCACAAAGTGCATCAAAAATTCTCAAACTTTGACTGTTTGTCAACTTATCATATGTACATTATTGATACAAATTTGGGCTCGGTTGGTTAATCTTTCGCGAAGCTAGAACCGTTCTCGTAGAACACTATTTTTAGACAACTAAATCAAATTTACAATACCACTCAAAAATTACTAAATGTGTTCTTCTTCCATCAATCCAAATAGGCTCTAATATATCTAATTAGAGTTATTTTGAGAACAGAAGTAGAAAATCTTTGGATATCAAAACTAAAATTTAATGACATTGAAATAAATAAATACATTTTTTTTGAGAAAGATCTAAAAAGTGTCAATTCATGATAACTTGCTGTTGGGAATCGACTGTAATCTTGACTCTATAGATTAACGGCTACGCAGTCTTAGGGTTCAAAAAACGAGTTTTATTATTCACCCGACGTTTCGACACGGGGATAGTGTCTTCCTCAGGGGGAAACTGTAATTGGTACTTGACTTTAAACAGAGTTGTCTTTACAAAATTTGTCTGATTACTTACATAATTATTAACGTTTTTGGTCAAATGTTTTGTCTAACTTTAACTGTCTCGTTTTGTGTCGTTTTTGGTACATGCTGTAAGGTGGGTGTGTTTTAAATTAATTTTGTCATTTAGAAGTTTTAACTGTAAAATACCTTACACTTCGAAATCACTTAAACAGTTCAACGGTTTTTTGGCAATGGCGCAAATTTTCCCTCTTTAGCATACCCCCTTATTCGGAACTTTCATTTTGGTAGCTGTAATGCCCTATCGGAATAATCTAACTTTCGTCTAAATGGTCTTCGCTTCTAATTTTGTTGTGTCTGTCAATATTCTTTATACTGTGTAGTACACCTGCATATGTCGTACTTAGCCTGTCTATGTCTATTCGTTTGTTGACTGTGTGTTCCGTGTTGGTAATATGACACATTTCGAGGAAAGGGAGTGTGGATTGTTTGTTGCTGTGATCTATAATCTGTGTCTGGTCTAGGTTAAATCTATGGTTATGGTCTACGCAGTGTTGTATGAGTGCGGTTGTCGCTTCAACTAGTGCATTCGTTGCTGTGTCAGTATTTGTGTTGTCATTAATCATTTTTTCCAGTTTGTTTACGTTTGATCTGTGTCCAGCTAATCTTCGGTGCAAATTATTCCTAGTCATACCTCACAAACAAGACAAGAAAAAACATACAGATCACTTCCCTACATACCAACTCTATCACAACGAATAGCTAAGATCCTAGCCAAAGACTATCCAGATATCTCCATAACGACCAGACAGCAACGTACAAACAATGAACTTCACACCATAGTTAAGTACCCTAAAAGAAAGGAAGAAATTAGTAACGTTATTTACAAAATTCCCTGTAATGACTGCAATAATTGCTATATAGGTATGACTAGGAATAATTTGCACCGAAGATTAGCTGGACACAGATCAAACGTAAACAAACTGGAAAAAATGATTAATGACAACACAAATACTGACACAGCAACGAATGCACTAGTTGAAGCGACAACCGCACTCATACAACACTGCGTAGACCATAACCATAGATTTAACCTAGACCAGACACAGATTATAGATCACAGCAACAAACAATCCACACTCCCTTTCCTCGAAATGTGTCATATTACCAACACGGAACACACAGTCAACAAACAAACAGACATAGACAGGCTAAGTACGACATATGCAGGTGTACTACACAGTATAAAGAATATTGACAGACACAACAAAATTAGAAGCGAAGACCATTTAGACGAAAGTTAGATTATTCCGATAGGGCATTACAGCTACCAAAATGAAAGTTCCGAATAAGGGGGTATGCTAAAGAGGGAAAATTTGCGCCATTGCCAAAAAACCGTTGAACTGTTTAAGTGATTTCGAAGTGTAAGGTATTTTACAGTTAAAACTTCTAAATGACAAAATTAATTTAAAACACACCCACCTTACAGCATGTACCAAAAACGACACAAAACGAGACAGTTAAAGTTAGACAAAACATTTGACCAAAAACGTTAATAATTATGTAAGTAATCAGACAAATTTTGTAAAGACAACTCTGTTTAAAGTCAAGTACCAATTACAGTTTCCCCCTGAGGAAGACACTATCCCCGTGTCGAAACGTCGGGTGAATAATAAAACTCGTTTTTTGAACCCTAAGACTGCGTAGCCGTTAATCTATAGATTCATGATAACTTTATTAAACGTTTAAGAAGTACTTATGTTTTAGTTTCTTATGAAGCATTAATATATTATTGATTAACGTTCAAAATTTCATTCAATCGGTTCACTTGTTTCCTAGATATGACAATTCAAAAATAAGCTGTCTGAAAAATAATGTTTTACAAAAACGGTTCTAGCTTCGCAAAAAATCAACCAATCAAGCTCAAATTTATACCAATGATGCACATATAATAGTTTGAGAATTTTTGATGCACTTTATGAAAAGCTACAACTTGTTGAACTTTTTTGTGAGAAAAATGTAAAAAAATGTTACCTATCCCAAACATTTTGACCACCCCCTGTATGTTCAAACGACGAAAACTTCAGTTTTCCTGACTTATCTTATAAGGGTGGGGATTTGAAATCGTTTTTCGATAAAAGTACTCACTTCATGCAATTCATTTTTCGTAATCAATGCTCCGATTGTGCTGAAAATTTTGTTAACTCGCTCATATCTTGTACTTCAAACATACAGGGGGTGGCCAAAATGTTTGGGATATGCAACTTTTTTTTCTCCCACAAAAAAATCAATTACAGCATACTTTTCATAGAGTGCATCAAAACATCTCAAATTTTGACTGTTTATCAACCTGTAATATGTGTATCATTGGTACAAATTTGGGCTCGATTGAATAGTTTTTCACGAAGTAAGAACCGTTCGAGTAAAACATTATTTTTAGGCAACTCATTTTTGAGCTGTCATATCTCGGAAACCAGTGAACCGAATTGAATGATTTTTCAACGTTTATCAACAATATATTGATACTTAATACAACGTTATAAAATGTAATATTTTTTCACGGCAAATTAGGTTATACCAGGTTGAAATTCTTACCCAGGAGAATTAGTCAAATTTACAATACCACACAAAAATACTAAATGTGTTTTTCCTTTAGGCTAAATTGGCTCTAATATATCTGATTAAAGATAACTTGAGAACAGAAGTGGAAAATCTTTGGACATCAACACTAAAATTTATTGACATTGACGTAAAAAAAACAATTTTTCGAGAAAAATCCAAAAAGTGTCTATCCATGATAACTTTTTTCAACGCTCAAAAAGTATCTATGTTCTAAAAGTTTGTGAAGCATTTGTATATTGGTAGTGTACCTTCATTCATTCAAATCGGTTCACTGGTTTCCGAGATATGACAGCTAAAAAATGAATTGTCTAAAAATAGTGTTTTACCCGAACGGTTCTAACTTTGAGAAAGATTAATCAATCGAGCTCAAATTTGTACCAATGATGCCCACGGGTATTCAGCATGACCATGCTGAGGGTGACGGGTTTGATTCCCGGTCGGTCCAGGATCTTTTCGTAAAGGAAATTTCCTCGACTTCCTTGGGCATAGAGTATCTTCGTGCCTGCCACACGATATACGCATGCAAAATGGTCATTGGCAGAGGAAGCTCTCAGTTAATAACTGTGGAAGTGCTCATAGAACACTAAGCTGAGAAGCAGGCTTTGTCCCAATGAGGACGTTACGCCAAGAAGAGAGAGAGAGAGAAAGATGCTCATATAATAGGTTGACAAACAGACAAAATATGATATTTGTTGATGCACTCTATAAAAAGTTATAGCATTTGAACTTTTTTGTGAGAGAAAAAAAGTTGCCTATCCCAAACATTTTGGCCATCCCCTGTACGTTGAAAATGTCGTCTGCAATTGTATTTTTTTGTAATCGAAAAAAAAATCTTTTTATTTTTTTGGTAATTTTCCTAAAATTAAAGGAGATTGATTTATAAAGTCGCTAATAATACGACTTTCATTAATCTAACGTAATAAACTGTATTCAGTTGATCGAAAGGTATTATATTCGAATTCGATTTTTTTCACTATAACAAAAAAAAAATAAAATTTTAGAAATTTCTAATTTTTTTTAACAATGTTAAACCCGACTATTGCCTATAACTTAAAAACTGTTCTACTTCAAATGTTTTGGAGCACGATTCCGAAATCAGCACGTGATTATGCATGAAAAACTTTGGTGGCTGATAGAAGTACACGGCTTTCGTTTTATTTTGCTAACTAGTGTAATTCCACTGCATGCTGGTTTGCATAATTCCACCTTCCGATACTGAGTAGTTTCATCCTTCTAATACGTTATTAATCAATTGTTGTGCATTTTGCTCTCGATTAAGTGTAACCAAAACAAAAATACATTTACAAATTGTGACAAAACAGTGTGCAAACGAATCAAAATTGATGGTTAAAGCTTGTGACTATCACTCCGAGGAACTTGGATCGAATCCCACACTCGACAAACTCACAAAATGTGAGTTCTTCCTTCGGAAGGGAAGTAAGGCGTGGGTCCCGAGATTCACTAGCCTAGAGTAAAAAATCTCGCTAATACAGGAAAAAATACAATTGCAGTTTGAAACTATTGTGTTTCCAGTTGGAAAACCATCAAACTGCATTGATTTTTATCCGTGGTCTTATTAATAAAATAAGAAATATACAACTCATTAAAAAAAATAAATTTACTATCGGTAATTTTCCATACAGTATGGAGAATTATCACTTACATATTGGTAAAATACTCTAGAGACTGCTCCATATTTAATCGGAGGATGTAGTGTTTTTAGTTTAAACGAATAAAAAAAAAACCAATAGTGCAGTGCTTTAATAATTAGTTTTGAGTATATGAAAGTAGAGGCGCCTTGTTGAACTGTATGAAAGATCTATTTCAGTGTTTGTTATTCGGTAGAAGTAAGTGCCACCGCCACCACGTGGTTTGATATCAGCTGAACAAGAACAATGCCATTGCCACGGAGAAGGCTCTGTAAAGTGTCATCACGTGGTTGCAGTCCGTTTTGGTTGATTCTT
Organism: Aedes albopictus; assembly: GCF_035046485.1. NCBI lineage: Eukaryota > Metazoa > Arthropoda > Insecta > Diptera > Culicidae > Aedes > Aedes albopictus. The sequence continues at coordinate 226,294,944 of NC_085137.1, read as the reverse complement.
TTTTTCCTACCTATACCTACGTAATTATAGCTATCGACGTCTTAGCGGTTTGATGTTTTTGTTTTTGTCCCACTTCCCACGCCTTTCGATTTCAACTGCACGATAGTAGCGTATATGCATATAGAGAACGTTTTCATTCGTCAGTGGGTAGTACTGGTGAGGTCGTGAGGAAAACTTCATCCTCTGACCGGTTCACAGACTGACAGACAGCTGAAAACAAACGGCACCGTGTCAGCGTGTGCAACAGTGAGATGTCAATGTTTGTGCCTCGTGCTGGTATACGTGAACCGGTTTGGGAAAACTCTTCGCATACCGTTGATGCTTTGATTTTTCCGATGCAGAGTGCAACGCCGATATTTTACCAAAAAACGATGAAACATGACCCACGTAAGAACACCGTAGAAGCTGAACCTACGTATTACATGTAAAAACACATAAGGTTACTTTGGATATTTTCTGAAATTTTGTTTTACTTTAATAATCATTCAATTGAGGTGTTTTGTCACCAGTAATATCTCATGGTAAAGAGAAGAAACCTTCCGAAAATAGCATAAGTTCCCTTTACATGTCTAACTATATATAAAACATTAAATTTTAAATTAAATGGTTAGTGACACCACTACTCCCGAATGGAATTTCTAGAGGAAATCTCGATGAATCCCTGGAGGGATTCCACAAGGAGGATTTCTGGAGAAGTTCGCCAAAGTATCCCTTGAAAATTAATTGATGAGATCTCTTGAAAAAATATGATTTAAAAAAAGATTCAGAATACTAGGAGGAGTTTCCGGAAGAATTCATACATGAACCCCCACGACAATCTTAGGAGATATTCCTAAAAGAATCACTCCCAAAACTCACCAGGAATCCCTGCAGAAAATTCTTGAAAAGGCCTTGATGAAATTTTGGTGGATACCTGAAGAAATTTTTGATGGTATCCTTGAATGAAATTCTGAATTAATCGATAAGTCCGAATAGAAATTCACCAAAGATTCCTGTGGGAATTTTCCAAAAACACTTCTGAAGAAATTCGTCAAAGAGTACCAAAACAACTCTTAGTTAAATTCTCAATAAATGTTCCAGTAGAATTCGTAGATAAGTTCCTGAACGAATTTCTGGCAGAATTTCCAACTTATTCTTTGAAAAATTCCGTAGAGAAACACTGAAAAATTCCAGAAGGAATTCTTGAAGGAATTCGTCAAAAACTCATAGAATCCCAAGGCGAAGTTCCCAAAAAAAAACCTCATGAGGAATTTTCCAACGTATCCCTTAAAAAACAAGAAGAAACCCATGTAGCTATTCGTCAAAGGAAACCCTGGAGAAATTCCCATTAGAATACCTTCGAAAATTTCCGATGGAATCAATGTAGGAAATGGACTTGTTTGTAGAGGAATTTCAGAAAATACTGCCCAAAGAACCTATTAAAGAAGTCCCATGTAACGTCAATTCAAATGATTGGAGAAATCTGAAGCGTGACGATGGAGCTTTTACCACGTCAAACTTCTAGCTACAACCACAGACAAACAGACGTATCACTTGGAACGAAATGCGATTAAAATCATCGTCACGAAAGATAATCGCCCAATGCTAATTACGCTGTGTTTCGTAAACCTACTGAGTAGATGGCGGTAGTGAACAAACGTCAAACAGGAGCAAAAACGATGCGAGTGCCATGAGCGAGAGATTTGCGAACTACGGAATATTTGAATTATCCGTTAAAAAGTGAAACGATGGGAAGAGAGTAGAGTGAGACGTCTGTTTGTCTGTGCTACAACTGTGCGTAATTTATTTCTTTTGAGGACGAAAATTAATAACTTTTTTATCATATTGCAAAATGTTAATTTTTTTCAGTAATTTCAATAGATTGCCCCATATTACTTATTTGTCCAGCTTGGTCCATTCTTCTTCTTCTTCTTTATGGCTCTACGTCCCCACTGGGACTTGGCCTGCCTCGCTTCAACTTAGTGTTCATTGAGCACTTCCACAGAACAATTGAAGGGCTTTCTTTGCCTGCCATTGCATGAATTTGTATATTGTGAGGCAAGTACAATGATACACTATGCCCAGGGAGTCGAGAAAATTTTCCCGACCGGAACGGGAATCGAACCCGCCGTCTCCAGATTGGCAATCCATAGCCTTAACCACTAGGCTAACTGGAGACCCCAGCTTGGTCCATATAAATAATAAAAAAAATACTTAAGGATTCTCATCGGAGAAAAAACAAAAGGTTTCGAGTACATCTTAAAAAGCCCCACTACCCGACTAGAAAATTATATCAAGTTTATATCATATTGTGTTATGATGTTCTAATATTTTTATCAATGAAGAGAATTGCCAGACAAAAGAGGCACAGAACAAGCAACAAAGAAGACGCGGCGATTAGTCTTTATCCCTACTGGTAACAGATAATGACATGATCTCGAAAATTTTTGTTGCAGACAAAACGGAAGCTGAATTTGTTGCGTACTTTTCAACTCGTGAATAATCAATTATTACTAACCCAAAATTGAAACATTTTGATGATACATATTCAGTAGCGTTGCAGTGTTTACCGATTCGAAGTTACTGCTCGAAAATCACAATGCAAGGCTTAAAAATCTCTAAACTCGTGGTGCACAATCTTTGTCCTATTCTGTTCAAGTTGGGACAAACCTATGTCGCATTGGGTAGAATGTCGCAACAAATTCAGGTTGCGACATTGTCGTTATTGTTGCGCGATGGTTGAATTTTGATTCACTGATTTTTCTACAACTTTTTATGTTATAAACTAGATGCAGGATGATGTTAAAATTACTAAAATTGTAACAAAAAGTACACCGGTCTAATCAAGATCATAACCTATTTTGTTATAATCTTGATTTATCGACTGTAAAGTTTTCTATCAAATATGGTTTGGCTTGCAGTCCCTCAAATCAAAAGGAAACAGAGGTTATCTATTTTCCGACGTTTCGGCGCAATGTATTTTGCCTTCTTCTTGGGATCACTAAAATGGTTTATACAATAAGTTTAATTTTACATTTCTATTTGTGTGTCATTTACTTACTAGAGTTCTGTTTTTGTCATTGTCTGTTCAATTTCTACATAAAATTGTCCTAATTTTGTTCGTCGCATCACTATTGTTTGAAAATTTAATTATGTTTTTTTTATTCTTAATCACTTAACCTAATTTACAGCTTGTTTGTCCACTTGGGCACTACGTGAGCGATTCCAATTGGACGCTGCACTTACACTTTTGTACAGCGCCTACATGTATTCTATTCTAATTCAACTATATCGAACTGGTGCCTTGTGCTGCTTCAACTTTTCTACCCTGTCCACGGTAGAATGATGAGCACGATGATGTTGGTGGTTGGCTGCTGTTCCTTTTCCAGTCCAATTGGGGGTCGTCCATTATGAGTTGCGGTTCGCCGATATCCAAATTCCGGGTCCGTTAGAGCTATATGCTCCGAAGAGGGTCAGGTGCCAGCTGCTCTCGGGGGGAAGAGCAACTGACGAAAAATTGCAAGTGCCGGGGCTGGGTTCGAACCCATGACCATCCGCTTATGAAGCGAACGTGTGGACCACTGCGCCACGGGCCCCGACATTTAATTATGTTGAGTAATATAGTCAAAAATATACTAATCAAAAACGAGAAAATTACCGTTGAAGTTCAAGTTCACTCACTGCTTCGGTAGACTGTTTGGTAACTGATCTGTGTTACGGTTTAGGTGGGGTCGGATGGGTGGTTGGTGTTTCTGTTATTTTGTCCATTCGTGTTTTTTGTCATGACTGTGTTAATTCTGTGTATAAGTCCAGAGAGCGTACTGCTAAGTCTATCTGTATCTGTTCGTTTGTTGATGGAATCGTTGTCGTTGCTCATGTGTATCATCTCTAGAATCGGGAGAATGTTTCTCTTGTACGTCCGATCGACTATTCGTGTTGTCTGAGACATCGGTATATTGATTGTCGGGCCATCGGAGCAATCTCAACCAACTGGAGAACCTACAGGGGATAGACAAAATGATCGGGACAGGCAAAATTTTCACTTTTCAAAAAATGTTCAACTAGCTGTAACTTTTCGAAAAGTGCATCAAATATTCTCAAATTTTTACTGTAAGTTCTTCAACTAGTTGTGTATCAGTGGACAAAATTTGGAAAAGATCGGACAATTCTTCACGAAGTTATAAAGATTTTTGGAAAAGATAAAATTATCCGATAGCCAACTTTGAGATGTTATATCTCCGGATTCAATGAGCCGATTGCAATGAAATTTTAACCATTTAAGACTTATGTAATGAACTCTGGAAAACATTTGACTCAACTTGAAATTTTTAACAAGCGAAAAAGTTATAGCGATTTTAATTTATTCACGATTTTTTGGTAAATTGGTCTATTCTTAATATGCATCTCATTACTTTTTCAATTTATTGGCGGCTATGTTGTTACTTTCCTTTAAAACGCATTTATATATAAGTCAATTAGAGGGAAACTAAATGAACTATAATTTGCATCTTGAATTTTGTAATGATGTTGATGTTTTGGATAATTTGGTGTTTTATTAGAAAAATAATCTAATCGTTATAATTTTCTTCCGTGTTAAGAATATTAAGTTAAGTCAATGTTTTTTCATAGCTCATTATATAAGTCTTGAATGGTCAAAATTTCATTGCATTCGGTTCATTGAATCCGGAGATATAACAGCTCAAAGTTGGCTATCGGATAATTTTACATTTTTCAAAAATCGTTTTTATTTCGTGAAGAATTGTCCGATCTTTTCCAAATTTTGTCCACTGATACATAACTAGTTGAAAAACTTACAGTAAAAATTTGAGAATATTTGATGCACTTTTCGAAAAGTTACAGCTATTTGAACATTTTTTGAAAAGTGAAAATCTTGCCTGTCCCGATCATTTTGTCTATCCCCTGTATTAGAGTCAGGCCGTACATACGCAGATGAACCAGTGAGAGCACTCAGAGATAAAACAGCTCTCTTGGCCCACTGCATCGACCACGACCATAGGTTCATCTACGAGACAGGGTAGAGGGGTAGAGGTGAATGGCAAACCAAAAACAAAATAATAACAAATTTTATTGTCATAACTTATTTTGTCATTCATGAGTTCTTCATGAAGAACTTAAAACAACATGTGAATAGCATAATATGATATCATATCAAAATATGCCATTCGCTTGTCATTTTCAAAATTTGGAAGAATAACTACTTAATGTCTTATTTTGCTATCATAACTAATTTTGCAATTGGTGAGATATTGTTGACCTTTTGCGAGTTTGATGAACTCGCAATTTTGGCACTTATCAAGAACAACATAATGACAAAATTTGAATTTTGGTTATTCTAATGATAAATTTTGATATTTGTTTGCAATTACTTTCCATCCAAAAAACTTATAAGTTTTCATTTTGTTATTGGAATAAACAACTTAATATACCCTTCTATTGGATGACAAGGGAATAACTAATTTTGATATTGTTCTATTTTCAATAACTCAATAATGGTATATTTTGCAATTCTCAATCTTATTTTTTTTTGTTCTTGGTTTGCCATTGTAATGTCAAAATTTGACATTCTTTAGTTATTTAATCGAACAATATCAGTTATTATTTTTGCCCTTTTGTCACTTATTTCAAACAAACCAATGACAAATTTTACCATTCAGTAATTCTTTTTGAATGGTAAAACTTGCAATTGTTTTGTAATTCTTTTCTGCCCGGGTACCCTAGGTGATATTTTTCTCAATAAGGCTAGATTTTGGACTTCTTCTTTGTGAAAACTAATTCTATTTTCAAATTTTCCCTAAGGAAGTTTTTTGGCAAGCCATATTTCTTCGGCACTTTTATGGAAATTTCGTCGTCAATTCCATTGGGAATTTCCCAGGCAGTTTTTTCGGAAAATTCTTCGGTTTATTTCTGTGTCAATTCTTTTTCGTTTTCAGATCCCTTTAATTTCTTTTGGATATCGCGATTACTTAGTGAATTACTTCCGAAATATATTTATTGAAGAATTCCTTCAGAAACTCTAATAAGATTTTGTTTTGCCTTTCTCGTACACTAAGTGTACTGGAAAGGCTATATGTTCACTCCAAAAATGACTTTTTGATAGAAGGCCCGGAGGGTCGAGTCACATATACCAATCGACTCAGCTCGACGAATTGAGGTGATGTCTGTGTGTGTGTATGTGTGTATGTGTGTATGTGTGTGCGTGTGTGTATGTGTGTATGTGTGTGTACAAAAAAACTCACATCACTTTTTGGCAGTAAAGCTCAACCGATTTTAATGACCGATGGTTCATTCGACGCGGCATACAGTCCCATTGTTTCCTATTGAAAATGGTTCAGATCGGTCCAGCCGTTCCGGAGTTATGGCCATTTAGGTGTTCCGGACCGGTACCCCTGGGAGGGGCCAGACATGAAAATGCAACAAACCCATGCATACAACATATCAAACCACGGCATTTGCGATCATCTGAGGAACGGTAAGCAGGAAAATAGTCTTGGATCACATCAGGGCCGATAGTGGTCTGGAACCGGTTCCGGATGTCCCGCCGGAAGTGGCCAAAAATAAAAGTGAACCAAACCCATGCATGCGACACACCAAACAGCGGCATTTTCGATAACCTGATGAACGGTAAGCAGGAAAACAGTATCAGACCATATCTGAACCGGTGGTGTTCCGGAACCGGTTCTGGATGTCCCGCCGGAAGTGGCCAAATATAAAATTGAACATAACTCATTCATGCGACACATCAAACAGCGTCATTTTCGGAAACCTGATGAACGGTTAGCAGGAAAATAGTATCAGACCATATCTAAACCGGTAGTGTTCCGGAACCGGTTCTGGATGTCCCGCCGGAAGTGGCAAAATATAAAATTGAACATAACTCATTCATGCGACACATCAAACAGCAGCATTTTCGATAATCTGATGAACGGTAAGCAGGAAAATAGTCTCAGACCATAATAGAACTGGTAGTGTTCCGGAACCGGTTGTGGGTGTCCCGCCGGAAGTTGCCCAATATAAAAAAAACCGAACCCATGTATGCGACACATCAAACAGCGGCATTTTCGGTAACCTGATGAACGGTTAGCAGGAAAACAGTATCGAACCATATCTGAACCGGTAGTGTTCCGGAATTGGTTCCGGGGAGTCCCGATGGGTGAATGCAAACTTTTTAAGGAGTGATAGAGGATCATAAATGGTGAAAAAATGTGTACGCATATGGTCAAATCTCAACCGTTACGTAGTAATTGAACCTTACATGTTTTTGACTTTGCTTGCCTCGAACTGGCTATTACTTGAAAATGTTCAAACTTATCGCAGCTTTCAAACCCTTTTTTTACATAATTTTCTATCACAAAAGACCTTTCAATCTATTGGGTTAGTTAAATAACTAAGTTTTCTAAAGCAAATAAGCTCGAAAGTATTGTTTTGCTTTTCTCGTACACCGAATTGTAATGAAAGTCTATATGTTCACTCAAATACCAATCATCTCAGTTCGACGAATTGAGATGATGTTTGTATGTGTGTATTAAAGTGGGTCAACGTTGTATGGAGAAAATTTAAATTTGATCGCATCAACGGAACAAAGCTTTAGCAATCTGTATTAGCGTCCAAAAACCTGTGCAAAATTTGGAAGCGATTGGTTGCGTCCCCGTATTCCGCATTGCGATTGAAATTTGTATGAAATTTAGTATGGGAAAACGTACTTTTTTGCATTTTATTCATAATTTGAATTCTTTTGTCTAATGTCTAAAATTCTTTTGTCTAAAACCATGTAACTAATGACGTTAAAGTATAGTCTAGGATATGCCGAAGACCGCAAAGTGATCCGACGCTTGTGAAAAAAGTTATTCCCTTGGTAACTTAGGCCAGAAGTTGAGATTTTATTGATGTTATTCCTTCACATGTTAAATGTTAAGCACCACTGGGCAATCTGCACGATAACTTTTTTCACAAGTGTCGGATGAATTTGCGGTCTTCGGTAAAATTTTTCAGCATATCCCAGGCTATACTTCAACGTCATCAGTTAGATCGTTTTAGGCAAAAAAAAAACAATTTAGGAGAAAAATGCAAAAAAGCATGTTTTTCCATACTAAATTCCATACAAATTTCAATCGCAATGCGGGATACGGGGACGCAACCGATCGCTCCCAAATTTTGCACTGTTGTTTTGGACGCCAAAAGGAATCGAAAAAGCTGTGTTCCAAAAAATTGTGTATGTATCTCTGTGTCTGTGCGCAAAAAAAAGTTCACTCATTTTCCCATTAGCGGATTATTCGGATTATAGCTCGAATCAAACTGGAATTTTACCGCATTGTTTGCTATTAAAAATGGTTCGGATAGGTGGAGGCGCTCCGTTATGGCCTTTTAATGGAGCTTTAGGACTTGAAACCATGCAATGAAATGAAATGGGGAAGAAATCTGGACTTAAAAAATGACAAACATAGTTTCCAAGATGGTGGTCTAAAATCCAAGATGGCAGCTTAAAACTCAAAATGACTTCTGTTTAATGGAGTTTTGGGCTCTAAAACCGTTCAATATGGGCATGTTTGATATGGGGAAGACAACCGGAGTTCAAAAATACTACCAGAAGAAGGCGTCTCAACATTCAAAATGGCGGCTGTTAAATGAAGTTTTGAGCTTTAAAACCATTCAATATGGGTGTATCTGGTATGGGGAAGAAGTCTGGAGTCCAAAAATAGCGACCAGAATTTCCAAGCTGCCGGACTTACCTAAACGGCGGCTCAAAATTTAAAATTGCGGCTCAAAAATAAAAAAAACCAGATAAACGATATGAGGAGTCAAGGAGGAGTCCTCTCACCACTAATGTGGTCCTTAGTTGTAGACGATCTTCTAAGAAGCTTGAAGGAAAGAGGTTTCGAAGTTGTGGGCTTTGCAGACGATATAGTCATAATAGTGAGAGGAAAGTATGACGAAACTGTTTCGGAGAGAATGCAAAGGGCCCTAAACTATACACATTCATGGTGTATTAAGGAGGGCCTTAGCATCAACCCGTCAAAAGTCGTAATTGTCCCTTTCACTAGGAGAAGGAAGATCGCTCTAAAAGCTTTTCGGCTTGGAGGGATACAAATTCATCCTAGTGATCGAGTCAAATACTTAGGTTTGATTCTGGATGCCAAACTGAACTGGAATGCTCAAATTGAGTCCGTGATCGGTAAGGCAACAAGTGCGTTCTGGTTATGCTCCAAAACTATTGGCAGGAAGTGGGGCTTGAAACCAAAAATGATAATGTGGATTTATACTGCCATAATCCGCCCAAAAGTGACGTATGCTACGTTTGTTTGGTGGCCAAAAACAAAAGAGGCTACCACGCAATCAAAGCTTGCAAAAATCCAACGTCTTGCGTCCATTGCTGTTACAGGAGCGATGCGTAGCACTCCATCAAAAGCTTTAGATGCGATTCTCAATATGCTACCTTTGCACGAGTACGTGCAATTAGAAGCAGAAAAGGAATTGCTGCGACTTAAACGAATTGAGAAGTTTATGCCAGGTGATCTTGTAGGTTACCTAAGCATTTCACAATACTTCCAAAATAGGCCAGTAATGAAAATGATTAAAGACTGGATGAAACCTGTGGAGAACCATGATGTTCCTTACAAGTTGCACGAAACAACTCGTGCAGATTGGGAAGTCGGAGGTCCCACTGTTCGTCAAGGATCAATCAAATTCTATACAGATGGCTCAAAAGTTGGAATAAAAACGGGAGCAGGAATCTACGGCCCTGGAATACAAACATCAGTGGCGATGGGACACTATCCTACGGTGTTTCAAGCAGAGATTCTTGCTATTTTGAAATGCGCAAATATGGGGCTGTCCATAAACCACGTGGTCATTTTTTTGGGACTTCTCAAACCCCCCCCCCCCCCGCGTGGTCATTTGTCCATACAAAATTTTTTTTTCGTCCATACAAAATGCTCATAGGCCGAACCCCCCCCCCCCTCATGACCACGTGGTTTATGGACAGCCCCTATCTGCCTTGAGAGAAAATACAGATATGCAAATATTTGTATTTTCTCAGATAGTCAAGCTGCACTAAAAGCATTGTGCGCTTACAAATGTACTTCAAAGCTTGTCTGGGAATGCATTCTTTCACTGCACAGGCTGTGCCAAGGGAACTCAGTAAACTTATACTGGGTTCCAGGTCACTGCGGCATTGAAGGGAATGAAAAGGCAGACGAGCTTGCTAAAAGTGGTTCCAATTTACAATTTGTTGGTCCAGAACCATTCTGCGGAATATCAAACTGTATAATTAAAATGGATCTGAAATGCTGGGCTGAGCAGAGGGTGATATCCAATTGGATGGATGTCAAAAATTGCAATCAGTCAAAACGATTTATAACACCAAATGCTTATAAAACCAAAAAGCTCTTAGAGCTCAACAAGAGAGCTCTATGTACATACACTGGTCTAGTAACTGGACACTGTCCGAGCAGGTATCACTTGAAAAATATTGGCCAGATTCAGAGTGATATCTGTCGTTTCTGTAATACGGAACGTGAAACCTCGGAACATCTGCTTTGCAGTTGTGGTGCTTTATACATGCGCAGGCAAAGATTTCTAAATAGTGGTTGCTTGCAACCCAGTGAGATCTGGTCTGCAGAACCTGGGAAGGTCTTGGGGTTTATTAATTCCATTGCACCTGACTGGGAGACGACGCGTCGTGGCAGAAGCTGATTACTTGACACATGGTAATTAGCTGGCTAGATGCGAATATCAAAACGGGACATGCCACAAAAGTTCAGCTTATTGGACGCAGTGGCTTAAATTCCCCAACAGGGAAGGAAAAAAAAAACGATATGATATCTGATGTCATGAAATGGATTTCTGTTAAACGTATGCAAGTTCGATATTCATCAACATGTCACTTGAGTTGTGTTGAAATGTGTTTTCAAAGGCACGAGAAAGGCGCCATCACCGCTAGGTGGATTAATTAGGGTTTTTTTTCATTTTTAAGACCGTGTATTTTAACTTAAATGCTAATTCTACACTGTCTTACAAGAAGCTTCTGAATTTTTAAAGAAATTGTATAAGGAACTAGTTATTCCCGACAAACTTTGTCTTGCATATTGCGTTTTTGAGTTGCGTTCTCAAAAATACAACTTTAACCAATCGAAATTTGAAACATCTTATAATCGTCTTATTTTATAATAGCCTGGAAAAACTTAAATTTTGCAAATCAAATAAAAAAATGGTCGAGTAATAAAAATAACGGTCCCCACTGTTTGGAAGCAGTGAACCGTATAGTACATTTTTTTCATTATCGTCGCAACGCCTTTACCGTCATGACTAATGTTGCATACTACCGTCACACACTACATTCATGCTGCCGTCGATGCATCAATGTCGTCTACCATGAATGTAGCATTTGGCACCATGATTGTAACACAAATCAAGATGATGGGAGTACGAAATGACAGTTTTGAAATGTAGAGTTGGAGTTCCAGTGGTTCCGAAAATTGCGAAAGAAAAATGCGGATAACTCGTGCTAGAGGGTGTCAAGGGCGTTACTTGGGGTCTGAGGGGGTTTAAGGAAGATTTCAGAGGCATTCCAAGAAGCTTCAGAGCATTCTCAGCGGATTTCAGAAACGTTACAGATGCGTTACATGGCGTTTTCTGGGGTTTCGGAGGGTCTGAGGTGCGTTACATGGGGTTTCTGGGGGTATTAGGGGGATTTTGAAGGCATTCCAAAGAGCTTCAGAGCATTTTCGGCGGATTTCAGAAACGTTACGGAGGCGTTACATGGCGTTTTCTGGGGTTTCGGAGGGTCTGAGATGCGTTACATGGGGTTTCTGGGGGTTTTAGGGGGATTTTGGAGACATTCCAAAGAGCTTCAGAGCACTTTCGGCGGATTTCAGAAACGTTACGGAGGCGTTACATGGCGTTTTCTGGGGTTTCGGAGGGTCTGAGGTGCGTTACATGGGGTTTCTGGGGGTATTAGGGGGATTTTGGAGGCATTCCAAAGAGCTTCAGAGCATTTTCGGCGGATTTTAGAAACGTTACGGAGGCGTTACATGGCGTTTTCTGGGGTTTCGGAGGGTCTGAGATGCGTTACATGGGGTTTCTGGGGATTTTAGGGGGATTTTGGAGGCATTCCAAAGAGCTTCAGAGCATTTTCGGCGGATTTCAGAAACGTTACGGAGGCGTTACATGGCGTTTTCTGGGGTTTCGGAGGGTCTAAGGTGCGTTACATGGGGTTTCTGGGGATTTTAGGGGGATTTTGGAGACATTCCAAGAAGCTTCAGAGCATTTTCAGCGGATTTGATTTCAAAGTCGTTACAAAGGCGTTTTTGACGATGGCGGAAACCCTCAGTAGTGTCCCTGTATTGTCCCAGAAACCCCAAGCGCCATATTTAATTCCAAAATGGCCTAGGATATCGGGTTTCAACATCAGCTCAATTAGCCAGGTCTGAAAATATCCGTATGGCATGAGACTTTTTGATTTGTTAGACGTGGGCCGTAACTATTCAGTTGGGAGCCACTGACTTTTGTTCCCCTGCTCCATTGGTGGTTATGACCCTCGGAACGCACAATCCGAAAATCTTTGTCTCCGCTTCTTCACACTTCCGGTTCCTAAATTATACGCATGTCCCGTTCGCAGTTTTCGGAACCACGCAGTTTTCATTAGTTCACTCAATTTGAAAATCCACTACATTTTTTGCCGTGATTAAAAAAATGTCACAGTCACCCATGAATATTTCATCTGGTCATACGTGAATGTTTTTGTTGCATGATAGTCAAGACCATACATCCACGATTATCATGCAAACTACAGTTTTTGATAGTACATTTTGGATCACTGTTTGGAAGTGTTAATATCCATATTTTTTATTGTGTGGCAACAATATCCGGCGACCCGGTTCAAAACTCTATTCCCTCTTGAGGCGGGGGTGATACTGAACGCTTTCATTGAGCAGCAGTGAACTATACGAAAGGAAAACCCAACACGCGTGCATCGCTCCCCCCGAACCGGTAGGTACTCGTTCGGTCCCACACGAAGGAAAACGTCGCAATGGAACAGTTTTTCCGTAGCTCTCCCGTAGGTTAGATGGCTTGTTTAAGTGTGGTTTTTTGGTGTACTTTATGAAAAAATGAAAAAAAGTTTGATGTTTTAGCCAATTTTATATCTCGGTTTTGTGTGGTCGCTACTCTTGACTGTCCTATCGTAGGTAATCGTTAACCAATTGAAAAAATCGTCTAATTTCCGGGAAATAAATGCGTCGAGCAACTGAGAAAAAGCGTGAAACAAGTGGCGAAGCGTGGTGAAAAGCTATGAGAAATTAGTTCAATGCTGCGAGCCTTGAGAGGATTACATAAATTTTGTTTTCCCTCCCCAGTGGCGTCGGTGAAGAACGCAAGGCTCTGAGGGGATAAGTGTGAAGGTAGTACTCGGTACTGCTCTAGTGCTCTGGAGTACATTTAGCAATGTAACCAAGTGTTTCAGCAAATTGATACCTTGGCACAACAGGAGCAAAATAGTGCACAGGACAAGTGGCGAGAATTATTTTCTATTTTTATCCCTCTTCGGATGATTCGTGATCCTGTGGTAGGCTAGGGTGCTGCTAAGAGTGAAATTCATCAATCGGAGTGCTTTCCAACAGCAAACGGTCGGGAATGGATATCGCAGCCTTTGCATCGACGATGGCCACCAAGGCAAGGGACCGAGCGAGCCAGCCAAATGACCTGACCAGTGGGGAAACGTCCGGTTCGCTCAATGGAGCCGCCACAGCCGATGCTCGAGCAATGAAGCTGAAGTCGTTCATGGGGAAAACTCCAAGTGCAATCAAATCGAAGTTTTTATCGGTGCTCGGCAACAGCACCGAAATCATCAATGGGATATCGAACAAGGTAAAGAGGGGAAGGGGGCGGATAAATATTGTGCATACTGCATGCTACTGCTGATTGATGATGCATTTTGATATTTTAGCGATCTGGTTACTAATGTACAGAGTTATTGGAGACATATAGGGGCGTTTGAGGTAATACGCACTGTTAAGGCAAACCGCATCTCCTCGTCATTTAGGATTCATTGGTTTTGGAGCTTTTAAATCTTACTCTAATAGAATGTCGTTAGCATTAGGCATCTGGCGAATTCTAGAGTTTTGCGTCAGATAATTGACAAAATAAATGTTTAAAATAAAATAGCACTTTTCTATGGACTATTTTTGGTGATAAAACTGAAGCTGAGTTTGTTGCGTATACTTCTAAACTCATAGTTTAGTTTATGTGTTACTAACAAAATATCGAATCTGTTTAGTTTTACAGAAATGAGTACTATTTGTTTCATGTTCTCATGCTGATTTTACGTATTAAATATTGTACTGTGTGAGACGTAGAAAAAGAATAAAATATGTCTATACATACTTTTACAAAAAATCAACCTTTTCCTTATTTTCACGCACCTCAACATACATAACCCCTTAACACAAACGAACATTGTTCACTTAGGTGATCAATGTTACCCCGAACCAACCAAATCACCGTACCAAGAGGGTTAGCACGTACCTGTTTTAAAAATTTAAATCATGGAACGTTTGCTTGTGCAAGGAAACTATTAAAGAATGATCATAAAAAAGGATCCATTTTACCCCGGATTGCGGTTTTTGAAAATAAAGTTGCTTAGAAGCTATACGCAGCTGACTACTAGCATATAGCATATGTAAAACCCACTTATCTGAGCTTCTGGGTACGAGGGGCAGAGTAAGGGTTTACTCTCTGCTTTATCTAAAACAATCTATTCGTCCAACGAAAATTCGTCCACAGGTCCGCTGGAAGTTGCGTGTTGTTCGTTGCCCAATGTTGGCGTTTGTTATGTCGGCAAACTTCCGATTGATGAGATATAAAAAAGGACAAGGTACACCGGGGCAAGTTGAAACGGGTGAAGCAAAATGAAACGCAAAGTTTTGAAATAGTTATCACTACATTTAAGATTTTTTTTTCGCCAAAAGATTGTTTGAATCAAAAACCATGTGTTATGGCATTCAAGTTGATTACCATCATTGGATAACATCATGTTAACCCGCTGTTTCATCTTGCCCCACCCGTTTCAACTTGCCCCGGTGTACCTTATGCTGCAAAAGTAACGATATAGATGGGCTTGGTGGTCTAACGGCTGCTACTTTTGATTAGTGTGAAAGAAGGTCCTGGGTTCAATCACTGGCCCGTCCCTTTCTTACTACATTGTATCTTTTTATTAGGTACTTACACTTCTTCCCTACGTATGCATTTCATGTATTTATCTTTATATTGAGGGGGTTAGAAGCAAAGGGGTGTAAGTGGCAAAAACCCACTTTCGAGTAAATGAGGTTTAAAGTTTTGAACAAATTTTTCATCCCATACAGTGGCGTAGCCAGAAATTGTCTCTAGGAGGGGTTTTCAACGGTCAATGATATCTTTTTTGATTTGCCACTTACATTTTGTAAACTGTAATGAGCAATTGTACTCGAAGTGTGAAAATAGCGGCGCAGCCGAAAAATTTTTTCGTCGCAAAGCGCTTTATACTGAAAATTTGTTCCAAAATTTTTGGCTCTGGGGGGGGGGGGGGGGGGGGGTTAACCCTAAAACCCCCTCGTGGCTACGCCAGTGATCCCATACAAAATGTATGGAGTTTAAAAATCGACCCAATTTTCTTCGATTTATTGTAATTTTTATAATCATCGTAAAAATAATCTTAAAAAAATCCTGAAAGCATGAAATCTGAAGAATTTTTCTATATGCTCAGCTCAAAATCGACAAAATGGTTACTTACACCCCTTTGATTCTGGGCCCCTCAATTAGAAATGCTCCATAAAAAAAATAAAATTGTACCCATAGAAAATTAAACATTGAACAGTGGTCCACGAATCAGATTTACGAGGAAAGATGCATTCAGCGCCTTCAAATGATTTTCTAGATAAATATGGTCTTCTACAAAGTTGTTTCTAAAAATAAGGCCATCTTTTCAATATACATGCAAATTAAGGTGGTCCATATTTTTAAATAAATTGGGACATAAACTTTTCAGGCGTTAATTTTTTCAGTTTCGATTTTTAATCAAAGTCGCCCAAGAAACAATTGTAGAGCATTTGAATACGCGTCGTTTCGTGCGCTGAGATTGTCGTTATTTCTTTTGATTCAAATAGTTACAGGCGTTTGTTTTTAAATCATAGTTTTTTTTAAAAGGTGTTATGATGGGTTGGGGTAAATATAAAAAATATCTTTTGCCGCATTCAAAAGAAGATATGTTGTTATAAAACATATAAAAAATACACGGGTGTTATTTTTGTAACTCAAGTGAAAAATACTTGAAAAGTGCCTATTTTTTCTAGAAAATCATCAATATCGGAATGACGTAGCAACATTCTCAGCGCACGAAAATGTGTGTTTTTTAAAGCTCTAAAAATAGTTTTTAGACAACTTTGATGAGAAATTTTAGGCAAAAACCAGTTTAATCCACCTAGTGGTGATAGTGCCTTTCTCGTTGAATATGTACTCACGATCTTTACGTCGACATTAGGCAATCCTGAGAACACTTTTTTTTTTTTTATTCTTTATTCACTTAACCTAATTTTCAGCTCTATTGTCCACTTGGGCACTACGTGAGCAATTTCAATTGACAGCTGCACTTACATTTTTGTACAGCGCGTAGATTCTATTCTACTTTATCGAACTTGTTGCCTTTCTGCTGCTTTCATTTTTTCTACTTTATACCTAGTAGAATGATGAGCACAAGGGTGATGATGGATAGCCGTTGTTCCTTTCCAGTCCGATTGGGGGTCCATTATGAGTAAGCAGTTCGCCGATGTCCAGGTATCCGGGTTTGTTTGAGCCATGGGGCTCAGAAGAGGGTCAGTGTCAGTTGCTCTCGTAGGAAAAGCAACTGACGAAGAATTGCAAGTGCCGGGGCTGGGAATCAAACCCATGACCATCCGCATATGAAGCGAACGTGTGACCAACTACGCCACGGGCCCCGGCGTGAGAACACTTATACACTTAATACGATTAATGTAAAATTTGACCTCCTTATGGACCAAATTGTGCACAGTAATTTTAGACGCAAAAGGAGCTTGGAAAAACGATCAAATTATATTTTTTCCATAATACGTTATCCATCCTACTTTATGTTAACCCCACAGGAATTTGAAATGGTGTGATTTGATAAGATTGCTTTTGTCGCAATTTTATCCTCTTGCATATATGAAGACTTTGACCATTTCTTCACTTTTAATCTTACCCACCGTTTACCAGGCTTTTAAAAAGTTTTGAAAAGTTGAGACACAGACAAACAGACGTAACACCTTGAACGATTTTCATGGAAATCAATCGCCCAGTTCACACTACCATCACCTGGTGGAAAAGTTGCACGAATCACTGTATTGTGCAATATCGTCAACAGAAGGCGCTAGTGTGAAACGTCAAACGCATAGAAAAACGATGCGCGCGCCTCTGATTGTGAAAGCCATAACTATGAAAATTTAAAATGATCGTTAAATGCGTGGTCGATGGAAATTTCTCAAGTGTTACGTCTGTTTGTCTGTGGTTGAGATTTGATTTATTGCTAACATTGGTTTTGTTTACTTTCATAATTCCACTATTTGATATACCGCATGCATGGGCTTGGTTCAATTCCACGTTTGATCATTTCCGGCGGATACCTGGAACCGATTTCATGACACTAATATTGTCTGTGATTATTTTCTTGTCAACTGGTTATCAGGCTGGCTTAAAAGCCGCGAATTGATGTGGTCCATGGGGAGCATGCATTAAATATGCCACGCTGAAATTAGGAATGTTTGAAGCTCCGCTCTGCCCCTTTCGTACGGGTTTCTCCTATACATAATACATTGCTTGTCACACTTTAACTACCCTCTCTCCCCTAGGATCGTGACGTACTTAATGGCCTCATGCATGAATTTGGTTTACTTATATATTTTACCATTTCTGACAGGGCACTCGATACCTGTTCTTCAACACTACCGGTTCTCCCAAATGTGCGTCTGAGACTTTTTGCTGACAAACAGTTAATAAGGTTATTGAAAAAAACGCGATTTAGTGTGTCGCATGCACAGGTTCGGCTCACTTTTATATTCTACCACTTATGACGAAATCGGTTCCCGGACAGGACCTGTTGCCCTAAATTTGGTCTGAGATTTTTTTTTGTTGCTAACCGTTCATCAGGTTATCGAAAAAACCACTGTTTGATGTATCGCATGCATGGGTTTGGTTCACTATTATATTTGTACACTTCCGCTGGGATATCCGGAACCGGTTCCAGAACACTACCGGTTCAGATATGGTCGGAGACTAGTATCTTGCTAACCTTTCATTAGGTTATCAAAAAAGCCGCGCTCTGATGTTTCGTATGTATGGGTTTGTTTCACTTTTATATAAGGCGATTGTCGACGAGACACCCGGAACTTTTTCCGCAATACAACTGACAGTCTCCAATGTGGTCTGAGCCTACTTCCTTTATAAACGGCCATCAGGGTATTGGAAAAGCCGTGATTTGATGTGTCGCATGCATGGAATTGGTTCTCTTTTATATTTGGCCACTTCCGTCGGGCCCCCCGGAACCGGTTCCGGAACACTACCAGTTCAGATATGGTCTGATACTGTTTTCCTGTTAACGGCCTGGCTTACCCCTACTTTGAAAGATACGAACGACAGGGTAGATGGCGGTCGTCCCTTTGGTATCAGTGCCTTAGCCACTACATCTTCCGTCTGCAAGCAGCGTCGCGCAAGATTAAGAATGTCGTCTTCATTCTTCACCGTTCATCAGGTTATCGGAAATGCCGCTGTTTGATGTGTCGCATGCATGGGTTTGGTTCTCTTTTATATTTGGCCACTTCCGTCGGGACCCCCCGGAGCCGGTTCCGGAACACTACCGATTCAGATATGGTCTGATACAGTTTTCCTGCTAACCGTTCATCAGGTTATCGGAAATGTCGCTGTTTGATGTGTCGCATGCATGGGTTTGGTTCTCTTTTATGTTTGGCCACTTCCGTCGGGACCCAAGTAACACACATGTTATATAAAAGTTACGACAGCGCAAGTTTTGGTTGTATAGAAGTTTATTTTACGTTATTTCAACACAATGTTAGAATTACGTAAAATAAACTTCTATACAACCAAAACTTGCGCTGTCGTAACTTTCTTATAACATGTGTTGCTTGGGGACCCCCCGGAACCGGTTCCGGAACACTACCGGTTCAGATATGGTCTGATACTGTTTTGCTGCTAACCTTTCATTAGGTTATCGGAAATGCCGCTGTTTGATGTGTCGCACGCATGGGTTTGGTTCTCTTTTATATTTGGTCATTTCCGTCGGGACCCCTCGGAACCGGTTCCGGAACACTACCGGTTCAGATATGGTCTGATACTGTTTTCCTGCTAACCGTTCATAAGGTTATCGGAAATGCCGCTGTTTGATGTGTCGCATGCATGGGTTTGGTTCTCTTTTATATTTGGCCACTTCCGTCGAGACCCCCCGGAACCGGTTCCGGAACACTACCGGTTCCGGAACACTACCGGTTCAGATATGGTCTGATACTGTTTTCCTGCTAACCTTTCATTAGGTTATCGGAAATGCCGCTGTTTGATGTGTCGCATGCATGTGTTTGTTGCATTTTCATTTCTGGTTCCTCCCAAGGGTACCGGTCCGGAACACCTAAATGGCCATAACCCCGGAACGGCTGGACCGATCCGAACCATTTTCAATAGGAAACAATGGGACTATATGCCGCGTCGAATGAACCATCGGTCGTTAAATTCGGTTGAGGTTTACTACCAAAAAGTGATGTGAGTTTTTTGTACACACACATACACACATACACACACACGCACACACACACACACACACACACACACACACACACACACACACACACACACACACACACACACACACACACACACACACACACACACACACACACACACACACATACACACATACACATACACAGCCATCACCTCAATTCGTCGAGCTGAGTTGATTGGTATATGTGACTCGTCCCTCCGGACCTTCTATCAAAAAGTCATTTTTGGAGTGAACATATAGCCTTTCCAGTACACTTAGTGTACGAGAAAGGCAAAAAGATAAAGCGTTTAAACTGTTTTGACAAAATTTGGAGCATTTTCCCATAGTTTTCATAGGGTGACGCTAGAACAAATCGTTTTATTGCTTTATGTTTTTTGTTTTAAATTTCTCGTCAATGTCACCTTAGAAGCACTTTTAGAGCTTCCAAAAACGCACATTTTTGTGCGCTGAGAATGTTGCTAGAAAAAATAGGCTCTTTTTAATTATTTTTCACTTGAGTTACAAAAATAACACCCGTCTAATTTTTTGACATGATTTATAACAACATTTCTTCTTTTGAATGCGGGCAAAAGATATTTTTTATGTTTGCCCTAACCCGTCATAACACCTTTTTGAAAATCTATGATTTTTCCAGAAAAACACTTGTAACTATTGAACCAAAAGAAATAACGACCATCTCAGCGCACGAAACGACGCGTCTTCAAATGATCTACAAGTGATCTTGGGCGACCGGTTTTTCTTGAACCGCACTAATCTTATTCAGAAAAATACCTCTTGATCGGTCAATTTTAAAGCTACATAAAAAGTGTCTTCAGCAAACTTGCTCAAAATTGATAGTATACAGTTATTCTTGCAAATAAAAAAGTTTGGTTCCCAATTTATTTAAAAAAATGGACCACCCTAATTTTCATGTACATAGAAAGAGGGCCTTATTTTTAGGAACAACTTTGTAGAAGACCATATTTGTCAAAAAAAATATTTTAAGGCACTGAATGCATTTTTCCTCGTAAATTTGGTTCGTGGACCATTGTGCATTGTTCCATAGAAAAAGTAACTTTCACTATAAAAAAATTAAAATTGCTCCATTGAAAATAGATAAATGCACCATAAAATTATCAAACAGCACCATAACAAATATGAACTGCTCCATAAACAATTGAAAATTCTCCATAACTTTGAGCTTCTGCACCACTGAAATAGTGCAATGTAAAGTAGTATTGAATAACCGAATTTAAATTATGACAACGTGTACACTATGGACAATTTTTCCGGCTGTTCGGGTTCGTTTGGAAGTTGACCATCAATGTTAACTTCTTTTCCCGATCAGCCTAGATAGCTGTGTAGTGTCGGTAGCGGTTGTCTCAATTGGCTAAGAATAACACTACGGACCGCCTGATCCAGTGGTAAGAGTCCACTAAACAGGTGACCACTAATTCATGGTGTTATGCAGCTTTATGCTTACCGTGCCAAAGAATGAATGGTTTGGGGGGTCTAATAAAAACCTAACCACAAACGGAGCCTGTGGAGAATTAGGGCGTCCTCCACAGTATTACGCCCTTACTGCGCTAACCGGAGCAATGGTGCAGTGGACCTTGCGTTTCTCCGAGATAATCAGTTGCCCTTCTTAAGTCTCAAATTTGAGGCTAAATAAGGGCGGGGCTATTCAAATGTTGTTAATTAGCTTACATTACTGCCTATATGGGTTCGCTTAATGCGTTTTCGCCATTGGCGTTTTTCAATTGACCACGATTTGGTTCGTCGTTGATGTTTCCTTTTTGTGCTGTGATTGTGAAGAGTGTAATCCTGTCTAGTTTGGGTAGTGGCTACGGCAAGGAAACCTCAGATCAATTTTCAGCGTAAAAAGCGTATGTAGCCCAAGTGGATCTACATAAAAAGTTCATTTTCGTAGGGTAACTTCTGTTTAGGTTACCTTGTGAACCCAGCTTTGCTTTTTTCATTATAGATGAACTGTCGTGCCTCGAGCATTCTCTATTTTAGAATAACGTTAACAGTATGTTTCAACCTTTCCTTATGGATGCCTTCAAGCAAGCTCTTGTTTTCAGCATCTTTTCGCTGATATTTGGCATCTGAAGTAGCTCAGACATTGATTTGAGATGCTTCAGTTTGATGGAATACTTAGGTAGTACAGTTCATGGTTAACTTAACATAGAATTGCACCTAACCCAACTCTGCATGAGCAGAATTTGTCATGAGTTGACTGATTGGCATGCGCCAGATGAGGACTCTCCATTTGACCTTTTCGCACTTTGGAGTGTTCCTTCGCAAACTTTGCGTATTCAGGCGTCCCTGCTCAACAAGCTAGGGAACCTGTAATAATTGGTTGCGATCACATTTTATGGATAACTCGCTTCCATTGCTACTCCAAGAGAGTTTCATTATGATTTTGTTATTACAACGCCCTTCATTGTGGTATACCATAGCTACTGCTTTGAAAGAAGCTTGTCCTCTGCGGTCTGTGCGGACCGCAAGAGGTATTCCTGAATGGAACTCGGACCTGTTCAAGTTCTAAATATCTTCGGATAAACCAGTCTTTTGTATAGCTACGAATCTTTAGCTTCTACCCCCAGGATTGTAGCTATAGAATCGATTTAGTGAGCACTAAAAAGCTCTGCTTACTTCAAATCTCCTGGAGCAAATGGGGCTTTATCCTATTTTTCTCCAGAGGGATTTGAGTTTTTCAAACATGTTTTGAACTCTTGTAGTTTTCTATTGGGTATTTTCATGGCATGAAATTACTCTGTAGTTTTATCCCGAAAGGGTGCGTGCGTTGTATAAAGAAGGCATAAGTTCCAGATTTATCTGGTTACGTCGTTCTTTCTGAAATGCTCGAAACGCATTGTCGATTATCACATCTGTGATGTTCGTCTGGCTAACATGCCTGTTCATGTGAACTCACATGTCTCCCAATTTGGGATGTCCACAGTGACTCTTTTACATAAAGTTGTATACGTTTTCAAGAAAGCACTCGCTCAAACGTAGTTTTTGCTTGGGTGATTTCTTGAATATTGAGGATGTTTTTGATGGCGTGCCTTTCTATGTCATATTGAAAGTCGCATGACGTCGCAAGCTACCTCCAATGAGCTATAGGCTCTTTTTACGCTTATGCGTTTTACAGTGTCCTTTTCAGGGCACTGATTAACCCCGTTGTGGTATGAGCTATGAGCTCTCGTTGCGCTTATGCGTTCATTCCCTCTTCTAGGGCACCCTTTCCTATTTCATCACCTTTCCCTTTCCCAATTCCCATCCCTTGTCCCATTCTCCCTCAGGTAAATGATGAAATAGGCTCATATGTATGGCGATGGCACAAATGTCCCAAATGGAGGATAACGTGCCTCTGGAGCCGGCCTTCTGATACCTGATACCTGATACCACCCTAATTTTCATGTACATAGAAAGAGGGCCTTATTTTTAGGAACAACTTTGTAGAAGACCATATTTGTCAAAAAAAATATTTTAAGGCACTGAATGCATTTTTCCTCGTAAATTTGGTTCGTGGACCATTGTGCATTGTTCCATAGAAAAAGTAACTTTCACTATAAAAAAATTAAAATTGCTCCATTGAAAATAGATAAATGCACCATAAAATTATCAAACAGCACCATAACAAATATGAACTGCTCCATAAACAATTGAAAATTCTCCATAACTTTGAGCTTCTGCACCACTGAAATAGTGCAATGTAAAGTAGTATTGAATAACCGAATTTAAATTATGACAACGTGTACACTATGGACAATTTTCAATTTTTCATGGAGCAATTTATATTTTATATAGTGCAGTTTGATAATATTTATGGAGCATTTATCTATTTTCTATGGTGCAATTTTTTTTATGGTACAAGTTGATTTTTCTATGGAGCAATCTTCAACTTTGTATGTGTACAATTTCCATTTTTATGGAGCATTTGCAATTCATTATGAAGCATTTGTATTTTATTATGGTGCATATCTGCTTTATTTATGGCTGCAAAGTTGCACTTCTAATGAGAAAATTTTATGTTTTACCGGTACGTTTTCTATAAAATATGGAACGTTTTCAATTATGTTTGGGTAATATTGCACATTTTCATGGGACATATGTTCAATCTTTATGGAGCGCATTTTAATTTTCTATGGAGCGTTTCTAGCTGGGTGCAGTAAATAGGCTGCCGTTTTATATATCACGGATATCATGGTCTATATATAAGGCCTGTCACAGCAAATATTCAGCAATTTATCCCGATAATTATCATGTATTTCTCCTAAGATTACTACCAGGTTTCGCCATGTAATTCCTCCAGAGAATCCTGTAGGGATTCGTCCCAGGATTTTTCCTAGCATTTCTCTCAATATTCCACTCTCAGAATTTCTCATGGGATATCTTCATGTATTTTTTAAAGGATTCTTCCAGGAATTCCCGGCATTCTGTTAAGTACTTCTCTTGGGATTTTCCGGCATCCTTCCAGGGATTCCAACCAAGATTCCTCCATTGATTTCTCACATGATTTCTTTACGAAAGTCTTTGGAAATGTCTCATGGGTTTCCATCACGGATTCTTTGTGGAATTCCTTCTAATATTCCTCCCGGGATTTCTTCTTTAATAACTCCCGGAATTTTTCAGGGATTTCTTTTGGCAGTTTATCCGGGATTTTTTTTATTCCTACCGTGATTCCGTCAGGGATATTTTTCGGCATTCCATCAGGGATTCCTCCCAGGATTCCTTTATTGATTCTTCCCGGGATTCCTTGACGGATTTTTTTCTGGGATTCACTCACTGATTTTTTCCGAGACTACATCAACAATTCTTTTAGGATTCTTCTTCGCTTTTCTTCAGGGATCTCATCAGGAATTTCTCTTGGATTTCCTTCTTTGGTTACTGCCGGGATTCATTTACGAATTTCTTTCGAGATTCTTTCACAAAATGTTATATTATTATTTCGTCTCATTTTAACAGGTAAAGGTTTTAGGTTGAAACAAATTAGGTTCCTGTCCTCACCATTGCTAGTAGCAGCTATGGCCAGAAGAAAAAAAAATATAACATTCTGTATTGGTGAAGTACGAAGCTGTTTTATGTTGTACAAAATAAAACGTAAATTAAACAAAAATGTCCATTTACCTGTTTTAATGAAATTTGATGTGTTAAAGAAGCATGGCTGCATATTATCTAATTGATTCACATTATTCTCACTTCTAAAACATGCTTGTGTCCCTATTGTGGTAAATTTTGTTCAAAATTTACGTTTTATGATGTTTATCTTTAGTATAACGATCATTTTCAAGGAAATCAGCCCAAGTTGAGCTTATTTGGAAATTTCTTACCATATCATCACTAAAATTGCTTAAATTTAACCTTAGTATATCCATTTGGTACAATACTGGGGATAAAAACTCAAAATTTAACCATATGGACTCTATTTAGCAACCGTAGAATGAAAAACTTTTCGAACATTTTTCTTGCGTGCCGGAGCAAACGGATTTCAGAAAACGGAAGTGTACTGCTAGGCTTCGAGAAACAAACAAAAAATATCGTTATTCTAAACCGTATGCTTTATTGAATCAGTATTATGTGGCCCTTCAATACATGCATTCATTTTGGAAATATGAATAACAGATGTGAAATAAATTTATAATTTCTAAATTTGTATTTTGTATGAGAAGTTATTGGACACGGTGTATATCAGGGATTCCTTTAGGATTCTTCCTAGGTTCTTTCCCTGGATTACTTTAGGTCTTTCTCCCGGGCCTCGTTTGGAAATTCTTCCTGGGATTGAAATCCTGTTGATTTCTTTTGGAATTTCTTCAGGGGTATTTTCCGGCATTCCATCTGATATTTTTCTCGGAATTCCTTCATTGATTACTCCCGGAATTAATTTACATATTTCTTCCGGGATTTTTGCACGGGATACGGCCTGTATCAAGGATTCCTTTAGGATTCTTCCTTTAGGGTTGTTTCCAGGGATTCCTTCAGGGTTTTTTTTCAGGCTTCCTTAGGAATTCCTCAAAGAGTTCCTTCATTGTTACCTCCCTGAATTTCGTCATTTACTTCTACGTAATTTCTTTTAAAATAAAGTTAGAAATTATTATTTTCGGAGATTTCGCTAGAAATTTCTAACGGGTGTTACTTCCGCCATTCATTTATATATTTCTAACAGAACTCTCTCTTTCAGTTATCATCATATCAATCATTTAAAGTAGTCATTTAGCACTGATTTTTTTACTCAGTACTCAACAAACATACTTTCTGATGATCGTATTGGCGGTCGCTACATTTATCCCCACTTTCCGTGTTCTTCAACTCATAGGTTAAGGCCACACAATACGCTTATAGCTATATGTTTTTACAAAGCCTTACAGTTTTGTTTGAGTAGTAGGAGAAATATGAGTAAAACGTCCCTCAATTATCAAATTATTACTGTCAGTTGTCATTTTTTACAATGCAATACACGATTCAAAGTATTTCACTGAATCAGTAATGAGAGGCGGTGTAGATAAGACGCACGTTTTTGATAAGGGATTTCGCTTTTAGCTTCTAATGAAGTACCAAGGGCTCCAACATTATCTTTAATACACAATTGCATAGAGATGGAGGCGCGTGATAGGTAGTAGTTTGATGCCTAATAAGCAGTAATCAATTATTTAAATTTCTCTTAGTTAGACAATCTCTATAAAAGTAATAATTATTCATCTTGGTTCTATGCTTGATCTGCATTTGTTTTTGGTAATTTACATTCACGTACAGAAAAAAAAAACCTTGGGTAAAACGAAAAAAAGGAAAGCCGTTTGTCAGTCCCATGGGTACTTTCGTACACGTTCTTTTGCGTATTGATTTGGGTGTAACGATTGTTTCGCTTTCGTGCCTTTCTATGTACATATTCGTTATACTAGTTGCAAAACCTGCAGACGGTGAGGTTGGAAACTCGACACGTTTTGGGCATGACCTACAAGTGAGGCGGCTTATCAGCTGCTATTTACCTTCGTTCTTTTCCTAGCCGTCGTAGACTGGGTGCAATCAGCTGTTGCATATAGACTACGCAACAGTTTGGGCTTGGTATACAAGAGTGGGTGTATGTTAAACTGTCCCAAAAAAAAAAATCGATGTTCGAAAAGTCAAGGTGCTCAACCCTTAAATGAAAGATATGCATATTTGAAGTATTTTTGTAGAACATTTCGATTTTCTAAAAAATCGTTTAGAGGTTCCGCCAGGGCGATTTTTGAAAAATGA
This sequence comes from Aedes albopictus, assembly GCF_035046485.1. Taxonomy (NCBI): domain Eukaryota; kingdom Metazoa; phylum Arthropoda; class Insecta; order Diptera; family Culicidae; genus Aedes; species Aedes albopictus. The sequence goes on along the minus strand of NC_085137.1, from coordinate 226,267,913 downwards.
CCCTTTTTCATGAAAATTCTCAAAAAAATATTTTTTTCGTAATATTTTTTCAACTTATGAATTTTTTTAATATTTTTATATTTTTCTATGGACCTATAGGCATTCTTTATGGGTATTAGTTTTTGAAATAATGTGCTTATATTGACGGCAGAACCTTTTTTGTGCTGATAAAAAGTCTATTTTTCAAGCATTTTTCTTCAAAATTTGCTAAAAAAATTCATGTACTATTTTTTATATTAAACTCTGGAAATTTCATCTGATAGTACTATTCATATGCGTCATTTCTCTAAAAAAAGATTCAAAATATCTTGTCTAGAAGCTGAGATATTACGCTTTTAGTGAATGGACAATTTTTCAAATATTTGCAAAACTTTGTATGTTGGTCTTTGTGCCACCCCAATGTATGTATATCAATAAAGGTTAGCCTTAAAATAAAAGCTTTACTCGTTAAATGGTTATAACGTGGATTGTTTTATATTCTGGGAAGGTTGGCAGTAGATCCATGAAAGGCTTTTATGTGAATATCTACAACATTGACGGGTGTCGTGATTACTGGTAGCGACGTATTAAGTTCAAGATTATTTCATGGAATCCCCGACTACTGCGTCTTGTTTTGTTAAGTAGGAATAATCATTCCATTCAGTGGTTACATAATGCCGGCGAAATCAATATAAAAAACCTTATTAAGAAATTGATTCTAAATAAATTTATAATATTAAACACAATATTTAGCTTTTGTGGAAGTACTTAGTTTTCTGATGTTCAAACATTGATTCCTCAATGCTTCAAGATCTCAAGTTTTCACGTGAAACTCCAAATATGCTGAATTTTGTGTATACAAAATATAAATAATTTCTGATCACAAGTTTGGGCGTGACAAGGCAATCAAAATATGAAGAAGTGATCGGACAACGCAGCACTTTGATTTACACGTGTGTTACTGTCCGATCAGTTTTGTACATTTTAGTTGCCATGCAGCGCCAAGATATGTGATCAGAAACGTTTTGTATTTCTCATACGCGAAATTCAGCATTATTTGTAATTTTGTGTCAACATTTGAACTCATTTCATTGAAGAAAATATAGTTATAGCATCTCAAAGTTTGCAATTTTGTATGGCAAACGGCGTTTTCCAATCAACTAAGCACCACAATGCCGAATTTCATATGAAATCGTTCAATTTGAAAATTGTGCCTTTACCTTGATACTTACTGATGCATTGATTTGTCTGAAGTTTTGCTTTTTAATAGAGCTTAAGAATTGGATTTACAAAACTGTGGAAAGTTCTGAACTTCCTAAGTCGTGATTTGAATGTGATTACAAGACCTAGTGTAAAATTTAACAGAGAAACAGCATTTTTCACAATTTACACATTTTTTTTTGTAATTTGATTGCATACATACTCCTCCCATACTGTTTGCATTCTAAATTTGTGTTGAAATTAAAAAAAAAAGAGTTGATTCTACCTGCAATGTTTAAGATGAAAAATTCACTTATTTCCACGAAAACTAAATTTGGTCTATTATATAAAAAAAGCTTATTTAGAATCTATCTTGACTTTATTAGGTTTTTTAATGATTTCATCACCGTTACGTAATCTCTGAATTGAATGGTTATTCCTACTTAACAAAAAAAGGCGCAGTAGTCGGGGTTTCCATGAAATAATCTTGAACTTAATACGTCGCTATCAGTAATCACGTCAATGTTGTAGTTTTTCACATAAAAGCCTTTCATGAATCTACTGCCAACTATCCCAGAATATAAAACAATCCATGTTAGAACCATTCAACAAGTAAAGCTTTTATTTTAAGCCTAACCTTTATTATTATACATACATTAGGGTGGCACAAAGACCAACATACAAAGTTTTGCAAATATTTGAAAAATTGACCATTCACTAAAAGCGTAATATCTCAGCTTCTAGACAAGATATTTTAAATCTTTTTTTAGAGAAATGACGCATATGAATAGTACTATCAGATGAAATTTCCAGAGTTTAAAATAAAAAATAGTACATGATTTTTTTTAGCAAATTTTGAAGAAAAATGCTTGAAAATAGACTTTTTATCAGTACAAAAAAGGTTCTGCCGTCAATATAAGCACATTATTTCAAAAACTAATACCCATAAAGAATGCCTATAGGTCCATAGAAAAATATAAAAATATTAAAAAAATTCAGAAGTTGAAAAAATATTACGAAAAAAATATTTTTTTGAGAATTTTCATGAAAAAGGGTCATTTTTCAAAAATCGCCCTGGCGGAACCTCTAAACGTTTTTTTAGAAAATCGAAATGTTCTACAAAAATGCTTCAAATATGCATATCTTTCATTTAAGGGTTGAGCACCTTGACTTTTCGAACATCGATTTTTTTTGAAATACATGATGCTTTATAGGGAGTTCAATATCCACTGTACGTCTGAATGGTGTAGAAAGTCACGGTTATGTTTTTATTGGCGGTGCTGGTTCGTGTCACAATCTATATTCTGGCTGCTATTGAGTGATATGAGTTTTTTACATTTTTGAATATAAATTATAATCTTTTAACAGCTACGCATACTTCAACTGCCACTTGCAGTCTCTCTCAGTGGAATTAAGGATTTTTTTCAAGTTTGGTTTGACTTTACTATAGTTGAATCACCTATGCTCCGTAGCTTAATATGTGTTTCAAAACACTTATTTCCAATATATGATCTGATTAGAAGAAAATACCACAACCATACAAAATTATGTTATTGATGCAATAGTTATGGAATTCCATTTGATATGCTTGGGTTTTAGAACCCAAGTTTTACCAAAGGTTTGGTGGCATTGCCCGAAGTTCATAGAAACTTTCTTGATTCTGAACTCAATGTGAGGTGTCGAGGAAAGCTTGAAGTCACATAAATTTCAGAATCAAAGAGAAACAAAAGTCGAACGACATTACGGTTTCGCCGTGAATAGAACAAGAGATGTTTATCTGAGGAGCACTTTGCGTCAGGTCGAAAATGGTCCTGATGCAAATACCAACCTTTGTTTGCTCTGACATTCATATGCGCAACAGAAACACGTGTTTGATGAACTTTGAATTATGAAAAGAAATCCACGTGTTCCGGTGGGAATCGAAACCACGGCTCCCAATTCGCTAGACGGGCGCTTCTTTCCTCCAAGCTACGGAGCAATCCACTTGACAATCTCCGTGCCCTGATGGCACAGAACTGAACTCGATTCCGCTAATGCACATGGTTTGTTCTTTTTCACAATCCAAATCTCCTTTGGATGGAATCAAATGAATTTCTACACGTCTCTTGTATGCAATATGCATGAATGTCAGAACGGGAGAGAAATTGTTTTCGAATTGTCGTAAGCTTCGGGCACCGTCTATCCGATGATTTATCGGTATGACAATTCCCAGAGTCCAAGCGTCATTTTAAGAGTGTGTTTATTTATTTATTTATTTATTTATTTATTATTATTTCATCTGATATGGTCTTAATGGATGTTGTAAGTATATTTCTAATCAAATAATATTCAGTTGCAACTTAGTCAAAAACTGCTTAGACGTTAACCCAAAGTCAAAAACTGATTCCACGGTGTTGAACATGAGGACAATAGCTCAAATTGGTTGGTTATATCCATACAGGATACGATGAAATCCGGTGTGCATTAGACTTCACTGTCTTAGCATGCGGCCAGGTGTACATGGAAGTCGAACAGTGATAGGAGTCTTGGGCAGTCGATATCACTATTTAAGAGTTTTACAACGAATGCAGCCTGTTGAATTTTGCGTCTTCTGTCAAGGGTTTCCAGATCGAGCAAACGACATCTGTTGGGGTACGCCGGAAGCCCACGGGAGACTCCTAAGTATGAGTCGAATAAACCCTTGTTGCACTCGTTCAATCCTCAGATCTCATGTGACATCATGTGGGGCCCAAACAACCGAGGCATACTCCAGGACCGAGCGTACGAGAGAGTAGCAAAGCGATTTGTTCCTTGCAGTGAATGCATCACGAGTGTCACGCAGGAATATTCGGATAATAACCCTCGAGTGATCGCGCTGTTATAATTTGTACAACACGTGGTGATCGACTGTTTGCTTACCGCGTGAAGCGAACAATAGCGTGGCACTCTGCTAGGCATAGGCATCATAAACCGAAGGCCAAAGGGGGGGGGGGGGGGGGGGGGGGTAGCAGGTATGCAGCGCCCGGGCCCCATATTTCAGAGGTCCTAGCATCACCCTTGTTTTACTGCTGAATTCTCCCCAGTTAGAAGTGTTTAGAATCCGGGTATTAACATTTGCAGCAATACCATCCCAGTAAAGAAACATGTGTTAAGTAAAAAGGATTCTATGTAGTATGTTTCTTGCACACCAGAACTTACTAATCTTAGGAAAGCTAGTACATACATGGATTCCAAGCGCAATTTGATGTCCTTTGCATAAAGTTTAGCCTCGGACGGCGAGGTTTTTTAACTATCTGCAAAGTAAAGTTGGTTTACTTAGTTTTGTTCAGAGACCGTAAGAGAGACGAACCAGCCAAGGGCTAAAAGTCTCTTAAATAAAGACAAATCAATCAATCAATCAGAGACCGTAAGCTACCACAATACCAGTAACAAGGACTAAATACTACGATACCTTGAATTGCCGGAACGCATATTCTTAAACTGGAAAAAATAGATGACACTAGGTTTCGGTAGATCTTACTGCGTAACGCAATCCGAAAGGGTGATCTACCCATGTTACGGGCTCCGTTGAAGACACTTTGCATTAGAGTTCCCTGTTTGGTGGACTTTTACCTCCGTAACAGGGGGTCCGTAGTACTATTCTAAGCTTGAAAATTTCCTTGAAAGTTCAAAGATTTTTTCACAGAGTTATTGGAAGAATACCAAGAATTTCTATAGGAATTTGCGAAACTTTTACTGATTTACTGATTTTACTTAGCAACATAGGCGTCAATTTGTGACGTAGTTAAGGAGACAAGGTTTTTGAATTCAATAATATTTGTATAAAACCAACGCAATTCATCCAAACGAGAAATGTGAAAGCTAGCTAAAAAATGATTATGCCCAATTTTGAAAAGCTTCGCCCCACATTACTACATTTCAAGTCGGCGCCTATGCTTAGCGAACTTATCAGCTATTTAAATCGAACTCAGAAACTGTTGAAACACTTTTTAAAGGCATTATAGCCAGAATTCTAGGCTAATTACTTTGAAGAGTTTCAGTACGATTTTTTTAAAGAAAATACTTATTATTGAGTTCTTGAGAAATTTTCTTTCTGAATTAGGGGGGTAAGGTATGGCGAACTCCTGAATATATTTTGTAGATTTCTTGAGGAAATTTTAGACAAAATGTCTGTTGAAAAGTAGCGGATTTTGAGAAAATTCAAAAAATTTCGCCATTTGTTTTGTTCAGCCGAATGAAAATTCGTTCGGCAGTCCAGGCCAAACAAATTTAGCAATTTGACATGAATTTGTATTAGAAAACAATAGGTTATATCAGGAACATCAGAGTTTAAAAAAAAAAAAACTTACAGCTTGTATTAGAATTTTCACTGTTTCATAAAGTTAACCAATACTCAATAGTCTTGTTAGAACTTGTTATGCTCCTAGCTCCTACGAAAAAGTGATCGTAATCGATCAACAACTTCGTCGAAAACTGTTTCATAGGTTCTACTAGAAATTCTCTTTGAAGCTTTCGTTAAAAAACGATCCCAATTTTTACTAGAAAATTGCGAAGATTTCCGCTTTATAGGTATATGCGTAGACTTCCTCAAATATTCTAATGACACGAGCACACTTGCAAAAAGCGTGTATTACTTATTATAATTTCTTTTTATATTCGTTTCTATCTACAAATTCATAATTGGATCGCTGTTATGTAGGGTAAAAGCACTAGACTTTGCCACTGCTCTAGACTTCGCCTCTTCCATACAAATTCCAGTGGCGAAGATTAGAGCATAATTATAGGGGGCGAAGTCTAGTGTTTTTACCCTATAAATTGAAGTTGGCACCAAAAAGATTTCTTCTTTTGCTATTTTTTTTATTTGATTTTGTTCTACCATCTATTGTAGCAACTAGCAAGGCATTTGCCTATAGCACTGGAATAATCTGAAGCGATTTGATCAAGATTGTGCTATTGTTAATGATCAGTCATTCTCCTGTATGAAGGGCCAAAAGGGTTGTGCGGACCCGCAAGCAGAGACACTTGCGCGAAACCCGCGTCAGGGGAAAAGAATCTCCTTCCAAAAGAAAGTTCTCACGAACAACTGCAAAATCAAGCCCTCGTTTGACAGAATACTCTCAATAGATGGGTTCGAAGAGCCTGCCCTAACAAGCATTCCTTCTTGCAGACTTTGGTTAGGGTCAATCACGTAGTAGCAACCACAGATGTGCAGTATGTCTAAGTAAAGCTCTAAGCTAATGATAAACCACATTTTCAGATATTTTTTTAAAAGTTTACATCATCCTGCATTACCATGGTACTGGATGTCATTTTCCCCATTTTCCACCCAGTTTGCCGAATCTGCAATCTAATTAAATTTGCAGGTCCATCCAAGGTGCAGCCAATTATAAAAATCGATTTTCAGATGATTGCGCAGCAGCTTCAACCTACATTTTGAACGTGATAAAATATTGCAATAAATTATGACTCTGACAAGCTTTTGTTTTTCAGCACTTTCATACGGTTGTTGCGAAGACAAGCGACTATGTAGGTATGTGGCTACGGTGGCTACATGATACAGTATCGAACAAAGGTATGCTACGTAGGGTATTGGTTCTTTTATTGAGCATGTAGCTCCCATTTTCATTCTATGAAAAACAAAAGATTGAAGCGTTGTTTGTTTTGTTTCTTATTTTTGTATTTTTTGTTAGAAGTGAGCACCCATGAAAACAAAAAGAATGGAGTCAATCGGTGCTGTTATCGCTTGTATTCAAATGGGATGAATTTGGGAACGTGAGATTACTTATGGCACTCATATCCTACATAATGGGAAGCTATAAAGCGGAGAAAGATTTCAGTGTAACCGTTCAAATGGTTTATGATTTTTGGCGATGGAAGTTTAAAATAAACGATAACCGTGATTAAAAAATATCGATTTGATAAATGATGTTCTTAGGTAATGAAAGTACATGCCAACAAGCGGAAGAGAAAAAAGTAATGTTTATTTAAAGTAATCTAACGAATACTTAAGGGGTGAATCAAAATGCCCATGGTAAACTCAAATATACGGGTCTTCTTAATTTTTTTTCTAGAATAGCGTTTTTTTTTAAATCAAAGACCATTGAATGTTTCTTTAATTTTATCTTCATTTTCTCAACATGCGCAACAAAAAATGTAATTGATTAGTCAACGTATACTCTACTCCTCCCTCACATATTTCAGTTGTCAGTTTGCATTCTAAATGTTCACCTAATACTGTACTCGTTATTGTATGCTGAGCTCTTCGTTTCTATGAGCTACTTCGCGGTAAATATATCATGTTGTTTTTGAATAAATTATTTATTGCATATAGGTATTTTGGACACATATGCTTCTTCTATTCAGTTAAAAAACTTTTGCACCGTGGTCGGAAATAAAATGGCAAAAGAAGTTCTCTGCGAACAATAATTTAAAATTCATATATTGAAACTTGAAACCGTTTGCACGTTGCCGGAGTGAAAGAAAATCGGTTTCAAATGGTCCTGCATATTTACACAACCTGGCATTTTCTTCGTAAAATGATTTCCCATTTTCTCTTTCCATATCTTACAGATCGACGCGGCACTAAGTTTGTCGTCCTCGGAGGACACCGAAACGACGGAGCATCGCAATCAGGCAAAGGTAGACAATATGCTGCGGAAAAAGTATGAAGCGGCACAGTGGAAGCACCCAGGTGAGGCAATACGGTGAAAAGTTTAAAGACTGTTTGTATATCAATATTTTCCTACCGAATGAAAGTGGTCGTTCACAATGCATAAAAGAATGCGAACGGATGCGAGACGGAGATCAAATCCGTTTTTTATCGGTTCAAGGAGCTATTGTTCCACATGAACCCCAGGTGCGGGAATTTATTCCTTTATTGGCTTGTATTGTTCAAATTAGGACAAAATTCATGAAGCATATTCAGGTTTCTAAAGGAATAGGACAGATCGATTAAGTAGTTTTGTAGTTTTGTAGTAATGAGCTGAATTTTTGTATGATGAGAAGGTCAATTCTCCGTTTCTGCAATGAAAGGGTGCAACAAGCGTGGGTATTATTATTCCTTGCCTAATTTGATGCTGTTTGAGCGAAACTTTGGGCAACAGTGTTATTGTTTTCTTCATTTCTTGCAACATAAACAACATAGTTATCCAAAGTTTTGCTCAAACAGCGTCAAATTACGAAAGGAATAATAATACCCACACTTACTGCACCATTTCATTGCAGAAATGGAGAATTGACCTTCTCACCATACAATAATTCAGCTCATTACTACAAATCTAGTACTATACCGAACGTGCCCCATTGAGCATACGTATAAATGTAATTTGCCACCCCGACTTTGGCGGACTTTGGGCCGAAAATCAAGAAAGATTTTTAGCTAAAAAAACTTACATTTATTGAAGTAATTATCAAAATAAGATAGTAGGGTAGCGAACCACTTGGGCAGCGGCCGGTATTTTGGGCACTCTTCGCTATAACTCAGTCAATTCCAAACCAATTGACTTAAAATTTTGTACACGGCTAGATACTATACGTATCTCTCATTGCGTTCCTGAGTTATAGCAGAAAAGTGCCCAAAATAGGACCCCTGCCGAGATGGTTCCACTTTCCTATATGGTAAATATAACTTGCGTTGACAATTCGGTGTAGAAAAAAGTCAGAGTTAGTTAATTTTTCACTAAGAAAAAGTGATATGACTTTTATTGGAAGACGTACCGCCACGGTACAACCTTGAGCGACTGAAGCAACCGGATGTCGCACATTGGAGTAAATCATATCAAAACCTGATCATAAGTGGAAAAACTCAAAATGAAGTAATTGGGTTTTCCGTTGTGTTTTTGCCAAGTGTAGTGTAATCGTGTAATCGTTTGACAGCTAAGCAGTGTCCAAATGTCTTGTTTACGCTTATCTTAGTGAAGCTGAATGTTAGCCGTTTTCTTTGATATAACTCACTGCGCTTGCTAGTTTTGACCGTACGAAGTGAATAAAATTGATAGTCATCAATTCAACGATGCAGTTTGTTAAAGAAGGTTAATGTTGTTATTCTGTTGATTTGAATCCCAAATAAATTGACGTTAAATTTACATGCAATATTTGAAAATACTGAAAATAAATATTTGATGAAATCCTTTACCGTACCGTCGATGGGGGTGACAATGGGTCTGGGGGGTGAGATTGGGTCAAAACGGAGAAACATAAAATTTGAAATAGCTCATCAACTATCGCTAATTTATGTTGAAAACATTATATTATTTCAAAGAGGAGATGTTTTTACACGTCATGATGCAGAATAAGATGTTTAGCAATAATGCTTTTTTGTTGAATTTGTGGCTAAATTTATATGATAAAACTACTACTGAATCACCCTGAAAAAATTTCTCCATCGTAATGTTTCACACAAATACCTAACCATAAATTTTCTTATAAGTGGTTAGCTGTAGGTATAACCTGGTTGATGCAATGAAAAACGCGGGCTGTCATTGCTCTTCTATTTAAAAATTCAATATTTTCGATCCAATGTCTAAATATTAAGAATGGGGGTGAGATTGGGTCAAGCAAGTTATCGAGTACACATAACCTTAACTAAAAATTCAACTTGTTATCCAGTCCCCATTTGATGTTAGAGTGGTGCCATGTTTACCGTATCTTCATAAAAGCACGCATTTCTTCGAAAATATGTCGAAGAAGTGGCAAGCGGGAGTGGTCATACGTTTAGTGCCTGAAATCATTTATAACAATAAACCCATGCGTTTGGACAGAAGAATAAGTCTACAAGAACTCATACAAAATTTATTAAAAAATCCGTTTAAATGTTATTGCGGGAGAGGGTCTAATAATGTGAAATGTTGTGTAACATAATATTTAAACGACCCTCTATCTTAAGATGGAGTGATTTGCTTTGAAGTATAGAGGCCAATGATTATAAGAGTTTATAGCGGAGGGTTTGGTTAAACATTTCTTATGCAGTACACTAAAAATATCATGTTTTTTTTCAATCAATCATTCAATACCCCCCTCCCTCATTGTAATCCACCCCCTGGGTTGAAACATTAGATAAGGATAGTGGCAAAAAATGCCGATACAACATACATGCGTGATTTTATCAAATTTCAACCATTTTTTCGGTTGTATTGGTCCTTTTAGGTGGATTAATCATCTTTTAAAATTACCTAAGCTTGTATTCGTCATGGTTACATTGTGTTTTAAGAATGTTTGCTATATATGATCAATAAAATTAACTTATATTCTTAGATAGGCGATTTCGAATACTTTGACCCATTCTCACCCCCTCTAAGGGGTGAGATTGGGTCAATTTTCAATCATTTGTAGTTTAGTAAGCAATTCATATAATGTGATAATTTCTTGCTAAACTGTCATTACCACATAGAAGAATATACATACCTAATAAAAAGTTATACCGACTTCAATTGTATTTGTTATTTAACAAACATTCTTTGAGTATCATTTTTTGACCCATTCTCACCCCCAACGACGGTACATTCAAAATGAAATAAGTTAATTTTCCGGCTGTTTCCAGGAAATCTGCTTTTAGTGTATGATAAAACTATTGTTCCTCTTTCAAATGCAGAAAGAAAACCTACCGGATGCTTCCGATTTCAAAAATTGCAACACTTCAAAAAATCGTGATAATTATACTATTACTAGCTGTCCCGGCAAACTTTGTCTTGCCAAGCTGTGGTGGTTTGACAACTGTTCGGGGTATCGCAGCAACGCACTCTAGATTGACTTAATTTCCATCATCCTGAATTTGTTCCCGGCTCATAAAAAATCTGTATTTTCACTATTTTCATACTTTTTTAAAAAGTTTTCGTAACTTTTTCTGCATATAAACACAGCCACCACGAATACGAACCGAACCGTGCAAGGGACATGCTGATTGGTTCATCCGTTCTTGAGTTTTGTTGCCTCAAAGAAACTTCAAATTCATTTTTATATATATAGATATGGGGTAACTCTCGCTGAGACCGTCCCACTATTTACACCATGTCTTCAAAAATGTTTAAGGTGGCGATTTTCTGAAAGTCCTCCCCAAAAAAGTAAGGAAAATGCATTTGGTTGATCAAATTGGTGGACCCCCCGTTAGTTAGAGCCACACGCATTTTGGCGGACCCCTCGATTTTTGTCAATTGTTGGTTCATTTAAACCGTTATAACTCGAAAGTTTCGCCAGAAACCACCTAAAAACTATAGGTTGTTGAAAAGAGAGAAGATAGGGCTACTATTTACAGTTATAAAAAGTTGGGTCGGCCATATTGATTTTGGCCGCCATCTTTGATTTTTATAGCAAAACTGTTTTTTCACCATGTTGGCAACCACCGATTTTCAAAATTTTTGCGTCAATCGAAAGCGGGGACATTTTTACACAACATATCAAAAATTTAGAGATGTATCTTTTTCCTATCAAAAGTTATCTGCACTTTTGTGAATCATGCCACTTTTGCGCACTGGGTCAGGTGCCGATTGTTTACATAAATGCAGCGTTATTTCACAGTGTTAACGAACATTTATTCTAAATCTGAATCCACTAATGAAAAGTTGAAAGTTTCAGCTTTTCAAAACACCAAAAAAGTTTAAAAAGCAATGCCCGCATTGTTGAGAAACAGTTAAAAATGAGAACGAACCTCCGATTTGCCCTAATTTTGCTGCAGGTGCATTTGTGTATACAAGCAGGCGCCAACTTTGATGCTGTTGCGTCTCATTGCCGGTGCGCATGGAAATGTATGGAGAAAACGTGTCATGATTTACAAAAGTGCAGATAACTTTTAATAGGAAAAAGATACATCTCTAAATTTTTGATATGTTGTGTAAAAATGTCCCCGCTTTCGATTGATGCAAAAATTTTGAAAATCGGTGGTTGCCAACATGGTGAAAAAAATGTTTTGGTACATAAATTCGAGATGGCGGCCGAAATCAATATGGCCGACCAAACTTTTTATAACTGCAAATAGTACCTCTATCTTTTCTCTTTCCAACAACCTATAGTTTTTAAGTGGTTTCTGGCGAAACTTTTGAGTTATAACGGTTTAAATGAGCCAACAATTCACCAAAATCGAGGGGTTCACCAAAATGCTTGTGGCGCTAACTAACGGGGGGTCCACGAATTTCATTAAACAAATGCATTTTCCTTACCTTTTTGGGGAGGACTTTCAGAAAATCGCCACCTTATACATTTTTGAAGACATGGTGTAAATAGTGGGACGGTCTCAGCGAGAGTTACCCATGATATTATTTGCCCAAAAAAACTATTTGGTCCTCTGAACGTATTTTTGCTGAAACTAGAATTCAACAGCTTTCAAGCAAAAAAAAAAAAGAAGTTTAAAACCGGTCAACTGGTTCAAAAGCCGTGATATTTTGAAAAATTTTAGTTACGAAAAATCTTGATTTTTACAATCATAAAATTGGTCACCCTAATGATGAAATAAAAAATACGGATCTAATTATTTTCGATAAACTACATAACCATCAAGTATCACGATGTTTGGAGACACACTATATCAATTTTCTATGGAATGGTGGTATTATTATTAAAAACAATCTTGTTGAAGTCAGTTAGATTGGTTGTTTCTCACTGCTAGGTGAATTTATTGTTATAAAATTCATTGAAAACTATGTAATACTTTTCATTACTAATTTGGGTTGTATTTGGGTTGCGAAAATACGTCAACATAATTTTGATCAGTTTTGATGTACAAGGTGCTCCACTGTGTGTCGCCTCAGCATATGTAGAGGAACAAAGCCCAAAATGCCAAGATGGGGTAAAATGGCCCAACTCATACAATCACGTTGGCTTCTTTAGCGGTGTTCAGAAAATTCCATATTCAGAATCGGCATGCAAAACTGAGGCGAAATCCAAATTTTCATGAATTTTGGTGCCCGGGAACCTAATTAAAAATCAGTTTGAAAATTGTATGGGAGCGATTTGTCGAATCACCCCTCGTCGCATTTTGTACTGGGCGGAGCTGTCAAGCAGTTGGCCAGCAGTCAAAAGGTGATTTTGAGAATCTCTTCAAAATCGATTTTAGGTACCAAAATGAAGTTTTAAAAATCTGAAAAAATCATGGTGGTTCAGAAAAAGGCGCTCTTTCATATAAAATCAAAAAATCAATACATTTTTCTTAATTAAAAAACCCAATTTTATCGAGTTCAGATCAGTTGGAGTACTTGAGATTAGGTATTAGGTTGGTTTACGGGAGTTAACCTTCATCCAGCCAACGTACATTTTCCACCTTCCGAAAAGCACAAAAATGGTCATAACTTTTTTGTTTTTCGATGGATTTTGATGAAATTTTCACAACTTCCCGAAAAACTCTTCTAGTTTATGATGCCGGGGACATGGGTGCCTGGTCCACACGGTTCCGGAGTTATTCCGGATTGTCTTGGGGTACCAAAATTGGCCACATACTTTGCGCAACGTATATCTCAAGATCCCGATGAGGTAGAAGTATAGTGTCTTCGGCGAATTTGTTCAGCAGGTTAAGAACTAACTGGCAACGGCGACTTTGGTTCGCGATTCGGCCGCTAGGCGGCGTCAGTGTCAAAAATGTTCAAATCCTCATATCTCAGAAACATGATAAGATAGAATGATGCTGTCTTCGGCAAAATTCTTCAGCAAGCTCAGAACTATATGATAGTAAAGTCTTTGGTTTGGGATTTATCCGCTAGGTGGCGCATTGTGTCTGAAAAATTCAAACACGTATATCTTGACACCCTAATGAGCTACAAGCATGCCGTTTTCAGCAAAGTTGTTCAGCAGGCTAAGAACTATCTGGCAACGGCGGCTTTGGTTCGCGATTCGGCCGCTAGGCAGCGCCAGTGTCAAAAATGTTCAAATCCTCATATCTCAGAAACCTGATAAGATAGAATGATGCTGTCTTCGGCAAAATTCTTCAGCAAACTCACAACTATCTGATAGTAAAGTCTTTGATTTGAGAATCATCCGCTAGGTGGCGCCAGGGTAAAAAATATTCAAACATCTATTTCTCAGAATCCTGATAAGATAGAATGATGCCGTCTTCAACAAAGTTCTTCAGCAAGCTAAAAACTGTCTAAGTCTTTGATTCGTGATTTATGCGCTAGGTTATTCGCTACACCGTCTTTGACCCCCTGCAGACAAATTTTGTCACACCACAATATTACTCCGTTTTTTTCTTCCGGGAATTTCTACTGGAACTCTTCCGGAAATTTTTCCAGGAATTTCTCAATGAATCTCTTTGGAAATGTCTCCGGAAATTCTTCCGAATTTTTTTCCAGGATTTCCTCTAGGACCAACATCAGGAGCTCCTGCGGAGATTCCTTCAGGAATTCCTTCGGTAATATCCCCAGGAATTTTTCTGGGAATTTCTCCAGGAGTTCTCCTGGAATTCCTTCAGATTTCTTCAGAGAATTTTCCCAGGAATACTTCCATGAGTTCCTCCGGGAATTACTCCATGAATTGCTCCAGGAATTCTCTCAAGAATTTCTTCAGGATGGATTTCTCTGAGAATTTTTCTAGGAGTTCCTCCAGGTATATCTCTGGGAATGTCTCCGGGAATTCCTTCGGGAATTTCTTCAGAAAATCCACCAGGAATTGCTTCGGAAATTTCTTCAAGAAATTGTCCGGGACATCTTCCAGAAATTCTTCCAGGAATTCCTCCGGGATTTCCCCCAGAAATTCCTCCGGAAATTTCTTCAGCAAAACTTCCGGTTTAAAAAAAAATCCACTCCGATTTTTTCTAGGAAGTCTTCCTTCAGGAAGTCTTTCGTGATTTTTTTTTCAGAAAATCCTCTGAGAATTTCTCCAGGAATTCCTCTGGGAGTTTCTCTAAGACTTCCTCCTTTGTTTTCTCCAGAAATTTGACCGTGAATGTCTCTGGAAATTCTTCAGGAAATCCTTGAAAATTTTTCCTGAATTCCACTAGGAATTTCTTTACGACTCCTTCAAGGAAATTCCTCCGGGAATTCTTCTAAGACTCTCATCAGCAATTCCTCCACTGATTCCTTCAGCAATTTCTCCAGATTATTTCCAGGAATTCTTTCGGGTATTTCTCCAGGAATTATCCCGGGGATTCCTCCAGGAATTCCCTCAGGGGATTCCTCCTGAGATTCTGCCAAAAATTTCCTTCGGGTAATCACCCAGAAAGGAGGATTCCTTGAAGAATTTTCCAGAGGAATTGCTGTAGAAATTACCGGAGGAATACCTAGAGAAATTTCCTGAGGAATTCCTGGAGGAAATCCTAGAGGGATTCTCAGAGGAATACTTGGTGAAATTCCCAGAGGATTTCCTGAGAAAATCTCGTAGATTTCCTTCAAAAATTCCCGGTGGAATTTCAGAAGATTCTTCGGAGTAATTCCTGAAAGAATTCCCGGAGGATTTTCTGGAAGATTTCAAGAAAAAAAATCCCAAAACCATTCCTAAAGGATTTCCTGGAGAAATTTCCGGAGACATTCTCGGAGGAATTCCTGGAGCAATTCCCGGAGGAATTACAGGACAAATTCCTGGAGGTATTCGTAAAGGAAGTCCTGGAGGAATTCCGTAAAAAATTCTCGAGGATTTTGTGAAAAAAAAAATCACGGAAGACTTCCTAAAGAGATTCCTGGAGAAATTCCTAGAGGTTTTTCTTGAACAAAAAACGACAGTTTTCCTTAGAAACTCCCGGATATATTCCTGGAGAAACTCCTGGAAAAATTCCCAAAGAAATTCCTAGAGAAATTCCTGGAAGAATTCCTATAGAATATCCCGGAGGAATTCCTGGAAAAATTCCCGGAGGCACTCATGGACGAATTCCTGGAGAAATTGTCAGTGAAATTTCCGGAGGAAATCTTGGAAAAAAGTTCGGAGGAATTCCTGGAAAAAATCCCAGAAGAATTCCTGCAGAAATTGCCGAAGGAACTCCTGAAGGAGTTCCTGATAGGAGTCCCAGATGAAATCCTGGGGAAATTTCCGGAGGAATCCCCGGAAGAATTCCTGGAGGATTTCCTAGAGGATTTCCCAGAGGAACTTCTGGAGGATGTCTCCTAGAAGAATTTCTGGAAGATTTCCTGAAGAAATTACTGGAAGAAGTTCGTAAGGAATTCCCAGCGGAATTCTTGGATAAACTCCCAGTGGATTTCCCGAGAAATTTCTGGAAAAAAATCCCGGAAGAGTTCCTGTAGAAATTCCCGGAGGCATTCCCGGAAGAAAAAAAAAAACGGAGCAAAAAAAGCAATATTGTAGTGCGACAAAACTTGTCTGCAGGGGATCAAAGACGGTGTTAAAGTATTGCCTCTTGTACCACCGTACTCGACCGTCTACTTTCCCGCCAAATGGCTCTTAGCTTGCTGAACAACCAGATACGTCTTACTTCCTCTTAACTTTCGGAACAATTTGCAGCACGTTTTCCGTTTTTTGAAAAAAAAATTGATAAAATTGTTTGAATGTTTTGATTGCTGGGGTCACCTAGCGTCGCCATTGCCGGATAGATCTCAACCTGCCGAACAATTTTATAGAAAACGCCATGCTTTTAGCTCATTACAGTAACGAGATACACGTGTTTAAATATTAAACACAAGGTGCCACCTAGTGAATAAATCACGAATCAAAGACTCAACTATCATACAATTTTTAGCTTGCTGAAGAACTTTGTTGAAGACGGCATCATTCTACCTTATCAGGATTCTGAGATAAAGAAATTTGAATATTTTTGACCCTGGTGCCACCTAGCGGACGATTCTCGAACCAAAGACGCCATTGCCAGATAGTTCTTAGCCTGCTGAACAACTTTGCTGAAAACGGCATGCTTGTACCTCATTAGGGTGTCAAGATATACGAGTTTGAATTTTTCAGACACAATGCGCCACCTAGCGGATAAATCCCAAACCAAAGATTTTACTATCAGATAGTTCTGAGCTTGCTGAAGAATTTTGCCGAAGACAGCATCATTCTATCTTATCAGGTTTCTGAGATATGAGGATTTGAACATTTTTGACACTGGCGCCGCCTAGCGGCCGAATCGCGAACCAAAGCCGCCGTTGCCAGATAGTTCTTAGCCTGCTGAACAAATTTGCTCATTAGGGTATCGAGATATACGTGTTTGAATTTTTCAGACACAATGCGCCACCTAGCGGATAAATCCCAAACCAAAGACTTTACTATCAGATAGTTCTGAGCTTGCTGAAGAATGTTGCCGAAGTCAGCATTATTCTATCTTATCAGGTTTCTGAGATATGAGGATTTGAACATTTTTGACACTGGCGCCGCCTAGCGGCCGAATCACGAACCAAAGTCGCCGTTGCCTGTTAGTTCTTAACCTGCTGAACAAATTCGCCGAAGACCATATACTTCTACCTCATCGGGATCTTGAGATATACGTTGCGCAAAGTATGTGGCCAATTTTGGTACCCCAAGACAATCCGGAATAACTTCGGAACCGTGTGGACCAGGCACCCATGTCCACGGCATCATAAACTAGAAGAGTTTTTCGGGAAATTGTGAAAATTTCATCAAAATCCATCGAAAAACAAAAAAGTTATGACCATTTTTGTGCTTTTCGGAAGGTGGGAAATGTACGTTGGCTGGATGAAGGTTAAGGGGATATTGGTGGTGCGGGTCCAGTGTTGAGAGATGTACCTCAACTCCAACACCCCTCCCCCCTTTTCAGTGTGGCGAAGTGTCAGTATAAAACGACATTTCCAGGTGAAATTGAGATAGGCAACCACTTATGCAACTGATAATAATCAGCTCCAGCATCAGTCAAGGCATATATCATTCAATTGAGCCTCAGCTAGGAAGCACAATATGTGGCATTATAGGTTTACAGCTTTTACCATCATTGATGACGTCATACCCGACATTAACCTATCATTCACCTGTTTTTATTTTGGCCACCTAATCCAACATAGGCCCAACAGTTATTCGATATTGGTCCAACAGTGGCCCAACATACGATAAAAATTGATCCGGCATTCAATAATTTTTCAGTCTGGCTGAAATTTGCAGGTTTTTTTTTGGTTCCATTCCCAGCTAGTCAATTGAATGACTATTCTCTCCTGAGATCCTCCAAAATCCTCGAAAACGCCCCTGAAGGGGGCTTCAGGGGGTTGCCCCTCCTGAAACTCTCTTGAAAGTTCTCTGAAACTTCGCATGACCCTGTTTAAATCTCCTAATCAAGTCACTCTCCCCAATTAAACTTCTTTGCAACCTTGTACTCCATTTAGGTAATAAACTTAAGGGCGGACGGGACGGTCGGGGAAATATCCGCCATTGCTCTGTTGCTACTAAGATGGTAATCTCAGATTCTACTTCATATTTTGCAACAAAAACCTATCACTGTGTATGCTCACTTGGAGTGCATATGCTGATTGTTTTTCAGCATCTTCAGTGCGATAGAACTCGAGATCATCTTCGAAATCGCGAGGCAAATTGTTAGAAAGAGAGGCAAGATAGGAAAAATAACACGGCGTCCCGTTTCACCTTAATCAAGTTAGGTAATGAATCCATTTAGGTAAAAAATCTATTTAGGCAGTCCTGACTCATTACCTAAATGGAGGTTTTGGTGTAATGGAAATGCAGGGATAACGGACGGTGATCGAAATGTAGAAGCAGCACTTCTACGAGCACCTGAATGGCGTGGAGGACGTAGGCACGGGAGACCACGACAACGGAGAGGACGACTACGTCAATGCAGCAGATTGCGGAAATGAGCCAATTTCCACGCTGAAGGAAGTTAAGGATGCCATTTACCAGCTCAAAACCAGCAAAGCAGCTGGTACAAATGGTACCGCAACTCATCAAGATGGGCCCAGAACCACCTTTTTGCAAGAAGTGGAAGAAGCGGAAATCTGCTCCATTCCCAAGAAAGGGCGACCATTTGGAATGTGAGAACTTCAGAGCGATCACCAATTTGAATGATGTCTATAAAGTGCTATACCAGATCATCATGCTTCGTCTGTCAATCAAAACGAATGAGTTCGTGGGAAGTTATCAAGCCGGCATCATCGACGGCCGGTCAATAACGGACCAGATATTCACCGTATGAAAAATCCTCCAGAAATGCCGTGAATACCAGGTCACAACGCATCACCTGTTCATCGACTTCAAAGCGGCATACGGTAGTATCGACCGCACAGAGCTATAGAAAATCATGGCCGAAAACGGCTTTCCTGGAAAGCTGACTAGACTGATTAAAGCGACGATGGGCGGTGTGCAAAACTGCGTAAGGGTTTTGGGTGAATTCTTCAGTTCATTCGAACTTCATGCTTTTCAACATTGCTGTGGAAGGTGTAATGCGACGAGTCTGGCTCAGCAGCCGGGGTACGATTTTCACAAAATCCGGTCAATTTGTATGCTTTGCGGACGGCAGGGACATTATCGCCAGAACATTTGGAACGGTGGCAGAACTGTACACCCGTCTGAAACGCGAAGTAGCAAAGGTCAGGTTGTTGTGAATGCGTCGAAAACAAACACGACCGGTTTCGTCTAGGTAGTAATGTGACATTAGACGGGGATACCTTCGAGGTGGATCCTTACTAACGGCTGACAACAACGCTAGCCGTGAAATACGAAGGCGCATCATCAGTGGACACGAGACATGGACCATGCTTGAAGAGGACCTGCAAGCACTCGGAGGTCCCTGCTAAGGACGACTTTGGTGCTGTGCAAGAGAATGGTGTGTGTGTGACGGAGAAGGATGAACCTCCAGCTCGCTGTACTTTACGGCGAACCCTGCATCCAAAAGGTGGCCAAAACCGGAAGGATAGGATGGGCAGGAGGGCATGTTGCAATTATGGCTATAGTACCAATTATTCGCCATAGCTGATTTTCACCCTTTAACGATGTAAATCAACCAGAAAAAAAATATGAACAATAGATCACGTTTACAAAAGATGGTTGCACTCATTTAAATTCCACATTTTGCTCAAATTATGGTAGGAATAAATCGTTTTCCTTAAAATTTCGGCTTCCTTGCACCCGTTTTCGCCATAGTGTATCAGTTATGGCAAATCCCATAAGAAATGCATGCAAATAGTGCGAAAAGGAACCGAAGTTAACAAATGTAGCACGCTTTAATAAATACTAAAAGTAGTTTTGGCTTCGTTTCTATATTTTTCCTGTTCCTGCTCAGCTATCTTTTAACATATTGGTGACATTCATTGGTCTTCTTGTTATTTTTATACAAATAGTTTTCCTTAGGTAGTGCCATAATTGGTACAGGCACCCTGTTGTGGCATACTATTGTTAATTATGTCTTATCTGTTGTTAAGAATGTTAAGAATATAACTGTATGCACAGAGTTCCAACGCCCACCAGTGTTTGAACTTGGTACACGTGAGCAACGTTTTTGAACAGAACATGAACAGAACACGTTCAATTAAAACTCTGCGATGGAAGCTGGGCGGTGGAGATACCGAAGGTGGACGTTAATATTAGAAATAACTTCCCCAGGGGCGCGTATCCTCAATGAGTTGTGCCATCGTTTTGACTACGGAAAGAATCAGAATCTGAGAAGCTTGAGGCTTTCTCTGGTTAAGGCAAACAATTTCCACCCGGAAGACCAAACCGAGCCATCAGCATTGATCAGATCGCAAACTGTAGGAGCATCTACGTACTTAGTACATTTTAACGGATATCCAAAGCACTTCATCTCCAGACAAGGTGTGCCATAATAACATTGTTATTTTCTGAACGCATCAGGGCTGTATGATCAGATCAAACACATCTAAACCCGGACAAGACAACCCTACCCATTATTAGTTATCACGATTACTACGCAAATAGAACTGTATTCCCTCTTAACCTACGTGACCATTATTAGGGCATTTCAATTTACACACCCTGTAAGCCCCTCCTGAGACTCGCATTGAACACCCCTATACCTGAGGCATCCTTTTACTTCCGTTAAACATTTCTTACACACATTCTGCTCCGCTTTTATCTTTTCTTTAAAACCCGTTTGTCCCATTTATGTACCTCTTCGGATATATTTTTTTTGCCCGGTTAGCCCGCTTAGCGATTCACTTTATCTGGGACACAAGATCAAGGAGACGCTTGGTTGCTTACTTTTGTTTTGTGTGATTGGAAGTATTCAATTTAGAATACGGTGCTCCACTCAAATATGGGTAAAACAGTACAAACCTACATTAATTTATGATAACACTTGCTCAGATTACTCAGTGTATCTTAAGCATTTATCAACATTAAAAAAATCTCATAAGGGGCTGTCCATTAATTACGTAAGGGATTTTTTACGATTTTTCGACATCCCCTCCCCCCTTGTAAGATTTTTTGTATGACAACCCAAATTTTTTTGTATGGCGCGTAAGATTTCTCAAACCCCCCCCCCCCCTCCCCCCATAAACCCTTACGTAATTAATGGACAGCCCCTAAGCGCATATCTACACATTAACTGCGCATGGGACGATTGAGGAAATACCCGCCATTTCTCTGTTACTATTAAGATGGTAATCTCAGAATCTACTTCATATTTTCGAACAAAAACTTAGCATTGTGTATGCTCGCTTGCAGTGCACATGCTGATTGTTTTTCAGTCTCTTCTGTGCCATAGAAATCGAGATTACCATCTTAAAAAACGCGAAGCAAATTGTTAGAAAGAGAGGGAAAATAACACAGCGTCCCGTATCACCTTAAAGCATAAGAAATACAGGGGATGGCCAAAATGTTTGGGATAGGCCACTTTTGTTCTCTCACAGAAATGTTCAACATGCTGTAACTTTTCATAGAGTGCATCAAAATTCCTCAAATTTTGACTGTTTGTTCACTTACACTAGTTTACAGCATTTGTGAACTCGGTAAGCTGATGATCATTTTTGGTGTAGAATCATATCCTGAGTTCGAAAACGTGAAAGAAAAAAAAATACAGTAGAGCGGAATTTTTTTCGATTTTCTATACAAGGTTGATGATTTGAAATCGATTTTTGTTCTATTTTTAAGCAAAGTCGCTCACTTCAAACATCTCATTCTACGTAATGAATGCTCCGATTGAGCTGAAATTTTTACTGTAACTCGCCTACATATGATATGTCAAATAAACGTCGAGAAAGAATTTTTTAGATGGTTTTTTCTTATTGAAAGAAATACCTTTCTTCAAAAAATTTTGGGAATTTTGCTAAAATTTAAGAAGATTGTCCCTATAACTCGCCAATATGTTGAATTTCATCAATCTGACGCAAAACCTGTGTTCAGGTGATCGAATGGTATTGTATTCAGCTTTTAATTTATGGAAAAAGATTTAAAATTGGTTGAACAAAACGCAATATATTTGAATTTTAGTAAATTACATATTTTAAAAAGTTGCAAAACTCGATATTGAGCTAAAACTCAAAAACTGTCCTACTCAAAATTTTTTGTAGGTCAGTTTCGAAATCAGCACTAAATTGTGCTTCAAAAATTTTGGTCGTTGACAGAAGTTCACGACTTTCGTTTTATTTTGTAAACTTGTGTTATTATATGTGTATGATTTGTACAAACTTGAGCTCGATTGGTTAATCTTTTGCGAAGTTGAAATCGTTCTGGTAGAACACTATTTTTTAGACAAATAATGTTTGAACAGCCATATCTCGGAAACCAGTGAACCGAATTGAATGAAATTTTAAACGTTTTTCAACAATATTTTGATACTTGATACGACGTTATAAAATGTAATATTTTCGTACGATGAATAAAGTTATACCGGTTTGGCATTTTCCCCTATATAGAGGAAAATAAGTCAAATTTACAAAATCATACAAAAATTACTAAATGTGTTATTCCTTCAATCCAAATAGGCTCTAATACATCTTATCAGAGATATCTTGAGAACAGAAACATTTACATTTTTTCAAGAAAGATCCAAAAAGTTTCAATCCATGATAACTTTTTTCAACGTTCAAAAAGTACATATGTTTTTATGACATGTGAAGCATCAATATATTGTTGATGAACGTTCAAAAGTTCATTCAATTCGGTTCACTGGTTTCCGAGATATGACAGCTCAAAAATAAGTTGTCTTTAAAATAGTGTTTTACGAGAACGATTCTAGCTTCGCAAAAGATTAACCAATCGAGCTCAAAATTGTACCAATGATGCACATATAATAGGTAAACAAACAGTCAAAATTTGAGAGTTTTTGATGCACTCTATGAAAAGTTCAAAACGCTGTACTTTTCGTGAGAAAAAAAAGTTGCTTATCCCAAACATTTTAGCCACCCCCTGTATATACAAAGAACTCATATTTTGGCGTAGAAGATGTTATTTGTCTCTTACCAGTCTTGTAAGTTTATATTTTAATCCATAATTATTATCCTCCACTTTACAGACGATCACAGCGAAAGCCATCAAATAGATTTCGAACTTCGCCGAGCCAAAGAAAGAAGAGCCCACGAAGAGGTGCTTTCGGGACGATACAGAAATCCAGCATTTAGCCATCGTAAGCCAATTTAGCTCAATAGCTCTTCTCACCTTTCGAGCATCACTTGACTTTTTTGCTTCATTTTTCATTCTCGTCCTTTAGCAACTTCAAATGGTAGTGCACAGCCGGCGCCCCCCGTGGAACGACCCCCATCAAACAGTATTAGCACCGAGTTTAGCCATAGCAACTATAGTAATAATTCCTGTTCGATCGATTCGAAATCACCTCAGCCCCCTCCCGATGGAGACAGCGACCTGGCAGTGGAAGTGGCCTCGAAATCCGTACCAGCAGTGGAAGCAGTTCCGTCCGGTAAGGACTACGTTAGAGAACCAAAAATGGGTAAGTATTGAATCCAACATTTAGGGGTACACTTCTGAGCTAACCAATTCTTCATTTTAGGTATTCCCAGCAGTGCCTCCACCAGT
Source organism: Aedes albopictus (assembly GCF_035046485.1). Taxonomy (NCBI): domain Eukaryota; kingdom Metazoa; phylum Arthropoda; class Insecta; order Diptera; family Culicidae; genus Aedes; species Aedes albopictus. The sequence continues at coordinate 226,243,949 of NC_085137.1, read as the reverse complement.
GACAATGAGTCCTGCGTGCTTAGTGCGACCCTGGAATCTTCCGAGTTGAAGATGTGGATTCGGTCAGAATCGGAAAACTCCGTGCCATCTTGGGCCTCATCAATCAGTTTAGACAGCCAGTCGGAGGAAGCCATACTGGATTTTATGAAGCGGTTCGTTAAAATCCTATTCCGAGAAAGCTCATCCATTACGCTGGAACTCAAGTCGGACTTTGGACAGTATGCGAGGGTGAGTTGGTTTTATCAGCTTCTTGTACATGATGCATTTGGTGCGGGGGTGAATTTTTGTCGACTGCAGATTTTTTTGGCTAGCTTTGTTGTCTGACGTTAATATGGACCAGGGGTAGAAGAAGTCCTCCACCACCTCGAAAGTGTCCTGCCTATCGTAACACTGTTGCCTAGGCTTGCCCTCAAAATGATCTATTTTCAACTTTAGATATACAGAAATAGAAACACTAACTTTAATAATTTAAAACACTACTTAATATTCTTTTTAATTATGTTTTTTAAACGTATTCCATAATTATCATAAAATTAGAAATCAGAAAAAATACGTATTTGTTCATATGTACTTTGTCTACGGATGACGAAAAGAATAAACAAAATAAAAAGTTCCTTCAGGAATTTCTTTGGATATTACTCCGGGAATAACTGCTGGAATTCCTCCAGGGATTTCTCTACAGATTCCTCCAAGATTTCCTCCAGGACTTACACAAGGAATCGCTCCAGGCATTCTTCTATGAATTTATCAAAGAATTCATACAGAAATTGCACTAGAAATTCCTCCAGGCAATCCACCAGGATTTAATCCATGAATTCATCCAAGGACTCCTCTAGGATCTCCTCCAGGAATTCCTCCAGAAATTTTTTCAGATATTTCACAAGACGTTCCTTCAGAAATTCCACCAGGCATTATTCCAGGAACTCCTCCCGGCATTTATCCAGGAATTCCTTCTGGAGTTTTTCCAGCAATTCCTGATATCCCTTAAGAGATTCCTCTATTCCAAGGATTCCTCTAGATTTTTTTCTAGAAAATCCTCCAGGAATTTCTCTCAAAATTTCTCTAAGGATTTTCTCCACGAATTCATCAAGGGATTTCTCCAGGAATTCTTTCAGGAAAATCTCCAGGGATTCCTGCTGGAATTCTACCACGGATTTCTTCCTCCTAGGATTCATCCAAGAATTTCTTTACAGTTTTGAGGGTTGGAAATTGATTCCGCTCGTTTCGGTCACGACATCTCCGTCAAAAATTTCTCCAGGAATTCTTTTAAGAATTCATCCAGGAATCCCTACTGGAGTTTTTCCAGAAATTGCTGCAGGAATTCCTATAAGAATTCATCCAGGTAGTACTCCAGAAATTTCTCAATGAATTCCTCCAGAGATTCTTTAAATATTATTTTCAGGGAATCCTCCAAGGACTTCTCCAAGGATACCTTTAGATATTCCTCCAGGCATTTCTGCAGAATTCATGTGGGGATTCCTACAGGAGTTCATCCAGGGATTTGTTTAGGTATTCTTCCAGAAATTGCTCCAGGATTTTTTTTTCAGGGATTCCTCTTGGAATTCCACCACGGAAGTATTCAAAAATTTCACCTGGGACTCATCCAAGAGTTTCTGCAGAGATTCCTCTAGGGATTCCTCCGAGAATTCCTTCAGGAATTTTGCCGGGATTTTTATCCAGTAATTGTTTCAGGGATTCTTCTAGCAATCCCCCACGGAATTCTTCCTAGAAGAGATCCTGGAATTGATCCAGGAATTCCTCCTGGAAATCAGGCATTCCTTCAAAAACTCTCTAGGCATTCCTCCATGACTTCATCCAGGGATGCTTCCAGGAGCTTCTTTAATTCAAGAATTTCTCCAGGAGATCCTCTAAGAATTTCTCCAAAAATTCCTCCTGGAGTTAATCCACGTATCCCGACTGGGGTTTTCAGGAGATTTCTTCAGAAATTTCCTCAGAAATTCCTTCCAGAACTCCTCCAGGAATTTCTTCCCCAATTTATCCAGGAATTCCCCCAGAAATTTTTCCATGGTCTTGAATTTTACAACGTAGTCCTTCAGAAATTTCTCCAGGGTTTCATCCACTAATTCCTCCAGGAATCCTTCCAGGGATTCCTCCAAGAATTCTTTCAGGATTGTTTTCAGGGATTCCTCTTGGAATTCCACCACGAATTTCGTTAGAAACTTCTCCTGGGATTTCTTCCAAGAGTTCCTCCAGAAATTCCTCTATTGATTCCTCCGAGATTTCCCGCAGCAATTTTTCCAGGATTTTATCCAGCAATTCATCCAGGGATTCTTCCAGGAATTTTCCCAGGAATTCATTTAGGAGTTCATCCAGAAATTCCTTCAACAAGTAATCTAGGAATTCTTTCTGGAATCTAGGCATTCCTTCAAGAACTCCTCCAGATATTCCTCCAGAAATTCATCCAAAGTTGCTTTCAGGAGCTCCCTCAATTCAAGAATTTCTCCAGGGATTCCTCAAAGTATTTCTCCAGAAATTCCTCCAGGCGTTTATGAATGAAATATCCCACGTATTTCTAAAGAAATTCTTTCAGTAATTTCTCCAGAAATTACTTCCATAATTATCTAGAGATTTCTCCAGGAATTTATCCAGGAATTCTTTCATTAATATCTCCAGGGATTCCTGGAATTTTGCTACGGATTTATTCAAAAATCCTGATAAGATTCATCAAGGAATGCCTCCCGGGATTCCTCCTGGAATTTTACTACGTATTCTTACAGTAATTTCACTACGGATTCCGCCAGGAATTTGTCCAGCAATTTCTCCAGGGTTTCCTTCAGGCATTAATGCAGTTACTCCTCCACAACTTCCTCCAGAGATTCCTCCAGAGCTTCCTCTAGAGATTCCTTCTGGGATTTCTCTAGGAATGCCTCCGCTCCAGGGATTACTACAGGAATTCCTCTTGTGATTCCTTCAGAAATTGCTCTCGGGATATCTTCAAGATATATTCAGAGTTTTTTTTTCAGAAATTTCAAAAATGATGTCATCATCTTTGGCAGGGATGTACCCAAGAATTTATTTAGGGATGTTCCAAAAAATCATGCAGTTTTTTTATATCTACTTTGAGGAATTCTAGAGCGTTTCTACCAGGAATTTGTATTGGAATTTTCTTAGGTAATTTTACATGAGACAGGAAATTCTCTAAGATGTCATCCAGAAATATTTTCCCTATTTCATCCTTTAGGAGTTCATCTACGGATTTATTCAGTTATCCATCCATGAGTTCCTCCAAGAATACCACTGCAGCTCTTGCAAAGGAGTTCCTTCAGAAAATCCCAATTAATTTAGAAATATATTCTTTGAATATTATTTTCTCTCCAAGAAACTCTTCAAGAAGCAATCCATGGATTACTTCAGGAACTCTTCCAGAGAATCCTCTAGGACTTTTTAATAGAAATACACTAGAACTCCAATGGCGCTGTAGTCACTTTTTCTATTTAAATATTTTACTAATTTTAATTGTATTAATTGACTATTTTTAAGTGCTTATCTTGTAAAGGATCTTTTGTTTTGGCAAGCAAAATTTATTTGACACTTCTAGTACCGCTACTGACGCTGTAAGGGCGTGGCAAACTAGATGTTAGTCACACGAACAGTCACGACATTGGACTTCTGTGGCTAGTTATTCTAATGATTTTTTCCAGGGATGTTTTGAGGATGACGTACTGCTCCCACCTTTCGATCACCTCACGTCTTGGGTCTCCAATTTGACCCACGTCCTTATCCCTGCATATTTTGGCTCGCGGCACGAAACTGTTGCGTCATCTCTCGTTCTCTGTCGTCTAAAATGAATGAGTTCATAAGAAGTTATCAAGCTAACTTCATCATGGCCGGTCAACAACGAACTAAATCTTCATGAGACGGTAAATCCTTCAGAAATGTAGGCAAGCGGTCAACATTTCTGGGCCCATCTTGATGAGTTCAACTACGATACCATCTTTCCTAGATTGTTTCTCAATTTAGAGCTTAGAGTTGGTGAATGGCATCCTTATTTCTCTCAGCGTGAGATAGAGATCATTTCCCTCCTCTGCTGTACTGACGTACCGTCGTGCGGGGCTTCTTTATACACTTTCTCATGGTTTTTCAACTTCATGACATTATAACTCCCAGAGTAGTGAATGGATGTCCACATAGGCGCCAACTTGTGACGTAGTTGGGGGGGCGAAGCTCTCCAAAATTGGACAAAATTCAACTTTTTTTAGCTCAATGCACTAGTTTCCACGTAAATATGCCTAAACTAGATGACCTGCGTCGAAATTTTACGAATTTGGTTGATTTTGAGAGGCCTCGCCCCCCCCAACTACGTCACAAGTTGGCGCGTATGGATGTCCACAATTTTTACACACAATAATCGTGAGTATGTATGTACGATGTATGCAAAATTTGAGCTAAATCCATCTATAAACAAAAAAGTTGTTCATACACCAATCGGACACATCTCATATAAAACTGAATGGGGGCTACTTTGGACAAACTTAACTATGGGAAATTCTCGCTGAGACCGGCCCACTATTTATACCTAGTCTTCAAAAATGTTTAGGATGCCGATTTTCTGAAAGCCCTCGCCTAAAAAGTAAGAAAAATGCATTTGGTTACTCAAGTTGATGGACCCCCCGTTAGTTAGAGCCACAACGATTTTTGCAGACTCCTCGATTTTGGTCAAATAGTGGCTCACTTAAACCGTTATAAAAAAAGAAGAAGGATAGAGCTACTATTTACAATAATAAAAAAAATGGGTCGTCCATATTGATTTTGGCCGCCATCTTGGATTTTTATACCAAAACATTTTTTTCCCCATGAGGGCAACAACCGATTTTCAAAATTTTTGCATCAATTGAAAGCTGGGACATTTATACATAACATATCAAAAAATTAGAGATGTCTTTTTCTTCTTTCAAAAATTATCTGTCGTTTTGTAAATCAAGCCACTTTTGCCCACTGGGCCGTTTACTTAAATGCAGCGTTATTTCGCAGTGTTTACGAACACGAATTTAAATTTTGAGCCCACTAATGGAAAGCTGAAGGTTTAAGCTTTTCAAAACATTAAAAAGGTTATAAAGGCAATGCTCGCATCATTGAGAAACAGTCAAAAACGGAAACGAACCTCCGATTTGGCCAAATTTTGCGGCACGCGCCTTTGTGTATACATGCAGGCGTAAACTCGGATGCTGTTGCATGTCGTTGCCGGTGCGCATGGAAATGTATGGAGAAAACGTGGCTTAATTTACAAAACTGCAGATAACTTTCGAAAGGAAAAAAGACATCTCTAATTTTTTATATGTTATGTATAAGTGCCTCGTCAGCTTTCAATTGATGCAAAAAGTTTGAAAATCGGTGGTTGCCCTCATGAAAAAAAAATGTTTTGGTATAAAAATCTAAGATGGCGGCCAAAATAAATATGGCCGACCCAACTTTTTATTATTGTTAATAGTACCTCTATCTTTTTGCCTTTCTCGTACACTAAGTGTACTGGAAAGGCTATATGTTCACTCCAAAAATGACTTTTTGATAGAAGGCCCGGAGGGTTGAATCACATATACTAATCAACTCAGCTCAACGAATTGAGGTGATGTCTGTGTGTGTGTATGTGTGTGTGTATGTGTGTGTGTATGTATGTGTGTATGTGTGTATGTGTACAAAAAAACTCACATCACTTTTTGGCAGTAAACCTCAACTGATTTTAATGACCGACGGTTCATTCGACGCGGAATCTGGTCCCATTTTTTCCTATTGAAAATGGTTCGGATCGGTTCAGCCGTTCCGGAGTTATGACCATTTAGGTGTTCCGGACCCGTGCCTTTGGAAGGGGCCATACATAAAAATGTAACAAACATATACATGCGACACATCAAACTGCGGCCTTTTCGATTACCTGATAAACAGTTAGCAAGAAAACAGTCTCAGACCATATCTGAACCGGTAGTGTTCCGGAACCGGTTCCGGATGTCCCGCTGGAAGTGGCCAAATATAAAAGTGATCCAAAACTATGCATGCCACACATCAAATCGCGGCTTTTTCGATAACCTGATGAACAGTTAGCAAGAAAATAGTCTGAGACCATATCTGAACCGGTAGTGTTCCGGAACCGTTTCCGGATGTTTCGCTAGTAGTGGTAAAATATAAAAGTGATTTAAACCCATGCGTGCGACACATCAAACAACGGCATTTTCGATAACTTGATGAACAGTTAGCAAGAAAACCGTCTCAGACCATATCTGAACCGGTAGTGTTCCGGAACCGGTTCCTGGTGTCCCTCCGGAAGTGGCCAAATATAAAAGTGAACCAAATCTATGCATGCAACATATCAAAGCGGTGCTGTTTGATAACCTGGCAAGAAAATAGTCTCAGACCATATCTGAACCGGTAGTGTTCCGGAACCGGTTCCGGATGCCCCGCTGGAAGTCGCCAAATATAGAAGTGATCCAAAGCAATGCATGCGACACTTTAAATCGCGGCAATTTCGATATCCTGATGAACAGTTAGCAAGAAAACAGTCTCAGACCCTATCTGAACCGGTAGTGTTCTGGAACCGGTTGCTGGTGTCCCGCCGGAAGTGGCCAAATATAAAGATGAACCAAACCCATGCATGCGACATATCGAAGCGTGGCTTTTTTTTGATAACGAAAGGTTGGCATAAAAAAAGACTCAGATCATATCTGAACCAGTAGTGTTTCGGAACCGGTTCCAGGTTTCCCGCCGGAAATGGCCGTATTTAAAAGTGAACAAAACTTATGCATGCGACACATCAAATCAAGGCTTTTCCGACCACTTGATGACTGTTTATCAAGGAAGTAGGCTAAGACCACATCAGGGACTGCCAGTATGTTGTGCCGAAACTAGTTCCGGATTTCACTTCAAAAGCGGCCAAATATAAAATTGAACCAAACCCATGCATGCAACACAGCAAAGCACGGCTTTTTTGATAACCTTATAAACGTTAGCAAGCCAATAGGCTCAGACTATTTAAGAGACTACCGGTAGTGTTCCGCAACCAATTCCGGGCAGGAAGTGAAACCAAACTCATGCATTGAGATATCGTGGCTTTTTAGGTAACATGATGAACAGTTGCAAGAAAATAGACGCAAGCCGTATCAGTGTGTTACGGAACCGATTCCGGGTGTCCCGCCAGAAATGGTCAAATGTAAAAGAGAACCAATACATGCGACATATCGATGACGTATTCAGTAACAAGATAAACGGTTAACCAACAAATAATCTCAGACCATATTTGGAAGAACCGGTAGTGTTCCAGAACTGGTGACAAGACGATTAACGCGTCGGAAGTGGTAAAATATAGAAAGGAACTAAACTATAGCGGCGTTTTTGATAATCTGATGAACAGTCAACAAGAAAATAGTCTCAGGCCACAGTAGTTCGGAATCGGTTCCGGGTGTGATTTGATAGAAGTGAACCAAAACCATGCATGCGATACATAAAATTGTGGCATTTTCAAAAATATGCCGAACTGTTAGCAAGAAAATAGCCTCAAATCACATCAATTTCCGGCTTTTCAGGTCACGTGATGAACAGTTGACAAAAACAGTCTAAGACCATATTTGAGACAACCGGAATCAGTTCCAGGTGTCCCGCCGGAAGTAGTCAAACGTAAAATTTAACCCTCTAATACCCAAATTTTTTATTTTGATCTAAATATCATTTTTCGTCATCTAAAATCGATTTAAACATGTTTTGGAAGATAATTCTTTTTAATTCTCGATTTCGTGAATTTCAGTTTTTGAATTTTCTAATTTTTATTTTTGAACATCCCCACAGTTTTATATTTTTCCTGAAAGCCTATTTGGGGTACGGATTTTTTGAGATGAAAACATTTTGGGATTTTATGATGATTGTTGAAATATTTTTATTTTTAATTTTTATCATAGAAATTTTTATTTTCCGTGTAATTTTAAGGAAAATAATTTTAGAGTGTATTCGATCCCCTTAAACTATAAAACTAGGATAGAATGATTTGGGAAAAATTTAAAATATGTTAATTGTAGCGATTCAATACAAAATAAACAATGACTTCTAGAAGGTGACTAAAACATCAATTTTTCAATGATTTTTAAAAAATATAAATATGTTTTAAAATACACCAAAAACCATTTTGAGATATACAAAACAGTCCTAAATATCAGCCAAAAATATAAAAATTTTGATTTTCCACGAAACAAAAATTACAAAAATGCTTAAACTATACCCCGTCTAAAGGCGGGGTTGGGCATTAGAGGGTTAACCAAACCCATGCAAGCTGCACATCAAATAGCGGAATTATAAAGGTTAACAAAATAAATGTCAAAGCGATAAATCAAATTGTGGCTTTTTTGATAGCATGTAAACGTTGGGTAAGATTATAAATGAAGAAATGATCAAAGTCTTCATATATGCGAGAGAACGAAATCGTAGCGATCTCTTTAAACCACACCGTTTCAGATTCCTGCGGTGTAGATGTATTGTAGGATGGATCAACGTTTTATATAAAAATAAAATTTAATCGCGTCAACCTTATACAGTTTTTCAATCTCCAATCTCCTTATGCTTCTAAAATTACTGCTCACAATTTGGGTGCGGCTGGTTGAGCCCTCACTCTTCTCATTGCGATCGAAATTTGAATGGAAAATTTATATTTTCTTCATTTTCCTCGTAGGAAGATCAAATTTTACATGAATCGTGTTACCAATGATAATAACATATCGTCGGTTTCCTGCAATAGGGGCACAACTCAAAAAATGTGAATTTTCAGAATAAGCGTTTGAAAATTGGCAATCATGAAGCACCTCCTGCAAATTCACTTATTTCTCTCATCATTTGACAAAAGTAAACAAATTTTGATTGTTGTATCATTGAAAGGGGCTGAAGGACTATCTGTTTCATGAATTTTTGACAACTATTTTTCAACGACTATTGAAAAAGTTGACTGATTTTGAGTTTGTGCCCTTACTGCGGAAAATTGGTGAAAATGCCCAAATCTCGCGTTTCACAACGAATTTTGGAACGGGTCTTTGTGAGATGAAATTTTACATAGTTTTTCATCATTTGCCATCAAAATCTCAAAAATGACAAATTTTGAGTTGTGCCCCTATTGCAGGAAACCGACGATATAGCCTAAAGTGTGCTGAAATAAACATTGGCGAAGATCACAAAGTGATCTGTGATTGTGAATAAAGTTAACCTTCTTCAAGCATTAGCTGACGCTCGCCTCGCTGCCGTAGTGGATGGAATAGGGTCACAATGACCCCAATACACGACTAGGGTTAAGGTGGTTAGGCAGTCAACTGAGAGGTCTGATCTTTTTCTGCTCTGTTTTGTTGTTGAACATAACATCGGAATATGTATCATCAATAAGTTTCGAAAATCGATGATGGCTTTGTTAAAATTGTTGCTAGTGTAAAGTGTTTTCAGGATTCAGGAACATTTTGGCTAACGTCTAAGAAAAGTTTATGAGTACATATTCGACGAGAAAGGCACTATCACCACTAGGTGGATTAATCTGGGTTTTTCTTTTCAACAACAATTCGTTTTGAGGTGGTTTTTGGAGAAACTTTCGAGTTATAACGGTTTAAATGAGCCACCATTTGACCAAAATCGAGGAGTCTGCAAAAATTGTTGTGGATCTAACTAACGGGGGGTCCATCAATTTGAGTAACCAAATGCATTTTCCTTACTTTTTTAGCGAGAAAATTGACACTTTAAACATTTTTGAAGACAAGGTGTAAGGGCCGGTCTAAGCGAGAGTTACCCAATAAATAAACACAATTCTAGACATCCCTGAGAAAGGTCCAATCCAAGGGCCGAAACGTTGGAAGCTGTTAAGTAATTCCGCCTAAAACCAATTTTAACCGGAAATAGTCAATAACAGAAGGACAACTTAGAGCTTAGAGCTGGTGAATGGCATCCTTATTTCTCTCAGCGTGAGAGAGAGATCATTTCCCTCCTCTGCTGTACTGACGTATTCGTTTCCTCCGTTGCCTTGGTCTCTCGTGTCCACATTCTCTGTTGCGAGATGCGTTGGGCTTATGGTAGAGCTTCCGTGTTACTTTAGAAGGGCAAAGCAGTTCAATTTATTCGCACTTCGCTTCTTCCAGGCATCGTTTATTTTTGAAGGAAGCAAGTCTGCTGTTTCCGCTTATGTTTGTATCGTTCCCCGTTCTGCCGGGTTCCTTGCTGCAGCACTACAGCCCTCGATGTGTTCTTTTCTTCCAAAATCAGTCTGCACTTCTCGTTGAACCATTCATTCTGCTGACTCCTTTGCACGTACCTGTAAAAAGTAAGCGTTTTGCCTTTCTCGTACACTAAGTGTACTGGAAAGGCTATATGTTCACTCCAAAAATGACTTTTCGATAGAAGGCCCGGAGGGTCGAGTCACATATATAAATCAACTCAGCTCGACGAATTGAGGTGATGTCTGTGTGTATGTATGTGTGTGTGTATGTATGTGTGTGTGTGTGTATGTGTGTATGTGTGTGTACAAAAAAACTCACATCACTTTTTGACAGTAAACCTGAACCGATTTTAATGACCGACGGTTCATTCGACGGGGAATCTGGTCCCATTGTTTCCTATTGAAAATGGGTTGGATCGGTCCAGCCGTTCCGGAGTTATGGTCATTTAGGTGTTCCGGATCGGTACCCCAGGAAGAGGCCAGATATGAAAACGCTACAAACCCATCCATGCGACACATCAAACTACGGCATTTTCGATAACTTGATGAACGGTAAGCAGAAAAATGGTCTCAGACCATATCTGAACCGGTAGTGTCCCGGAACCGGTTCCGGGTGCCCGCCGGAAGTGGCCAAACATAAAAGTGCACTAAACCCATGCATGCGGCATATCAAACCGCAGCTTTTTCAATACCCTGATGAACAGTAAGAAGGAATACATTCTCAGACCATATTGGAACCGGTAGTATTCCGGAACCGGTTCCAGATGTCCCGCTGGAGGTGGCCAAGTATAAAAGTTAACCAAACCCATGCATGCGACATATCAAATAGTGGCTTTTTTGACATCCTGATGAAAGGTAAGCAGGAAAATATTCTCAGACCATATTTGAACCGGTTGTGTTCCAGAACCGGTTCCGGGTGTCCCGCCGGAAGTGGCTAAATATGAAATTGAACTAAAACCATGCATGCGACATATCAAACCGCGGATTTTTCGATAACCTGATGAACAGTATGCTCCGGAACCGGTTCCAGATGTCCCGCCAGAGGTGGCCAAGTTTAAAAGTTAACCAAACCCATACATGCGACATATCAAATAGTGGCTTTTTTGATATCCTGATGAACAGTCAGCAGGAAAATATTCTCAGACCATATTTATCTGAACCGGTAGTGATCCGGAACCGGTTCCGGGTGTCCCGCCGGAAACGGCCAAACAAAAAAGTGAACCAAACCCATGCGACAAATCAAATCGCGGATTTTTAGGTATCTTGAATGGCAAAAAAAAGTTTCCGGCCATATTTGGAAAAACCGGTAGTATTCCTCACCGATTAAGGGTGCCCCATCGGAAGTGATCAAATGTAAAGGAGAACCAACCCCATGAATAGTTGTTTTGGTAACCTGATGAACGATTAACAAGAGAAACAATCATAGACCACACTTTGGGAAACCAATACTGTGCCGAAATCGGTTCCAGGTGCTTCGCCGGAAGTGGTCAAATGTAGAACGGAACCAAACGCATGCACACCGCGCATTAAATATCGGCTTCTTCGATGACGCGCAGAACGGTCAGCAAGAAAAGCCTCAGACCACTTTAAGACTACCGGTAGTGTACCGGAACCACTTTCGAGTGTCTCGCCGGAACTGGCGAAATGCACAAATAAGTGTTTGACAGTACATCAAATAGCAACTTTTTTGAATACACGATGATCGATTCGTAAGAACATAGCCTCAGACCGAATTTTAGACAACCGGTAGTGTCCCGAAACCAGTTCTGGGTGTCCCACTGGAAGTGGTCAAATGTAAAAGTGATCTATACCCACCCATGCATGAGATAAATCAAATCGTGTTTTTTTTGGGTAACCTAATGAACGTTAGCAATGAAATAGTCTCAGACTATATTTGGGAGACCCGGTGTGTTCCGGAACCTGTTCCGGTACCGCATCGAAAGTAACCATATTACATTACGGTTTTTTGAATAACCCGAGGAACGGTTAACCAGAAAATAGGCTCACATCGTATTACAGACTACCGGTAGGGTTGCACAACCAGCGTTTGGTGCTTCGCCGGAACTACGAAAGTAAATAAAATCAATGCAAGCGATAAATATGTGTAAGAGAACAAAATCTTACAAATTAAACCCACATACAAACAGACGTCGCACTATACTCACTACCTATCGCTCTTGTTTTCAACGGTCAATAAGATATAGCCCAAATGTTCAGAAAAAAAATTTGTGATCTGTGATTGTGTAAAGAGTTATAGCTTAGCTTGTTAGTATCGTCTTGATATTTATCAGCCTCCAGTGTTAGTGAAGGTGCTCAACAAAGTGCTCAAGCAGTCAACTGAGAAGTCTGATATTTTTCAGCCCTGCTTATACGTTGAACATAACGTCGGACTATGTGCAATCAATAAGTTTTAAGTCAATTCAAAGATGTCTGATGAAACGCTTGATTTTATATAAGAATATTCGGATTCAGAAACACTTTGACTTACGTTGTCGGAAAGATTGTGAGAACATGTTCGACGAGAAAGGCACTATCACCACTAGGTGGATTAATTTGGGTTTTTTTTTCTTGTTTTCCATAATACCTCATGTTGTGTAGCAGACGCCAAGACAATTCTTGAACTGTTTGTAGAGGATGTTTTACCAAGCAGAAAACATAAATAACTAATAGTTGCTGTTTCATCATCCTTGGAGCACTTGTCGTAACTCTTTCATATTTACTGTCTTGTTCTTAAATTCCAGACGGAAACCGGTCGGCTATGGTTCTCTCGGTTGGTGAACGCACAAAGAGCCAAGTCCAAGCGAGTAGATGAATCAACGTTCTACTCACTGATCCAGTATTTCGCGATTGTTCTGTTCGAGTGTGCTGAAAGCGAAGATTTCTCTCCAGCCAAAACCCTGATGAACATGTGCTTTACATTTTACCATGATAGTGAGATCACTTCTGATTGTTCTAGATTTCGCTCAACGTTTACTAACACTAATCCCGTTTTCCAGTTGATGTTCCTGGTTGTGAACCGTACCGCGAGTATTTGTACACGTACCTTCGGGATCAACCGATTTGGCATTCGTTACGCTTCTGGAATGCAGCCTTTTTCGATGCTCTTCAAACGGAGCGCCAGCACCATCCGGTTCCGCCTACAAAACTTACCTCTATGACGAGTACGGCGTCTCAACAACAACAACAACAACAACAGAATAAAAACGAAGAAGCGACTAGCAGTAATACCCTGGTGGTACCTGAAAATGAACGGTCCTCGTCTACCAGTGCCTGCGATCGAACGGATCCTTTCGAGTTAAACGAGGATAAGAAGTACCATCAAAATCTTAGCTTTGGACAACTGGGGTAACCATTAATAAGGCATGTGCTGTATTTTTGAATGTAACATTGGTTTTTCATCATTTTAGGAGTTTCACATGCAATATGCATGCATTTGGTTTAAGTCGAGAGCTTTGTTATGAGTTTCTAATGAAGCAGTGTGTCATTGCAAACCTAAATAATGGTAAGTAATAATCATTCCGTCACATCTTCGAATACATCATCGATCATACAGATCATCTTTTACTGTTTTGTGCAGAGCATTTGAACAATCTACCTAATAAATATTTTTTCCTTGCAGAGCAACAAAAACTTCTCAAGGACAACATCGACAGGATGTACCGTGAAACGGATCCATGGCGTGAAAACTAGAGAGCTAGCTCGACAACAACACCAAGCAACACGTGGCTGTTATCAAGTGTTTCAGAGTAGAGATCTGATTTTTTGGCTATAATTCACTCATGGTTTTTCTCCTAATCTTAAACAATTGTATATCCTTCATACTTGAACGTTGAATAATTTTAAAAAAGTGCAACAAACTTAACCGTTTAACCAGTGGTTACCAAATCTCGTACGGCAAAAAGGAGAAGCTTTATTAATTGATAGAGAAGAAAGGGGACAGTGTTTGTGATATATTTGTGATTTTAGCCGAGGAGCACCTGTTGATATTTGTTACGTTGTTTGTATTTTTATAGAGCGGAGAAAGAGACTTTAAATCGAAGAATAACGCATAGTTGGTTTACTAAAACAACCATTTAGGCCATACCCGTCGTCGAAGAATGCAACTACTAGCAGATTTAGACCGATAAGTATTTTCTATACATTCCTGTCTCGAAGAACGAATAAGGACACACACAAATAGTATATCAGAACAGAAAAAAACATTTCCAATGGTAGGTGATTCGAAATATGAGAAGGTGTGAAATGAAAGAGCAGTGTTAAACATGAAGTGACAATAAAGCATGCAATTAAGGTTGTAATGCTTGGCGGTAGTTAAAAGATTCAGTAAGCTTGCAGCGAGACACGGAGTGTCACCTTATATTTAATATGCTTTTAATAGTTTTATCATAGATAAGATAATGCAATGACAACAAGCAATAGTTATAAGTGGAATGCGACCCGGTTGTTGGATTGATTTGCATGGTATGGGACTAAACTATAGTGACGATTGATATTTCCAGCTCTACAAATTGTGTTACAAGTGATGGCAGGTACCACGAAAATAATAATGAAATAAATTTGAATTTGACCAACTATCTTTTTCAACTGTTAGCAATATTCTAGGAAAGAAATTCGCCTTAATCTTCGAGGAAATTTGCTGTGGTTGTTTCACTGGGAAATTGTGAAATTACTGAAATGGCATCAGCAATTTTTAATATAATCGTAGTACTCATAATTATATATGTAGCCGAAATAACCACCATAAATTCGCAAGAAAACTCGTTTTTTTGGTGCTCGGCAGAACTTCAACTCCCACGACAGCGCTCGAAGCTCTCTTTAACTTTTGCAACTTCTTAAACAAGAAGCTCTGTCTTACACGTGCACGCGGTTTACTAGGGAAAATACATGCGTATGCATCGTATGTTTCACTGTTTTCCACTCTTGTGCGATAAGATTACATCATTCTTCATTGGTGTAGCTAGGATTTTTTTCTGGCGGGGGCCCAGAGGGTATTTCTCTAGAGATTTCACCTGGGATTCCTCCAGACATTTCTCCAAGATTTTTTGCAGGAATTCCTGAAAGTTCTACAGTGATTATTCAAGAAAATCCTCCAGAAATTCCTCCAGGAGTTTCTCTGGTGCTTTCCAGGAAATTTTACAAGCATGTCTCCAGGAATTTCACCAGGGATTCATCCAGGCATTCCTTCAGGATTTCATTCAAGGACTGGGACTACTCCAGGAATACCTTTAACGATTCCACCAGCAATTCCTGTAGAAATTACTCCGGGAATTCCAAGAATTTCTCCAGAAATTTCTCTAAATTCCCCTCGGAATTTCTCAAGAGGTGTTTCTTCAAAAATTTCTCCAGGGGTTCCTCCCAGAATTCCTCTAGGGAATCCTCCAGAAATTTAGCCAAGGATTCCTTCAGAATTTATCCCAGGGTTTGCTCTAGAAATTTCTCCTGGAATTCCACCAGAGTTTCCTCCTGCTATTCCTGTAGGAATTCCTTCAGGAATTCTCCTCCATGGATTCATCCAAGGATTTCTCTTGAATTTTATCCAACATTCGTCCAGGAATTTCTCCAATTACACTAGTTTACAGCATTTTTGAACTCGGTAAGCTGATGATCGTTTTTGGTGTAGAATCATGCCCTGTGTTCGAAAACGCAACGGAAAAAAATTACACTAGAGTGGAAATTTTTTCGACTTTCCATACAAGGTTGATGATCTGAAATCGATTTTTATTCTATTTTTAAGCAAAGTCGCTCACTTCACACACCTCATTCTTCGTAATCAATGCGCCGATTGAGCTGAATTTTTTACTGTATCTCGCCTACATATGATATGTCAAATAAACCTTGAGAAAGAATTTTTAAATTGTTTTTTTTTTCTTATTGAAAAAAAAATACATTTCTTCATATATTTTTGGAAATTTTGCTAAAATTTAAGGAGATCGTTCCCAAAACCCGCCAATATCTTGAATTTTATCAATCTGACGAAAAACCTGCATTCAGATGATCGAATGTTATTACATTCAGCTTTTAACTTATGGAAAAAGATTTAAAATTGGTTGAACAAAACGCAAGATATTTAAATTTTATTAAATTCCATATTTTAAAAAGTTGTAATACTCGATATTGAGCTAAAACTCAAAAATTCAGTTCCACTTTAAATTTTTTGAAGCACGGTTTCAAAATCAGCGCTAAAATATCCTTCAAAAATGTTGGTCGTTGACAGAAGTTCACGACTTTTGTTTTATTTTGTTAACTAGTGTTATTCCTAGTGTTATTCCTTCATAAATTCCGTCAAGGATTTCTCTAAGAATTCCTCTAGCGGTTTGTTCAGGAATTCCTCCAAGTATACTTTCTGAAATTCCTCCAGGACTCCACCAGAAATATGCCCAGAAGTTCTTCCAGGCATTCCTCCTAAGGTTCCTCCAGGGATTCCTCCAGAAATGCCTCCAGGGATTTTTCCAAGAATTCTCCAGGGATTCTTCAAGAAATTTCTATAAGGATTCCTCTCGGAATTCCTCAAGAGGTTTCTTCAGAAATAATCTCTAGGGATTCCTCCTAGAATTCCTCTAGCGAATCCTCCAGGGATTCCTTCTCCCAGGGTTTGCTCCAAGAATTTCTGCAGTAAGTCCTCCAGGATTTTTTCCTGGAACTTCTCCAGGGTTTTTTCCAGGTATTTCTGCAGGACTTTTTCCACGGATTCATCTAGCTGTTTCTCTAGAAATTAATCCAGGAAAAACTCCAAGCATTCGTTCAGAAATTTCTTCAGAAGTGCCTCCAGGAAATCCTCTCCAGAAATTTCTCTCTGAATCTTTTCAAAATTTTATTCAGGGGCTCAGGAATTGCAGAAAGCCGTTCAATATTTCTTCCATGGATTCACCCCATTACTTGAAGGATTTCTATAGGAATTCCACCAGCGATTTCTATTGGAATACCTTAACATAATTTCAGAGGGATACAGGAGTAAGGAAACTCTCCCAGACGTCATCGGAGAATTCTTTCATAATTATATCCAAGAAATCTTAAAAAAGTTCTTTCACAGATTCATTAAGGAATCCGTCCATGAATTCCTTCAAGTATATCTCTTGCAGCTCCTACAAAGGAGTTTCTTCACAAATTTGTCCTGCAATTCTTTCAGGAATATATTCTCTTATTCTATTACAGTCGCTGTGACTTACTTTAAACATACATTTCAGACAGTTCTACAGGAAATTTTTCATGAATTCACCCAGAAAAGACTCTTTCGGAATTCTCCCGGGGTTTCCTGAGGAAATTTTTCCATAAAATGCACCACGATTTCCTCTAGGAATGGCTATTTAAATTCTTGCAGAAGATTTTTTATTTGAATATATTTCCACCATTTGAGAGTTCTGTGAAAATACTCTGAAAACAATTCTTCAGAACACCTCGAGGGTTTCCTGCAGTGATAGTTTCCGCGATTACGGCAATTGCCACTTAAGTTTATGGTCTGAGATAAGTACAGGGGATAGTCAAAATAATTGGGACAGGTAAAATTTTCACTTTTCAAGATATGTGCAACTAGCTGTAACTTTTCGAAAAAGGAATCAAATATTCTCAAATTTTGACTGTGAGTTCAGCAACTAATTGTGTATTAGTGGTCCAAATTTGGAAAAGATCGGGCTATTCTACATGAAATTAGAAGGCTTCTACAAAATGGTATAATTATTCGATAGTCAATTTTGAGCTGCTATATCTCCGGATTCAATGAACCGAATGAAATGAAATTTTGATAATTTATGGCTAATATAATAAACTATAAAATACGTTTGACTTAATTTAAAATCATAAATAAGAAAAAAAGTTATGGGTATTTCGTTTATTCTATGGATTTTTTTAGTAAATTTATCTGTTTTTCACACCGGCCATTTGGTTGCTTTCCTGAAAACATAAATTTAATCAAGTCAATTAGAGGGAATTTAAATCTGTATAAATAAAAATGGAATGGCGTTTGTATGTAACGAATAGGCTCGAAAACGGGCCAACGGATCTACACCATTCTTTCAGGGTTTCTTTTGTGCAAGGCTCCGACGTGTTCGTACAAAAAAATAATTGGCAAAATCGACTGGGAACGCACCGAAAATAAGAAAGTTTGAAATTCCATTTAAGGCGAAACTGGATCCATTTCCTCACTTTTTGGTTTTTGATTTTTAATTAAATAACGAAGCGATATTTTCAAAATCGGTTTTCGTGCACATGTAGAGTATGAATCAGGGTATCTTCTGATTTTTTTACGCGAGAGAAAATGTTTTTCGTTTTTGTAAAAAACATTTTTGAACAAAATTTCACTAAAAAATGGTTTCTGCAAAAACGAAACACATTTTCTGCAGCGTAAAAAAAAATCAGAAGATACCCTGATCCATACTCTACATGTGCACGAAAACCGATTTTAAAAATATTGCTTCGTTATTTAATAAAAAATCAAAAACCAAAAAAAAAAATGGGGAAATGCTTCCAGTTTCGCCTTAATGGGGCACTTTTCTACAGAGCTGCAAGCCAAAAAACATAGTAGGCAGGCAGTACGACGTTTGCCGGGACAGCTAGTGAACTATAATTAGTGCTGGGAATGGTAACAGTAGTTTGCTTGAATTTGATGTCCTATTGTTCTAATTCAATCATTAGGAAATAATTTGCTTTGTATGTAATTGCTTGAGAAGACAAGCCGATGCACGCAAGATGCACTCGGGTTCAACCCCAAAGTTCGACAAACATGTTCAGTGCCGTTTTTAAAGAGGTCCGCTCCGACTGCTCGTCCCATTTTGCAAGTGAAAAACCTAGCCATTCATTCGTCACGGGTAACGTTCCTAAATCGTATCTCCCCAAGAGCCCGACCTATTCATCCAGCGAAGGTTTAACCAAATCACCGCACCCCGAAGTAGTTGTACCAAAAACTGTCCTCGAATAAATACCCCAATCTGTTTAGAAAATCCCGTTTGCAGGATAGTGATCTACTGTAATGAACTACCGTAGCAACATAGGGTTTCTAATGAAATTCAACAAACTAAACTACCGTAGCGGCAAAGATGTCAGTTTTGCATTCGCAACCATGGGTAGCTGTGATTTGAATTGGTTTAACTCCACCGATTGAACTTCGTGATTTTTCCCAGCACTGAAATTACCATCTTGAATTTAGAAACTATGGAATATTGAATAAATTGGTGTTATATTAGAAAAATAATCTAATCGTTATAATTTTCTTTCGTGTTAAGAATTTTGAGTTTAGCCAAAAGTTTTTAATAGCTCATTATACAGTGGTACAAATTCGTTTAAACGCACATACTTCTCAAAGCATTATCTTTGTGTTACTGCATAATAAAATTTATGATAATAACGCTCTAACTGTCACTAATAATAGTACTTGTTGAAATGTATATTGATATCAAAAATTGTGAAATAGTTTGCCAATAACGAATATGGAAAAACCGAAAAAAGTGCGTTTAAACGAATTTTCCTCCAAAAATTAGACAGTTATTCGCTGATAAAAGTAAAACGAATTGAAATTGAAAATTGTTTTACAGTTAATTAGTGACATATTTCTGTATTAAATTTAATATTTTCCGAAACTACGTGTTTAGCAAATTTCATCGACACTTTCAATCTTTTGTTATCGTAGCTGGAATAAATATTCGAATGAATGTTTATAGCTGCCAAATGTTCGCTAAATCCGATTTCGTCATCAAAAGTTCTATAAATATTGATATTTATGCATAAAACTAGCTGAATGACCCGGCTTTGCTCGGGTTTATTTATTGAGGAGAATTGAAGCAAATGCTAAGTCCCATTTAGCCGAATAGGTGCCGGTTTTCCGCAAGACCATGCTAAAGATGAATAGATTCCAGGTGTTTAATGTCACCTTATGCCATATGAAAAACTGTCAAAGACCTAGAATTTCGAAGCATACTTACTATACTAAACTTAAAATCTACTGATACGAATCCACGGCACAGTATGCAATTGTGTTGGCCGCACAATATACAAATTTATGGAATTAAAATCAAAGAAGACATTCAGTTAAAAACAGTAGCTGTGTACAAAAGATAAAAACTAAGCTGAAAAGAGAAAGGCCAAGTTCAATACCATAACTTGAATTTTATTTTCGTTTCTGCCAACAGTGCACATGGCATTTGCTAGAATTAGTAGTTTCATAGCTTTCAATATAAATTATGATTCTTCATGGGCGTTTCAGATAAGTTTTCGTTGCATGCTCTGTGTCCTATCAAATTGCGGAGCCGTTTCAAATCTCAATCAGTAGACATATGATTGCGTTACAACGTGTAAACGCTTGCTGTCCGACTCGCTTACGCTCGTCGGACTAAAACAGGGAAAACACCTATGTTCGCATTCTACCGGGCAAATGCTTAGATATGCTGATCGCCTAGAAGTGAATTGACGCAAACATGACGCATCGGACTTTCGGAACATCGGCGGCTTTCTGCCGCCGATGTTCCTCAGTCCTCCATATAGTTGCAACGCAAAACGTCACCAGAGGCTGTTAAATATTGTATGGTAAACGAATGTTTTTCGGTCGCGCTATCTTTATTTCCAAAATAGCGTTCGATATCGATTTGAAATTTCTATCCATCAAGCCCGATCGATTGATACCCATATTGCAAGGTATCATGGCCCAAGCCACCATTCCATGGCCGCTATCTTGGATTACGATCCACCATCTGAGACTTATAGTGCGGCATCTTGGAATCCAAAAATGGCGTCAAATATCAATTTTTGACTCATCAAGCCCGATCGATAGATACCCATGTTACATGGTGTCATAGCTCAAACCACCATCTTGGATTATGATCCGACATTTTGGAATATAGTCCGCCATCTTGGATTATAGTCCGCCATCTTGGATTCCAAAATGGCGTCGGGTATTGAATTTTGACTTCTATTCATCAAGCCCGATCGATACAAACACATATTGCATGGTGTCATGACTCAAACTACCATTCCAGGGCGGCCATCTTAGATAATTGTACGGCATCTTGGATTTCTAAATGGCGTTAGCTATTGATTTTTGACTTCTACTCATCAAGCCCGATCGATAGGTACTTATATTGCATGGTATCATAGCCCAGTCTACCATTCCATGGCCGCCATTTTAGATTATGGTCCGCCATCTAGGATTTCAAAATAACGTCGGATATTGATTTTTGACTTCTACTCATCAAGCCCGATCGATAGATACCTATATTGCATGGTATCATAGCTCAATCTTCCATTTGATGGCCGCCATTTTGGAATGTGGTCGCCATCTTGGATTCTTAAATGGCGTCGGATATTGGTTTTTGACTTCTACTCATCAAGCCCGATCGATAGATACCCATATTGCATGGTATCATAGCTCAATCTACCATTCCATGGCTGCCATCATGGATTATGGTCCGCCATCTTGGATTCCAAAATGGCGTCGGATATTGATTTTTGACTTCTACTCATCAAGCCCGATTCATAGATACCCATATTGCATGCTATCATAGCTCAATCTACCATTCCATGGCAGGCATTTTGGGTTGGTTGATCGCCATCTTGGATTCTAAAATGGCATCGGATATTGATTTTTGACTTTTACTCATCAAGCCCGATCGATAGATACCCATATTGCATTGTATCATAGCTCAATCTACCATTCCATGGCCGCCATCTTGGATTATGGTCCGTCATCTTTAATTCCAAAATGGCGTCGGATATTGATTTTTGACTTCTACTCATCAAGCCCGATCGATGGATACCCATATTGCATGGTATCATAGCTCAATCTACCATTTAATGGCCGCCATTTTGGGTTATGGTCCGCCATCTTGGGTTCCAAAATGGCGTCAGATATTGATTTTTGACTTAACTCATCAATCCCGATCGATAGATACCCATATTGCATGGTATCATAGCTCAATCTACCATTTAATGGCCGCCATTTTGGATTGTGGTCGCCATCTGGGATTCTAAAATTGCGTCGGATATTGATTTTTGACTTCTACTCATCAAGCCCGATCGATGGATACCCATATTGAATGCTATCACAGCTCAATCTACCATTCCATGGCCGCCATCTTGGATTATGGTCCGTCATCTTTAATTCCAAAATGGCGTCGGATATTGATTTTTGACTTCTACTCATCAAGCCCGATCGATGGATACCCATATTGCATGGTATCATAGCTCAATCTACCATTTAATGGCCGCCATTTTGGGTTATGGTCCGCCATCTTGGGTTCCAAAATGGCGTCAGATATTGATTTTTGACTTAACTCATCAATCCCGATCGATAGATACCCATATTGCATGGTATCATAGCTCAAACCACCATTCCATGGCCGCCATCTTGGATTATGGTCCGCCATCTTGGATTAGGGTCCGCCATCTTGGATTCCTAATATTACACGGTATCATAGCAC
Organism: Aedes albopictus; assembly: GCF_035046485.1. Classification (NCBI taxonomy): domain Eukaryota; kingdom Metazoa; phylum Arthropoda; class Insecta; order Diptera; family Culicidae; genus Aedes; species Aedes albopictus. The sequence goes on along the minus strand of NC_085137.1, from coordinate 226,221,368 downwards.
AAACCACCATTTCATGGCCGCCATCTTGGATTTTTGTCCGCCATCTTGGATTAGGGTCCGTTATCTTAGATTCCAAAATGACGTCGAATATGGGGCTGTCCATAAACCACGTGGTCTTTTTTTGGGACTTTTCAAGCACATACGCACTGGACACTTCGAAGGGGTCAAGTTTTTTTCGAGCTCCTGTACTTTGGTTTCGCGTAGTGGATAATGATTTGGAGGGTGCTTCGCCACCCGGGTTGTTCACAAAATAGAAACAAAATTCCGTCGGGTGTTTGTTCCGAAACCAATTGTTGCAACGTTCGGTACCGTGTACCCTTCCTGTGTGTGCGAAACCGCTCGACCTTCCTGTATAATGGTGTCGCGTTAAAAAGTGAAGAATAAAATTGCCCAATAAACACGCTGCGTTGTCGAAACGTCCTAGCTGGGTAGTGAAAATTAAATGAACAGTGAATGCTTTTGGGTGTTAGGTACAACAGCCAGAAAGTCCACATGTCACAAAGGCTATTCTGCAGTTTTTGATTTTCCCGATGAGGAGTGGCAATAACGTGGAAAGTGTTTTCGTAGTCTGTGTTTGTGTTCTTGAGTTCCGGCGCTCTTCAGGGCAGTTTGTGGCAATGCGGCAATTTTTTGGTACATAATATGTTGGAACTCGTGTCCGTGGAATGGCCGGTTCCGATCATGAAATTTGGTGTAGTTAGTAGCACTATCATCCTAAATTATTGCCAAGTGTGCTTCGCAAGCACTGCTTGCCTGTAAATGTCAAAATTTGAAATCAAATAAGTGCCTACTGTGATGCGGAGAAGAAAATGGCAACAGGCAACTTGTAAAGTGGAATGTGCGTGTGGGAAGTGTTAAAAATTAAGCATTTTAAATGAAACGAAATTAAAAGCCCACCACAAAACAAAAAAAAAACAACAAGGTGCAATAAGATGGTGCTGCGATAAGGATGATTTTCCGTGAATATTGGGATTGCGGTTTCCTGACAAATTGGTGAGATCGTTTCAAGCTACGTTTTCTTCTCTTTCTTATTTAAAGCGACAACGTTTATGAACCATTCCTATTTACAACAACCACTCATACTCCCAGAGAACCATATTTTGTTTTGTTTCATTTCAGAGAGCGAGTAAAGGCGCTTAAGCCTAGGCACAAGGGCCAGGACACAGACCAAATACCTGTGTTCCATCCCAGGAATCCAAGGACCAAGGGGCGACATTAACCTTCTTAGCTACGTCGCCCCCACCGATTTTTCACTTTATGCTATATAAAACTGAGCGGTTGGTACGAGATGTCCCCACTCAATAGTTTCATTACAAAATTCAAAACGCTGCACAGTAGGCCTGGCCGCTTTAATGCTTGTAATACATTACCGATGTGCTGCAAACATTAATAATGACAAGAAAAATGATAGAAATAGTCGATTCTATCATTTTCCAGTATTCTTTCAATGAATGGCTGTGTATGTGTAGACTAGACTAGACTAGACTAGATAAAAGTAAAACGAATTGAAATAGTTATTTATGCAACAAGTTGCAAAATGATGATTTTTTCAGCACGAGTCGTACATTTATCCAACGAGGCTTGCCGAGTTGGATAAATACGACGAGTGCTGAAAAAATCGAGTTTTGCAACGCGTTGCATACAATTTTTTTTGCAATTACGAAAAATTCTCGCTCCGGATAATCTATATAGCTGCACATACATGAAATCAAGAGGTACCACGTGGGAGCATCCATGCGCACCGGCGCAGTTTTTTGTACGATCAGGTAGGCTATGGTGTTGATGGTGTCACACATTTTCAAGCTCCGTCGTCGTCGTCGTCAATCAGCAACAAGAAGGAGCAAAAGTTGCTTCAGCTGCTGCTTCTGCACCTGATCGGCGGTCCGATTCGAATCGTTAATAGTCCTGATTTGGATTCGAGCTGCTGATTGGATGTAGGAGCAACAGGTTTATCTACGGAAATCGCGGTAGTGAGCCAAATGTATGTGCTGACAAAAGTGCCGAAAAGTGCTACTTTTCAGCACTCTTAAGAGTGCCGAAAAGTAGTACTTTTCGGCACCTTTGTTTTAGTGGAGAAAAGTAGACCGTTTTATCGTTGCAACCGCGAGTGAAAAGTAGGGTAATAAGCAACGTAATTGCAAAAAGATTTCTTCGTCACTAGTGCAGATACAGGGGATAGACAAAATGATCGGGACAGGCAAAATTTTCACTTTCCAAAACATGTTCAACTAGCTGTAACTTTTCGAAAAAAGCATCAAATATTCTAAATTTTTTACTGTAAGTTCCTCAACTAGTTGTGTATCAGTGGACAAAATTTGGAAAAGATCGGACAATTCTTCACGAAGTTATAAAGGTTTTTGAAAAAGATAAAATTATCCGATAGCCAACTTTGAGCTGTTATATCTCCGGATTCAATGAACCGATTGTAATAAAATTTTGACAATTCAAGACTTATATAATGAACTCTGGAAAACATTTGACTTAACTTGAAATTATTAACAAGTGAAAAAGTTATAGCGATTTTATTTTGTTCACGATTTTTTAGTAAATTGGTCTATTTTTAATATGCATCCCATTACTTTTTCAACTTATTGGCGGCTATGTTGTTACTTTCCTTCAAAACGCATTTATATATAAGTCAATTAGAGGGAAACTAAATGAACTTTAATTTGCATGTTGAATTTTGAAACGATGTTGATGTTTTGGGTAATTTGGTGTTTTATTAGAAAAATAATCTTATCGTTATAATTTTCTTCCGTGTTAAGAATATTAAGTTAAGGTAATGGTTTTTCATAGCTCATTATATAAGTCATAAATGGTCAAAATTTCATTGCATTCGGTTCATTGAATCCGGAGATATAACAGCTCAAAGTTGACTGTCGGATAATTTTACCTTTTTCAAAAATCTTTATAACTTCGTGAAGAATTGTCCGATCTTTTCCAAATTTTGTCCACTGATACATAACTAGTTGAAGAACTTACAGTAAAAATTTGAGAATATTTGATGCACTTTTCGAAAAGTTACAGATAATTAAACATTTTTTTAAATGTGAAAATTTTGCCTGTCCCGATCATTTTGTCTATCCCCTGTAGTACATTGCGTGAGTGTCTTTCAAAATATATACCAATAAAACACAGATGACCAGAAAGTAAAGTTTACCGTTCAAAAATCAAGTGCGTTTAAACGAATTTGTACCACTGTATTAGTCATAAATGATCAAAATTTCATTGCATTTGGTCTGTTGAATTCGCAGCTCAAAATTGACAATTGGATAATTATACCTCTTTCTTACTTCGTGTAGAATAGCCCAATCTTTTCCAAATTTGGACCACTGAACACTCAGTAAAAATTTGAGAATATTTGATGCCTTTTTCGAAAAGTTACAGCTAGGTAGTTGAACCTTTTTTTTCAAGTGAAAGTTTTACCTGTCCCAATTATTTTGACTATCCCATGTAGGGTATTGGTTCCCTTATTAAGCATGTGGCTCTCATTTTCATCCTACGAAAACCAAAACATCCTACGGAATCGATTGGTGCCGTAATCGCTTGTTTTCGAATAGGATGAATATGGGAGCGTGAGATTACTTATGGCACACATACCCTATATGCAATATAGGAGTATAAAATAGTTATTTATGTAACGAGTTGCAAAAAGTTGATTTTTTTAGCACGAGTCGTGCATTTATCCAACGAGGCCTGCCGAGTTGGATAAATACGAAGAGTGCTGAAAAAATCAAGTTTTGCTATGAGATCCATACAAAATGTGATGCAATGATTTTTTCATAATGCAACCCATTTGAGTTGCATAATATTCATAATGCAACTCAAATGAATGGCATTAAGAACACTATACAACTCTTTTTCATTATGCAACTCATTTCAGTTGCATAATGAACCAGTTCGGAAAATTTGACCATTATGATACCAAAACAAGTTATATAAAATTTAAATTATGATACTAAATTGCATAAAACTGTTTTTTCAAGGCGGATTCTGGAGGTGCCTGGGACAACTTTTCGGATAAGAAACACACTTTATTCAACCTAATACGTATAATTTATTCTCATTCTCATTGTTCTATTTAGTATATCTCTAATCACATCTCAATTAAGTAAATAGGTTTTCTTGAGTCCTCGACCAGGAGTTACCTATTATTTGCCAACTTTTCCAGCTTTGTCTATCGTTACTCCAATTGGTTCGGAGATATTCCACGTATGGGTTCACAATAAATTACAACATAGTTCAGAGACTGGCCATCACGAACGTGGCCAGCGTCCTCGGTTGGGGTAAACCAATCAACAACAACTAATATGAAGAAATAATATACAACCTACGAGTCGAATAGCATTGCGCTATTGTAAAGTTTGGTCCGCATTACATTAGGTGTCCGAATCGCGTCCGTCGTCCTTACATCGATCAGTTTACAAAAGCTACCCAACTCTAGCGGATTAGGCGAATCTTAGTCGATCAGCAGAATGAAATTGACCGATCCCTGCCGGTCGCGCATGCCTCCACGGTAGATGACATTCTTGGCCCACACGCGACATTCGACGTTAATGCTGCGTTTAACTGCGAATAAAAATAAATCTTTAATTAAATCCACCCCCATCGTCGCCAGTGAGGTACGGATGCATTGCGCAATCACCAACCTGCTGGACGTGCAAAATGCACCGCAACTAATGGGCTAAGGTATCCGGGCCGGTTGGTATAGGGATAGTAGAACGTTGGCAGGCCACGGTTCGGGAAGTATTCGATGGGACCGATCGTCTCGACGTCAGCCGGGGCCAACCCGTTGCACGATACCCACACCTGCTTGCGGGCCTCCACTGGCAGCGACTTGATGTGATCGGACAAATCGGTGGGCATGTCTTCGGGCAGGTCGTTAACATCGTCATAGAACTCCGGCATCCAACCGTAGATCTGTCGGAAAAAAATTAGAGGTTAGGAATGGTAATGGGATTCGTTCAGAATTTTGATAATTCTCACGCGATTCAGTTTGATGAATATACACGGAGCAGATTTGTTGTAGCTGTATCCTTGCTCGGCACTGCATGGTCCCAGCTTTGAAACATCGAAAGCGCACACGTTGTCTGGGGAGGGTGGCTTTTGGAAGTCACAGATCATTTGATTTTTTCCACCACCTGGAAGCATTGTTTGATCCCGATAGGCTGTTGATAGGAGAAAGGGGTAGAATAGTATTACTGTAAGTGTTGTTTTTAGGCATTTGATGATGATTTCAAAAAGCGTTGATTTGTCCCATGCATGATTCTTCTCTCCCAGTGTTTGAGGATTTTTAAAGACCCATAAAAACAGCTTTTGCCCCCAAATAATTTGACTAAGTTGGTGCGTCTGCTTACTACTGATCATGTCTTAAACGTCATGTTGAACAAATAAATGCACAGTATGTATGAAACCAACAACCAAGCGTCTCCATTTGTTTCCCAACCTTCTAGGAAACGCGTAATTTATGACAAAAGTGTACGAAAACCTTTTCTGCCGTGTGCAGCATAGTTGGGTCTGGTTAAGAAGGATTTACATAGAAGACACGGCAGTTTACGAGTAAGAAGTTGTACTGCATTGAGTCTAATTATTTCTCCCAACTGCATTTCAAACCATGTTCCCGTAACTACAATAACCATCGTATGATTCCACTTAATAAAACTGATACTCACGATCCAGAAATTCGTTGATCCGACCGACCCATTCGTTGACCTGGGTTTTGTTGGCAGCAGCATAGTGGATCATGGCACCTTCCTCGACGTCGGCCGGCATCGGTCGATAGCCCAGCCCCGGGTTGGTTCCTATCAGCGATTCCTCCAGCTGCCATTTGGGGTATTTGTGATTCATGGTGGCCAGTAGCGCTTGCATACAGATGGCGAACAGTGCAGCCAGCACGGCATAGAAGGCAAGGTAGAACAATACCAACTGACCTGTGGAAACGGAAGATAGCGAGAGTGACACACAAAACGGTTAGCTACGTTTCTCAAGTTGACTGACTGGATTGAATAAAAACGTAATCATCGCGGTTCGCTCGATTAGACTGGAGCAAACAATTTTCATTGGGCACGGATAAAAGGCATTGGCTGCCAGTGCGCTTTCAACGCGAGTAATTATAAACGGTTATTTGCATCTCATGGCAATTTAAAATATTATCATAGTTATTTTTCGCACGGTGCATAAATTGATTGGCGCAAAATCAGTGCAGCAAAGCAACGACAACGGTTCGCTCCAGTTCGTAGGTGTTAAAGCTATTTGACTAATGGGTTGGTAATTTACTTGCTACAAGATTGATTTATTTATCTCGTTCGTGGTATTAGAGTGTACTGTTTACATCTTACGTGAGCAATTTATTAGACCCCACAGCATATTCTTGATGATGGCTTGAATAGTTTGACCGCCCTTTTCGTTATGGAAGTGTAGTCAGCTGGAAGGCGATTTTTCATTTTCTGCGTTTCGTTTCTGTGACATGGATGAGTGAACTGTGCTCCCCAAAAAATCAATCTATCGTCGAACTTGGAAGTTTCTAGATGAACAATGTGTTGCTTAAAATCTTGGATTCAGCAATTAGTAATTGTGTACGGGTTACTTTTCCATGATTGTTAATCGCTGAATTAGATGACATTATTCTGCACTGCACTATAAATACAATGTTTGAAATTGTTGTTCGTGTTGTACCACATTTAGAGGAATTTCAAGTTTCTGAAATGACATATTTTAGTAGGACACACACGTTCTCTAGAAACACCTTCTCCCTTTTTCCATATCACCATTGAATCGTCCAAATGATTTATCATAATTGCAATAGCATTTGATAAAATTGATCTCATGAAATAAAGGAACGAACAAATCAGACAGAATACAATACCACTATTAAGCCCAAAGAGAAAATTATGCTGAGGAAATTGAAATTGCATGAAATGTGATACCATCGTTTTCTTTTCAACCAGTGAATTTTCAACAAACACAAACAGAAAACAGAGCATGCCTAATCACAGATTTCCAAAAAAAAATGAATAATTTAACAAAAATAATCTAAAAGGAAATGTTTTAAGAAAATGCATAATTAGTGTCTTCATTCTTCTTGCTTCAAATGTGCCCTGGAAGACAGAAAAAAGATTAGCTTAGAATATGAATCTCACAGTTTTAGCCGATATGTTTTTTTTTTAAATTTATTTTGAACGATAGTATGCAGTACATTAAACACTTAGGTATAGGTCGGAATGGTTTTTGAAAAGGACATAAATGTTAAAATTTGAACTCATCTAAACCGTTGTTTCCTTCAAATTTGCGCCATCTGTTGAGGTTTAAAAGGAATTGCAAAGATCTAAATGTGCAGTAACCTGCCTGGCTAAAGTTTATTTTTTGGTTACAAAGAGTTATGTTAGACGATCAACTAGGCTAACTGGAGCTTATACAATATAAACAGTGACTATGAGATGCTTTTCTTAGTAGTTTGGTTGATATGGAATAAAAAAAATATGCTGGAATGGCTCGTACGCTGGAATTCCAACGGGATAATAGGTAAGGGGCTGTCCATAAACCATAAACCACGTTGTCAGTTTTTTGGGACTTCTCAACCGAACCACCCCCCCCCCCGTGGTCATTAGTCCATACAAAATTTTTTATTCATCCATACAAAATGGTCATTGGCCGAACCCCCCCCCTCATGACCACGTGGTTTATGGACAGCCCCTAATAGTTGGATAACAGTTCATTGCAAAAATAAATACTGTAAAACTGAGATATAAAGGACTAAATTCCACGACAGTTTTGACGACTCTGAATATCCTAAAAGTATATAATATTGTCTTCCAGTAGTTCTGGTTATAATTGTTAATTGTGCAACATGACTCTGCAAAGCGTATATTACTACTGTTATGAGTGTAAATTTGAAGTTTTGATCTTCGGAGTAGTTTGGTTGGTCTGGAAGAACTTTGAAACGATTCATACAATTCCAAGGGGGTTACAGATGATAGTTGGATATGCGATGTGACAGTTCATAGCAATAATCATTAATGTAACAGTTGTAGATGTCAAGGACTAAACTCAAAGACAGTTTGCACGGCGTTGAATATCTCAAAAGTAAACACAGAGATAAATAATAACCGCGTTCGGTAATGTTTTCACGCAATCTGAACTGCTGAGCAGAGATTCTCACTTTCGCCGAAAATAATCTGTAAAGGAAGAATACTTTACCAAAGGACAAAGGACTTCGTAAAGTTTGATAATACATTGACATTCGGTGCAATTTGCTAGCTTTACTGACTTTTTTCAGTAAAAATGTTTACCAAACGCTCAGCGTTTGAGATTTCGGTAAAATCATACAATAGGGTTATATTTGGTATTGCGATGATGACGGAAGTTTAAAAAATGGTAAGATGATGGTATAAAATTCAATACGGCGGCTCCAAATTCAAGGTCGCGGCTGGTAAACGGGGGTTTAGGCTCTAAACCATGAAATATGGGTATGTTAGATATGTAGAAGATGTTCTGTCCGGAGTCTTAAAATAACGGCCAGAATATCCAAGATGGCAAACTCAAATCTGAAATGGCTGCTCAAAATTCAAAATAGCGGCTTTTTCTTAAGATTTTGAGGTTTGAGCCAGCTTTATCAAAATCCAGATAAACGATATGATTTTTGGTGCCATGAAATGAATTTTTGTTAAGCGTATGAAAGTGCGATATTCATCAACATGTCACTTGAGTTTTGTTGAAATGGCATTTTGAAGGCACGAGAAAGGCGCTATCACTGCTAGGTAGATTAATTAGATTTTTTAATAATAATTTTCGAACTATTAATGAAAAATAATCTCAAAATGAACATGCAATATTTTGGTCATTGATAACAGTTCACGATTTTCATTTCATTTTGTAAAATAGTCTAAGTAATGAAGAAAATTCGATTAAATAGCCGGAAACCACTCGTAAAGGTAGTCAGCACATAACGAAGACAATGAATATGATGATTGGTTAGTGATAACGCAGTTTATTGCAACAGCTATCGAATTGATTCAGTGCTGTCAATCAAATACATAAGGTTATATTGCTCAATTTGTTACTATTTACGACTCTCGGTTTTAATTATAGGCAAACAGAAAACCACATCTTTTAAACTGCCACCTGTTTCACAGTCTCTTCCACTATCCACATCGAAGTGGCTGTCATCGTCGCCCTTTTAAATGAGCTTCACGAAACGCATAATTCCATTTCAATTTAATTTACAGCACCAGATAGCCGTAAATCAGACAAACGTAAACACACCCGACTAAGATATTACACGAATTAGCATAGGTTATTTTTAGTCGGCTTCACTACTCACTCACCCACAACTATAGTGAAATCACGGGCAAACGAGTGCGTTCTGCAGTTCAACAGGAATTTCAACTAAATTCAAGTTGACTTCAAACTGGTACCGCTTTCTCCCCCTCATGATTACACAGTCAAATTCCATCATCCAACGAAACGCCGCATCACCATCGGCTCTCGGAGTGACGGATAAATGAAAATGTAATAAATTTGGCTACATCGTGAATGAAATTTGGCACTCACAGGGGCCCTTCCTGGACCAACCGCAATTTTTGGAACAGCCATTGGCAGCGTGGTTGGAGTTGGTCCAAATAGTTAGATACAACCGTACATTAAAAATGTAATAAAATGTTGAAGTGTTGTAATATTTAAGAATTGTTTGGTGACATTTAGCTAATTCTTAAAATTTAAACGTTGTTGAAATTCGAATCTAAATTTTACCTTGTGATTCAGTTCAACGAAATTTGTAGTATGTTGGAAACCAGACGACAAGCTACTAATCTAACTGAACCGCAACCAGGAATGACCTTCCGATACTTTTCCACCAACAACACGCAACGCACGTTATACATCACAGCTGAGAAAAGCTTCGGCAAACATTCAAAGTGGAGGTAGGCATGTTTTCGGATACCTGTGTCAATTATTGGAGCAAGTATGCCAATATGTCACATCAACGGGCTCGCAATAATGTGATAATTTTGGTGGCTGGAAAGGTGCAAAATTTCGTTCGTCGTTTGCGTCCCTAGAGCTGATTAGTTGAGTCAATTTGGGGTTTGCATTTCACACACATATTTTAATTAATTAGAGCCACTAATAATTACCAACAGTCGTAGGGCATTTGTTTGTCACGAGTTGTTGGCCAATAGGAGATCTGTTGTTCAATTTTGAATGGGGAAAAAACAGTTTAGAGTAAATAAGCGGCTCTAAAGCATGTCTTATGAATGAGTATTCGTTTTAGCTAAGGATGAAAATTATATACAGGGTTTCGACTGGATGGTTGTTGATTTCCATGGAAAATTTCGGCTTGCAGTCTAACAATTTGCGTCGATTAATTACTGATCATCGCCAACGTTTCGGTCCGACTATTGGACCATCTTCAGGGCTCGATACACAAATCAACAAGTCACACAATTTTGTTCAATTTTGAAACCGTCGGGTTGAAAAGGTACTACCTGCCGGTGCACCAGCTAGGGATTTCTCCCTCAGCATGGTCATGCTGAACACCCGTGCGTTTATCGCCTCGGCTATATGGGCCCTCTATATGAACCGATTGGTTTTGTTAAATAACTAAGGTTTCTAGAGCAAATAGCTCAAAAGTAGTGTGTTTTAATTTGTTTTTGTCAATTATCTTTGAAAAATGCGTAAAATTTTAAAATTCATTCTTTGGCAAAGTTGTGGCCCCTGTTCCATTGTACATTTCGTTCTTTGATATCAAACTTCTATCTATCTCTTATCGTTTTCTTGCAATTTCGATTTAAATCAGATCATAAATTTGCAATCGTGATGGTAAGCACTTTTTTGCGCACTGTGCTGCACATTTAAATGAAAATTGCAAGTAAACGGTAAGAGTTAGAAGTTCGGCGTCAAAGAACGAATTGTAGAGTGGAACAGGGGCCACAACTTTGCCAAAGAATGAATTTTAATTTATTACGCATGTTTTAAGGATAATTGACATAAACAAATTAAACTCACTTTTTTTTAACTATTTTGCTCTAGAAAACTTAATTATTATACTAAACCAATCGATTCAAAGATGCCATTTGATAGAAAATTCAATAATCTTTCGAATAAGGGTAAAAACTGCGATAAGTTTGACCATTTTAATGTTATAGCCAGTTAAGGCAATAAGAGTCAAAAACATGGGGAGTTCAATAATCACGTAACGGTTGAGATTTGACCATATGCGTAGAAAAATTTTTATCACCATTTATGGTCCTCTATCACCCTTTAAAAAGTTTGCACTCAGGAACCTAACACCCTGTATATATTGATGAATGCAAAAAAAAAAAAATGGCGGGATGATGACAAGGGATTCCTGTCAAAATTTTTACAATCACCCTCATTCTTGTTTTCGATCGAATCCACTTTCGAACGAAAATCGTTCGCATTCCCGGTTACGCCAGCAAAATCAAATTGGCTACTGATTCGATCGAACCAAAAACGTTCGAAAGTGGATACGTCCGTAAACAAGAATGAGGGTGAATAACTCCATATGTGTTATATAATAACTATTTTCGTCACCCAAGTTTTGAGAAGGGCGTATGCAAAATACCCATTTTTCTTCTTTAAAAATAAGAACTCGAAATCGGTTTGTTGGATTGAAATGATGTTCTGAAGCTGAAATATACGGTTTTCATTTGTAATGACATATCAATAAAAGTACACTAATAGCAGCATGTATCTCATTTGATTCAAACATATAATACAAGTCAGTGGAGACAAATTTCCAGTACATCAGCATTTTTTTTTATATTTATGTGTTTTTTTTAATTTATGATTAAGGCCTCCAGATCTACACTCGTAGCGAAGCATCGGCTACATGTCACACTCACTATAATGCGTTTTGAAAGTAATACTTGAATGTAGGCAAACTATAAATATAAAAAAACATAAATATTAAAAAAAAATGCTGATGTACTGGAAATTTGTCTCCCCCGACTTGTATTATATGTTTGAATCAAATGAGATACATGCTGCTATTAGTGCACTTTTATTGATATGTCATTACAAATGAAACCCGTATATTTTAGCTTCAGAATGGTTTGGATGATCTAGAACAGCTTTAAGGTCTATGATATATTGTTGAACTCATCATCTATGTCAACTAAAATACACTACACCAAGTTTTGAACGTGCAGGATGCTTTGTTACGAGTATATATCTGAAGGCCTTAATCACATAATACTGAAAGGTGACCTCAGATATCCCTCTCAGATATCGTTTTGGATAACCTGGAGATCTATGTAACAGCTGTATAAGGACATAACTCATTTCTATCTAACCGCTACAACCCAAACAAGGAGTTATGGGCAATTTTCACTAAAATAAATCACATTTGCATAGAAATATCACCCGAAATCGAGCGAATAACAAGTGGTGTACACTACATTTGCAGCTATATCTCCAAAATGTTCTAGCATAACATAATCTCCATATATGCATATGATAGCACAACTAATCCCCTTGATGAAAACATTTTGGTTTTGAAAATCCACCCACTGGGTCAAAAGCTATAAGTATAACTATGCAAAAAAGTTGTCCACATCTTTTAAGGGTTAATATTCATTGCGAATGTTGGTCATATAATTTTATTTTCCAAAAGTCTTACTCTTCTTTATTTTTCTGTGAACAGCTGACTTCCAGCCTCAAAAATTTTCAGGAAGCCCAGGATGAACAAATGCTTCCAACTATGTATTCTCGTTTTTTTTGTTTTTCATCGATTTTCAAAACAAGCAAGAGCAAATATTTTTTGAGATTTTTTATATCAAATATAAATTCTTCGTACAGGCTTCAATGAAAAATAATGTGTATTTTTTCCTACATCCAATCATGCTTTAATTTTAACGAATTTGAAAAAAAAAACAAAAAAAATATGGAACCTTGCGTTGAGATTTTTTAAAATTGTTTTACAGTTTGTATCAAAAAAAGGATCAATTATTTTGCTGGTATGTGAATTTTCAGATCGTCTTGAATAACATTTTGCAAGGTTAATTTTTTTTTATTTTTTGAATTTACTGTAACTTAAGTACAGGAAAAAAAAACCATAGTTTTTTCATTGGAATATGTACCGTGGGGTACCTAGTTTCGTGTGGTTCAAAATTTCGCTAGCTGATAAGATTTAGGGATCATAACCATGGAACTAATGGTTGAACTGTCCATATTTCACTTAAGAAATTCTAGCATAAGTGAAATTTGGACAATTTCACAATATGTTAGATTTATGATCTTTAAATCTTATCAGCTAGCAAAGTTTGCTCCCGCACGAAATAAGGGCACCCCACGGTACGTAAAATCTACTTCTAATAAAACAAATCCTAAAAATGGTTTCCTTTTGCCCGTTTTAAAAATCGATGAAGAATAAAAATTGAAGTACTTGAACATACTGGGCTGCTTAGCAAATCCTTCTGTAGTTATTTTTTGAATTTTTGCATGTTCTGAACTGTGGCAACTCCGGAAACTCTGAAATCTTCTTGAAGGAGATCTTCAAAATTGCCTCTACTTCGGTCTGACGTTACCTTCCAACAGAGACAAAGCTTTTGTGACATGAACGGTGATACAGTACATCTTAAAAAAAAAGAAACAAAAACATATTTCTCATACTAAAAAAAGCAAAACCTAGATCGACCGAGATTGAACCTGACGTCATCGCTTGTACTCAATGGGTTCGTTCTTTTAAATATCTTCCAAAGGGACAACTTTACACTTCCTAATTCATAGCTCTTTCACAAAAACAATCTATTGAAATAAAAAAAAAGTTTTATTATTGATTCAAACTTTTTTCAGATTATTAGAAATTCATTCCTTACTCATATTAGATTTGTCTATATATTTTCTGTTCTGAAGGTGCCTGTGTGTTGTTCGCAATATGGGTTTCATCTTATCTTCCGACAAATCTAAAATTCTGCAGAATATTTTTATCATTTTCCTCCAAAATGCTATCACCGAATGTCCAAATGGACGAAAATCTAATTGACACGAAGTTCATGGCTTCTGAAGTAAACGTCCCCGAATATGTTTTTTATCTAGATACTACAACAGCTCGATTTTTCAGCTTATCAGTGATGGTCCGTGAGTACAAACCATACGCAAGACATGCACACGACCATATCAGCTGGCTTGCGTATATCGACCGAATATCCATCAAGTCCGGCCCGAACCGGTACAAGGCCACCTAATCACCCCTGCCTGCTTGTCGATGTCTGCAGTCAGTGTCTGGTCTGGATGGATATTTTTTTTTTTGTTGATTCAAGATCACGTTTACACTACGGCCATAATTTGCCAGTTTACGATGCGCTGGATGGCTGCTTAGTGGAGGAAGTTATTTTTGGAATTGAACTCTGAAAGTAAGCAAAATTTTCAGATTTGGATAAAGAACCGCTACGCTGGCTGGTGCTGGACTGGCTGTGCTGAATTGCACGTGGCCTCTGCAGCAGAATGTAGGTATCGTTTCACGGTTGGAATTCGATGAGCTAAAGTGTCGATTCGGGGTGCGTCTATTTTTAAACGATATCACCTGTCGTATTGCCTGCTGGTCGAACATATTGGAAGCTACCCAGCAATCTACCAATTTACCAGTCGCTTTTGCTGCTGAATGAAGTACGGCGCGGCGGATGAGATATTGGAATCAATTTGTTGCTTGCGTCCTTTGACATATAGGTAGGTATAACTACGTAGTTTTCCCGGCTTCTGATGAATTAATTGGAACAGCCATCACTTCACAGCATGATTTAATGAGGGTCACTCTCCAGCTTTCTGCGAGCGTCTTGTCCTGTTTGCACTCTGCACGTCTTTTTACGGTTGTTTATTAGTCAGTGTGCATCTGACCGGAAAGATGGACTGGTCTCGATCTTATCTTGGGCCAGCCTTTGCCACTACGCTCAAAGCGTCGGCTTTTAATTAGTGAGGATATACGACAGTCTATTTGCTCAACGGCAATAAAATTGTATGCTTTACTTTCCCAAGAAGGCCTGAATTTGCTCTGTTTCAAGCTCCACTCGGAGATTCCAACAAAGTGCCATATCTTTGTTACCAAGTGATAGATATATCTAGTCAGCCATTCGGGTGAAGACACTCTGTTTTCCTCAAATTGAAGGGAGCATCAATCGACGTCCAACGTGGGCCCAACGCAAACAACAAACCTTATCAAAATAATAATCACACCGAAAACGGCTGATAACAATGCGAACTCACACGAAATCAGCTCTAATCAGAATCGCTTTAATTTGGCTCACCTTGGTTGCGGATTTTTTTTTGACACATTCCGCATCGCAATCAGCCAAAGACCGCGGCGGCATCGCCGGAGCATGGCGTTTCGACAAACGCGTGATCCACAGCTAGCGGAAGTTTCAATAAATGTGAGTCATACATTCAGATCGCTGGTGCTCGAGCGAGGAAGGAAGGAATCCCGAGCAGGAAGGGATAACATGTGAATGGTATGATGATGAAGGTATTTTATCTTCCTGGATAGAAAACTTTTAGTTATCAAACTCTCTCATCATATTGCTGAGAAGAAGCTTTGACCGCCTGTAGATTCACCTGACTTCAGTTCGTTTATTAAGAAATTCATTACTACGGAATGTAGTAGTAGTAAGTAGGGAACGCTCACAAATTTCGTTCAAAATTTGGAAGAGGAAGTTACTCTAAAGAACTATGACAGTACAATAAATAAATATATAAAACTACGTGTTAGAGAAATCCCAGAATTCATTGAACCTAATATTTGAATATTCCATTAGAAAATATTTGGATTTTTTTTAAGAAATGCCTCCTACAGTTTCTCCAGGAGTCCGGAATTTCCATTAGGGATTCCTTAGTTTCTTCAGGAATTTTAGTGGTAATATATGAAGAATTTCTCAAAAGAGTTTACAGAGGATTCCATGAGAAATTTCCGGAGAAATTCCTAAAAGAGTTGCTTGATTTCTAAGTTTCCAAAATAGAAAGTCGTAGGACTTTATGACAGTATGTGAGAAATTCTGGTGGGAATTCCAGAACAATTTACCCGAAAAGCATTGGAAAAAAATACCAGAGGAATTTCTCAAGGAATTCCAAGTAAAATATATGAAACTACAGATTATTTCAGAATCTACCATGAAAATCTTCCATGTGTTCCTCCAGAAGTGTCACAACTCTTCTACGAATTCAGGCAGGAATTGTTTCACCAATTGCTCCATGCTTTTTTAAAAAATCGTTGCAGAGATTGTTCGAGAAATTCGCCCAGGGATTACTTCAGAAAGTCCTCTAGATATTTATTCAGAAAATTCTCTAGGCATTCGCTGGAGAATCAATTAAAGCAAAAATATCTTCAGAAATTCTTTGTATTCATTCAAATTTTTTTCCATGGATTCATTCGGAAATTTTTTTTCAGGGATTTGTTTAGAAATTCCTCTTATTCAACAAATTTCACAAACAATTCTTTCATAGCATCTTGCATGATTTTTTCAACAAATTATCCATGAGTTCCAGCAGAAATTCCTACAGGCATTCATATAAACATTTGTTCAGAATTTTTTTTAGTCGTTTATTCAAACATTTCTCCAGAGATTCATTTAATAAAATTTTCAGTGATGCCCTCAGAAACTATTCTAGAGTTATTTTCAGAAAATGTTTAAAAAGTTCCATCAAAAATTTGTGCTGGGTTTTCTTTGGAAATTCTTCCAAGGATTTCCCAAGAAATTTCCACAGCAACTTCCAATTCCTCCAGAACCTCCACTAGGGATTCCTCCAGTAGTTTCACAAAGAGTTGTGTATGAAAGTAATGTATTATGTTTCTGCTGAACTTTCTCCAGAGATTTGTTTAGAAAACCCTTCAGAGATTTAGCTATTTTTTCGGGACTTTTCTAGATATTTCTTCCAAAAATTCCTTCGGAAATTATTCAGCAATCTCTCAAAAGATCTTCTAATGATTTATTCCAGGCCTTTCTCCGTGGATTGCTTTAGAAATTGCTCCAGAGTTTTTATTTATTAAATCTGAATTTCTGTCAGAAAATCTTCATGGGATTTCTTTGGGGACTGTTTTAAAACATTTGAGATTCATTCGGGAATTTAATGCAGGGACTCCTTTAGAAACTGTCCCAAATTTTTCGAAGGGTTCCTTCAGAAAATCTCCCATGGCTTTTATCATAAATTCGACTAATATATTACTTAAAAAAAACTTCCACAGACTTCTCAATAATTGTTCTGTTGACCCTTGTTGAAATCCATCCTAGGACTCATTAAAAAAATCTTTCACGAGTTCCTGAAAAAAAAAAATCTCCGAGGGATTCTTAAAGAAATTTTTTCAGTGACTCCTTTGGAACCTCTTCGTATTTTTTTTAAATCATCCAGGAAATTCTGAATAAGCTCAGTCTGAAATTCTTTCATAAAATCTTATAGGGATTCTGTTAGACTTTACAATGTCCTCTAGAACTTTTTTTGTCTGTATTTACGAGATTTTTAACCCTAGGCTAGTTCATCTCGGGACCCACGCTTTACTTCCCTTCCGAAGGAAGAACCCATATTTTGTGAGTATGTCGGGAGTGGGAATTGATCCCAGGTCCTCGGCGTGATAGTCTTGTGTTCTAACCACCACACCAGGTCCGCTCGTCACCTCTAGAACTTTCTCCAAGAACTCCTTAAGAAAGTCTTGCACGGATGGGTTACAAAAATGTTGCATTGATTCCATTAGAAAATATTTGACGAATTCCTTCCAAAAAATCTTGCATAGAAGGTTCCAGAAATTTATCTACGAATTTTTTCCGATTTTTTTTCATAGAAATTTGATAATTATATAAAAAAAATATTCCAGAAATTTTTCAAAGCATTCTAGAAAACCCTCCATTAATTTTCTCAAAAATACTCTATGGATTTTTTTCTAGAAAATGATTCACGGATATATTAAGAATCGGAAGTCCTTCAAAATTTTCTCAGAAGCTTTCTAATAAATTTTCTTCAAGGATTGCTTAAGAAATTCTACATCAGACTATTGAAGAAATTTGCAAGATTTGCAAGAAAATCCTCCAAGAATTTCTTCAAAAATTTTTCTTCGTGTCATTCCAGAAATTCTTATACAGCCATTCCATAGAAAAACGATATAGTGCAACTCCGATTGTCGTAAAACCTCGTGGGTTCGTAGTTCTTCGAGAATAATTAGACCCGTATTTCTTTATTTCGTCATTAGTGTGACCAATTTTCAGATAGGGTGGTGATAAAAATTAAAGTTTTAAAGAACTAAAAAAATACTAATTTTTGAACCAGATAACCTATTTTAAACTTCTTGTTTTTGTTTGAAAGCTATTAAATTCTTGTTTTTAGGAAAATACGTCAAATGGGCCAAATTGTATTTTTGTGCAACAAATATGCAAATATATTAGTTTTTTTTTCACATTTTTAAGGTCTCGGGATCAAAGAGGTATCCTGGTTTTATATTTGTATCAAAAAAAAAAAATCAGGGTTTTTGGCGTAATATATTAAACGATCAGAGATGTATGTTTTTTTAGTTTTTGTGATATGATTCATGTAGATTTGCCTAATTTCTTAAAACTATATGATGGAATGCTTCAATGAGGATGATGAAGAATTCCGAGGATAAGCGAAGAAAGCTAAGGAGTTATTCTTAAGAAAGTCATCGAAGAAATTGCTTAAGGTATTTCTGAATGAATCACTTGCCGGAGATGTTTGCTTAGAATTTGCCAGTGGAAGTTCTCAATAAATTGGCAAAGAATATTCCGGACAAAAATCTATAAAAAGTGCCTGAGAAATCTCTGTAAAACTTTCAAATGAATTACTGATAGAATTGCCGAAAGTACCTCTAAAAAATACTTATGTGTAGAATTAGCATTTAAGTTAAAATACACGTTAATACATGCAAAAAAAAAACTCTAAAATATGTGGTTGCAATTGCTGAAAAAAAAAACTCGAATTGGTTTCGAATAAAACTTTCAAATATTTATAAAGAAATTGTATTTATAAATGGCAAAACAACGTTATTTAAACCTGAAAATTAATTACGTTTGTAGTTATTTTTCTGCGTTTATATGATTTGTGTATAGATGCCTCACAGTTTGATCTCAAATGCTAAGCTAACTTCGTCATCATTTGAAGACAATACCAATCTATTTTTGAGCAGACACACGAGCAAGTGTCAAACTGAAACTAAGTAGGGGTAGGTCACCGTAAAGATGCAGCTGCGACAAAGTAGATGAAAATTTGACCTGGCAGTACTTCAACTTGCCACATTGATCACATTTTAGCATTACAGCTCACTCGGATTCGACAACGGTCAGCATTTTTGTCACTTTCTTTGACAACACAATGCAATGCAATGAAATGGAAGAGGGAGGGATTCATAAATTTACGCAGCTCATAATTACCGCGCGTCAGTGAATGCGGATGAAACCCATCAGTGTTGATTAGGAACGTTACCATGCTTTCCTACTGCCGTGTCGTCAAGGAAACCTTGAGAGAAGTTCACGCGTGCCGCTCGTTCTTACTAATGTGCGGGTTGTGTCTAGCATTGGGGACTGTTACTTATTCCATTAAGCGTTAACCCGTTATCAGATGCTCTAATCATTATCAGATCCGCTGGAATATTGGGTACTGCAAAAGTGGTCCTAAGAATTAATAAAACTCAATCTATTAATTTATGTCATAAAAGCAGTTACATACTTCATATTTAGGATGGTCTATTACAAAAGGATAAAGACAAATGTTCGAAAAAAAAGAGATCGAAACGAGATCCTCAGGTCGATGAGTAAAAATTCGGGAGACAAATTTATGAATATTTATTTTTAAAGAAGCGTAAATTTATTTATTTCATAAGTTTAATTTATGACAGGACGGATAGTTTGTAACGTTTATATGAAAAACAGATAGTGCGCTTTGAGAAGAATATAATTCGAACAAGGTATTCGAAATGGCATGCATCTCATACGTCGAGTCACTACGCCAGTTGCTAGCTGCTTTGCCGCCATTTAACATTTCATGACAAACGGAAACATCTGATACAGACATGTCTCTTTTAGTCTTTTGATCGATCGCGGGTATTTCTCGCCAAAGATACAAGATAACCGGCAGAGTGGCTGGCCATATAAAATAGATACGAGGATGGGGAATATTTGCTGTCTACTATTTGTTCGAACCCGTGGTAGTTTGAGCTTCACCCTTCACGAACGCCTCATAGATAACAATATTTGCTGGTATCGTTGGCACAATAAGCTCATTATCAGCATCCATGATGATGAGTTGACAGAAATAAGCTATCATTGTCTTTCCAGGCTAGGGGAAAGTTGTCTATGCTGCGACATGTCAGGCCATTTGGTGTTGCTCTGGCAAGGGTGTACCTGAGAAAATCATCGACCTCATTGAAGCACAGTACAGGACATTTTCGTGCAGAGTACTGCACAACGGTGTCTTGTCCGATCCCATCCGAGTCTTTGCTGGAGTGAGGCAAGGATGTATACTGTCACCGCTACAGATCATGTTTTGATGTGGCAGCCCATTACATGGAGCACCTAAATGATTTTGAACTGGCTGATGACGTTGCTCTCCTAACTCAACGGCGCTCTGATATGCAGAGTAAGCTCGATGATCTTGCCGATCGCTCCTCGGCGGCAGGTCTTACCATCAACGTCAGCAAGACCAAATCGTTAGATGGTCAACCCTTCCAGCGTCACGGTAGCTAGACAAGCAGTAGAGAATGTTGAAAGCTTCCAATATCTTGGTAGCCAAATGGTGGCCGATGGTGGCACCAAGATCGACATAGATGCACGGATCAAGAAAGCCAGAACTGCCGTTGCGAGATTAAGATATGTATGGTAAAACAATCAGATTAGTCGACGCACCAAAATCCGAATTTTCATCTTGAACGTGAAATCTGCGCTGCTGTACGCCAGTGAAACTTGGGGTGTATCAGCGGAGAACACTCAACGGCTGCAGGTCTTCATCAAAAGATGCCTGCCGTATACAATCCGTGCTCCATCTCCATCGCCGATGTAATCAAAAGCCGAGCCGATACCGACAGAAATTAGCGAGCGAAAGTGTAGGTGGGTCGACCAACTCTATGCAGGAGCGGGAACGAAATCCGCAAACAAGCATTAGATTGGAACCTAGCAAGACGTCGCAGCAGGAGCAGACCCAGAGACTCATGGCGGTGCAGCCTCAACAAGGAAATGAAGGAAGTCGACAGAAATTGGACCTGGCGATGTGACTCTTCTGTGACAAGTGTGTTACAAGTGTGCAACTACTTGGGTTAATACCAGCGACCATGCGTCTGCTGAAATCCGTGGTTCCATGCATGTTGAGGCGATCTACACGATGCCAATTGGTGTTCCAAATTGGTAGATTTTGTATTTTCAAATAAAAAGTTCCTTTGTGTGTTTGTTCAAACATCTGATTGTTATCCTTCTATACAGTGTGCAGTCCTATTCAAATTCCTGCTCTCTTCCTTTCATATTTGTGTCCTATTTGTCATGCTCTCTGTCTTGGTTACAAAACGTAAAAGTATGCCATTCGGTGCGGCCTGCTGCAGCAGCAGATAACGTTATCTCGGCCACCGGTTGCCGCGCTAAGAAATGCTGCCGCTCTTCTGTCGGATGAAAGTTTTATTCTTAGCCCGATGTTATTTAAACGACCACATTCGACCACGATCGGGGCCCGACCGCTTGCCACTCGATAAAAGTGGATAGAACCGGATAAAGTCGTCTGTCGTCGATGGATGCAACGAGAGAGAGAGCGAGGGGTTGACAGAGGTCATCAAGTGACGTCCGCGCGCGGTACCGAAACACGAAACACGAAGGTCCACCGCCCAAAGGTGATGAAATCAAAAATTGCTGCGATTTCAATACAAACTAGTCGGAAGCCAGCGACAACAACGATGAGCCGGGGTCCGGCGATGGTTTTCGGTTTGTGTGGTGTAACAAGTTGATCAACGTGTTTCACTACATGAGAATATAATCAATTTGTGGCGGGACACGTATATATGTAGGTGAAGCGTCCCTGCAAACCCCGGCGTGGCTCGCAGGTAAACAGCTGTTAGTGATAATGGTAGACAAACGGAGAGGAGAATGAGAGCCAAAATATTTGGGCAAAAATATGATAGGCTGATAGACCGAAGGTAAACACGACACGAGAGCTTTGTTGACGACATGACTTGAAGTAATTAGACAGAAAGAAGTGGTAAATAGCAAAAACTGCGGGAAGCCGTACTTTAAGTTCGAAGAACTGTGCAAACGATACCCGGTTTTGCATGGTAATGGATGATAGACAATAAAATGATTTCATGGAGTTGTATACTAATCTTCGAAAAAGGAATAATACAATCATACCCATGAACATATAAAACCATAATAATTATATGGGACCACAAGGGGAACTCCTTGGTGGAACTCAGATCTGGCCAAGCTCAGGAAAGAATGTAGAAAGAGTTGAAACATACGACGTTCAGCTGGTTCGGAGGCTTCAGATCGGCTCGCAAGGCCTACCAGGAAGCTCTTCAGTTTGTACAAACGTTTCCAGTTTGTGTGAAGTCAGTCGGTTGAACAAAACCCTTGCAAAATCTAAGGATTTCCAAGTGAACGAACTTCGTTTGCCAAATGGCGACTTCACTTCCTCTCAGGCCCGGACTAAGGATTGTGGGGGCCAGGGGCCGGAGCGACTATGGAGGCCAAGGAATTGGCATCCCTATCCCCCCAATGCAATGTTTTCGTAGCCAGCATAACAGCGGCTCAAACGTAGGGCTCAAGCTGACAACCTATCTCTCAACACAGCAGCATAATTTTAATGCGGTGTAAGAAAACAAGAAGACCATAACAGTCCCCTGATGGAGGCCGCTCGGAGGTACAAATGCAATGAGCAAAATAAGTTGTTCTTTGTTTTCAAACAAAACAGTACTAGAGCAAAATGAAAAATAAAGTTAATGTTTAGCAAGCATAAACGGTTTTTGTGGGGGCCCCTAAAATGTGGGGGCCCGGGCCCTGGCCCCATCCCTCCCTTAGTTCCGACCCTGCTTCCTCTAGTGAGAAAGTTTTGGAATGAATATTCAGTACACACTTCACCGTAAGTGTGTATATTACATCTCCGGATAAACCTGATGTCTTTTCTTGTAATTATGGTCATCTGGTTTCGGTACGGAGTATTGTAACTATAGAATCGATTGAGTGCACACTTAATAGCTTTGTTCCTTTCAAATCTCCTGGGACAGATGCGATTTATCCTATTTTGCTTCAGAAGAAAATAGATTATTTCAAACATGTTTTGAAATATCTACTTGTTTGCACTTTGCAGACTTGTTATCGTTACAGGGTATATTCCCAAATCTTGGTGGGATTACACTGTGAAGTTTATTCCGAATGCGGGTCGAGCGTCGCATGAAGAAGCAAAGAGTTTCAGGCCTAACAGTTTGACCGCTTTTTTTCTGAAATGCTTAGAACACATTGTGGATCACCACATCCGTGATGGTCATCTGGCCAACGTGTAGCTTCATGTGGACCAACATGCCTACCTATCAGGTAAGTCCACTGTGACTCTTTTACACAAGGTTGTTTACGATATTGAGAAAGCATTCACCAAAAAGCAATCCTGTTTGGGTGTTTTCTTAGATATCGAGGATGCCTTTGACAACGTGCTTTTTGATGTCATATTGGAAGCCGCACCGGTATATCTCCAATGATTTCCAATTGGATTTACCAAATGCTCAAAAACTCGACATCTCTTCTCGACATTGCGTCAAGTAGCTATTAGGAAATTGAGTGTTTTTGGATTGCCCCGAGGAAGAGTCTCATCATCGCTTTTGTGGAATCTTGTATCAGATACGCTGTTGTGCCAACTCAATAATAGCGGGTTTCCTACTTATGGTTTTGTTCAAGACTACCTAACATTGTAAGTCGGTATGTGCATCTGCACCCTTTACGATCTGATGCAAATCGCCCTTCAGGTAGTTGGGGTTTGGGTCGCCAATGTGGTCTTTCGGTTAATCCGAGTAAAACATCTATGTATTGTTCTTTTTACGGAAAGGCGAAACCATAAGGACGTTCATCCTTTGCATCTCTTTGATTCTGATATCAATGTGACTGAACTGGTAAAGTACGTTGGAGTAATTCTTTACATCAAGCTTTCCTGGAAACTTCATTTTGAGTTCAGAAACTTAATGGCGATGTATTGTATTGTATATCTTCAACTCACATAGCAGTGCTTGAAGTTTATTTCGATGTTAGCCCACTAAACTTCATCCCAAACAGGAAGCACTTCATTGCACTTTCCATCTACGGGTACTCGGTTTACTAGAAGAAACTCCTGTGAACCGATCAACACAAACTTTTGGTGAATTGGGACAAAGAGGCCCTTGCTCCAAGTGAATTTAAAAGTGCTTGTAATCTTCCATATAGAAAATTTTCCACGAAACTTCCTTCTGGGAAGAATGGGTATCTGGCTATTTGGAGAGAAGTATTTCAGACGTCATTTGCATGTTACACTGATGGCTCCTTTCTAGAAGGTCGAGTTGGCGTTGGTATCTACTCTCGTGAGCTATGGCTACATCTGTCTTATTCATTTTGTAGACACTGCTCCGTTTTTCAGGCCGAGATCTTTGCTCTCATGTGTGGAGTGAAAGCAAGTGTAAGATTATTCTGTTCAGATATTTAGCCTGGCTGCTATTAAAGCCTTGCTTGCGCCAACTCTAGGTTGAAGTTAGTTATTGCTTGTCGAACTCAAATCGAGGAGCTGAATTCAGCAAACGCTGTTCTCCTTACTTGGGTACCCGGCCATTCTTCCATCGCTTGGAATGAATTTGCCGATGAGTTAGCTCAAACTGGAGCATCATATGCCTTTATTGGACTAGCTATTCCGGTATTGAAGTGTTGGGCAAAGCTTCAGATTACATCTGGGCTGCCACTCTGCACAAATTTACTGGAACAGTTTGAAGTCATGTCGTCAAACAAAATTGTATTGTACTGAGCTATCTCTAGGGGTGTCGAAGTATCTAACAAACGTGGAACGTTTATTATGCGTTAGTGCGCTCTTCTGGGATCGAAATCCACAGTGGAACTATCGAAGTATGAGATGTTAACACGATTGGCGTTCAAATATGTTCTTATCTCCAGTGTCAGGTGCCAGAGCAGCTTCTTCTTCCACTGTATATATCGCAATCGTATGGATTGAACGATTATACTTTATGCCCAAGGAAATCAAGGAAATCTTCTTTACAAAAACCATGTAAAATGTCGTATAGAAAATAACCCAGCATAATATTATAAGCTAATTTTGTTTCTGTTCTGTCTCAAACGTACGTGTAATCAATGATGAACGCTATTCCAGAATCCATGAAGGATCTCCTTCGTCAAGTGTTACACTGCTTTTGTGTTAAATTAGATCCACGCCTAGGTCACACAAAAAGGTATACATTGTATAATCCCAGTTTTTTTTATTTTTTTTTATTATTATTTTTTTTTGTAGGTTTCTAGCTGCACTCTGAATAGAGTTGAGACCTCTACAGTAGACCTGAAGATAGGAAAGAGTACGTAATCTTTCAGAAGCAGTTTGCCAGACGTACGCGGAAAATGACATTCATTTAAGGTATGCGCACAGCAAAATCTGGCCAAAGAAAATCAAGCAGTAATAATTCATTCCAACTAGTTCCCAAACCAAAAGCAATTCATCGTAAAAAAGCATTAATTTACTTTAAATCAACATCAAGACATTGCTGATTTGACTTGTTATATCCGTCATCTCGAGTTTTGAGCTTGAGTCCTTCCGTAAAGTTTTGCACAGTACCTTCGACCGCATGCCAAGAAATTTTTACCACCTTTGTGTCAAAATCAATCTTATTTTTCGATGAAAGCTGTCGTTCTTGACATTTTTTGAAGGTTCCAATTCACGGTTACTCAATATTTTTCAATTGGGTTGAGCTTTGAAGTGTATGAGATTTTACGTTTTTTGGAAAAATGCAGTACAATTTCTACATAGTTTTCTACATACAAACGCAAGCATTCTCCGCCAAAAACAGGGGACAAAAATTAATTCAAATCAATACACAATATCTAAGCTTTTGAATAAGGGGTGCCAGCCATTTTTCCCGACATTTCCCGTAGTGAAAAAGATGATTTGCTGTACATGTAATTCTAAAAGTTCGGTTTTTCAAACCACAAATTCATATTGTTGACCAAACTATGTATTTCTTGCCAAACTTCGATTTTTTCTTGCTCTTAAGTTGATCTGCAACCTTTCCAGGTTGTAATGATGTATAGAACCGAATACTTGAAAGCTAACTTAGGTCTGCGGGGAAGGTCGCTTTAATGTACATTGTCAGATTTTCAGCACGTTTGTGCAAAATCTTTTCGAGGACTTCTTGTTCCCTTGACTCTATTTTAAATACAATGTCAAAATATATCCCGAATTAAATATTTTTTGATTCCTTACACAATAAGCTTTCATTTGCGCCAGAGATTGCCACGATTCGTTGACAATAGAGAAATTTCTATCCAAAATGCGGTGGCTAGATTTTGCTGTGTGCATACCTTAGACACTGTTGCAAACTGACTCATAAAGTTACGGTAGAAGATTGGAAAATTTTCAATTGGTCAGTCAGTCAGGATTTGCCTATGTAGTGTTCTGGTCACACGGTTTGTATTTGTCTTCTTGTTTGATTTTGTGGTATGGTTCAATATTTTTTTCTTCTCGTTAAGTCAGTTTTTTTTCATCGAATCAGTCGAACTCCGTATGTTAAAATATAGCCGATCCTGTGTCAAATTGTTTTCTTAATTACGCTAATTGTTTTTTACTTCTCTGTATTCATCTCTTGTGTCCTTAAATTGTCATCGGTCTAAACCCCACAGAAACATGTAAATGAACGTCTGATATTTTTCTGTTGGTGTCATAATATCATCTGAGAGATAAACGAAAATTCGTCAAGTTGGTCAGTTGATTGCAATAAAATTTTTAAATAATATAGATTGCTTATCAACCATTACATATTCATCCCCCTACAAATACTATAAAAAATATTGAAATTCGTTCAATTATTCTATCGGTCCTACCTCGATAAACCTTGTCATTTTTTTTTTCAAGCGTGGCCTAGAAATGTTAACCTAGTCATACACAAGTAACGTTGTTCAGCTAATAAAAGGCAGTCAGTTTTTTGTCCAAAATGTCACGTCGAACGCATTGACGTCAACAATGCGTTTAAGTGTTCGCACGTTAGCTTCGAATCTATCAGCACAATTAAGTGCAATCAATTCTTCGGTTGATTTTAATTGCTTTATTTAAAGAAAATATCCCAAGAAACAATTTTTGCTTTAAGAAATGTTTCTCAAAGCAACGTTATTAAACTGGAAGTCGTATTATATTTGAATAATTTTGAAATAAAACTGTTCTTCAACTCTTGTTCGCCCAAAAATGAGAATCTATTCAACGTCAACCGTTCTATAAGCACGATGAAATGAATGTTTATTCAATGATCGTACATCGGTTGTGAAACTCTTGTTCAACGTTAGAACCATCAGCAATTTACACAAACACCATAAACTTTACTTCAACGTTTATTAAACAATGTTGCATGACGCTATTTGTTTAATTATTTAAGAATGGTTTTAGAAACCGTTATTGTGCACTAGCAGCATAGCGCATAATAACAAGCTTTCTTCGATATTTATTCCACCATAATACAATCAAAACATGCTGAAGCCGTGATACAACTTACAAAATTTATTTCTATTTATAAATAGATATGATTTTAAAATTGCTACAAAAACGATTCTTAAACGTTTCTTCAACATCATGTTACATCATGTAACAATAAAATGCGAAAATGATTTAACTTCCAACATTTCTGCATTTGTGTCTGGAATAGCTCTCTCTGATTATGTACCCCCAACATCTTTATTTTATTACATTTTATGAGACAAATTACATCAATGGAAAGACTCGAACTCTGGATCTTTGGGTTCACACTCGTCTGCATCCGCTCTGCTTCAATCCGAATTACATGAATCGGCATGAAAGCAGTATATAAATATTTAATTCCTGAGTCGAATACATCACCGTACATATGCTGCTTAAACATTGCTTACATATTTTATTCAACTAAGTGTCTTCATAAACATTGAAGTTGATCAATGTTTGAATAATTGTAACCGCAACGTTTAATCATAAGGCATGCATGCTAATTATTCTGCTAGTCTGTCAGTAATTCACGGTGTTGTGTTGTAAGATTGGTATCGCTTCGAACTTTTTTTTATTCGAACGTCCAAATAAGTGAACTTTGCTCCTGTTTTATGTCGGGAGGAGAATGTGTAAAACTTGTGTATATCTCCAGGCAGCTATAAGATGTGGACTTAAGGAAGATAAGCCCGGTTTGACCGGTGCACAATGGTCCGAATCCACGTTTTAGCAGGAAAAAAATCCGTATCTCTGTTTTCGTTAATTTTAGGCGTTTGGTGTCTTCGGAGAAGTTGTTTGTATTTGTTTGCTGCATCTTTTCCAAAAATTTTTGATTAGGGTGGTCCTCGTCCTAATTCAAATCTGGAAAAGAATTTTTTAATTTTAAGTCATACGCGATCGAGTTCTTTAGAAAAGTTGTAGGCAATGCTATTTCGAGCAACTTTGCTGAATACGCCGTTTATCTAGCTCTTAATTTGAACATAGTAGGTCAATTTTAAGTTTTGACTTAGGGTGAGCCCCCCAAAAACGTTTTTTTCGCAATAACTTTTTTATTTGATTTTTTTCGACGATGTGAACTTCGGAGCATTTAAAGAGCAAGTAATGACGCATATTTGTTCTGAACATTGCATGTTGCTAGGTCTTGTCATTCAAATGTTATGGGCAATTTTGACTTAAAAACAACAATGTCTTCAAATGCTTATATCTCATGGAGCTGGTAAAATAAAAAAAGTTCTTTAAGCGGCATTTGGAAGGTCACATATAAAGCCAAATGTGGAGCAAATATTACAAGAACGTTATTTTTTAAATTGGAATAAATCGACTCCAAAAATCCCCTTGAAAAATCGAAAAACTACTTATAACTCATATAATTTTAAAGATAGAGTCAAACTGTCTTCGGAAAAAATGTAGGTTTTTACCATACCTAAAAGTTTCCCATACACGACTTTTTTGTAAAACGTGAAACAAAAGCTTGAAATTGATAATTTGTTTTTAGAGAATATAATCGTTCTGATTTCCTAGAAAAACATAGCATGTACCCCTAAGAATCAAATTATCAATTTCAAGCTTTTGTTTCACGTTTTACAAAAAAATCGCGTATGGGAAACTTGTAGGCATGGTAAAAACCTACATTTTTTCCGAAGACAGTTCGACTCTATCTTTGAAATTGTATGAGTTATAAGTAGTTTTTTCAATTTTTAAGGGGATTTTTGGAGTCGATTTATTCCAATTTAAAAAATAACGTTCTTGTAATATTTGCTCCAAATTTGGCTTTATATACGACCTTCCAAATGCTTCTTAAAGAACATTTTTTATTTTACCAGCTCCTCGAGATATAAGCATTTGAAGACATCGTTGATTTTAAGTCAAAATTGCCCATAACATTTGAATGACAAGACCTAGCAACATGCAATGTTCAGAACAAATATGCGTCATTACTTGCTCTTCAAATGCTCCGAAGCTCACATCGTCGAAAAAAATCAAATAAAAAAGTTATTGCGAAAAAACCGTTTTTGGGTGGCTCACCCTAAGTCAAAACTTAAAATTGACCTACTATGTTCAAATTAAGAGCTAGATAAACGGCGTATTCGGCAAAGTTGCTCAAAATAGCATTGCCTACAACTTTGCTGAAGAACTCGATCGCGTATGACTTGAAATTTAAAAGTTCTATTCCAGATTTGAGTTAAGGCGCGGACCACCCTAATCAAATTTTTTTGGAAAAGATGCAGCAAACAAATTCAAACAACTTCTTTGAAGACACCAAATGCCTAAAATTAACGAAAACAGAGATACGGATTTTTTTTCCTGCTAAAATGTGGATTCGGACCATTGTGCGGTGGCAACAAAGTGGATAGAGTAGATTGTCAATACCAAACAGAGGAGCCGCCCAGGATCCACTTCAGCTGCTTTTTCTGGTGTTTTTGTTACCGATTTTGCTGCCGTTGGAGCGTGTAGTGTAAAAGGTAAGTCAGAATGTTTTTAAAAGTGTTAAGAGTGTGATATTTAGAGCTGCTGCAAGAAGTTTGTTTGGTCTTCAAGCTTGTAGCCGCGGTTGCTTTTTTTAGGCTCCTAATCAGCAATCGTGTTTACAAAAAGGGGCAGGGCGAACAACGATATTTAAGTGACACAGTACCACTGCTAATCAACATTGCTTGAATAAAAGTGTAACATTTGTATTAAAGAAACATGGTAATATCTTGTTGTTAAGCTATATCAGTGTAGTTGAATAAAATGATCAAGCAAAAGTTGTTAAACTTCAAATAGGCTACTTGTTCCATTGAAGATCTTATGTGGAATAACGGCATCTAATACGTTGGAAGCAGCTTGTATTCTATCATTATTAGAGCAGTATTGGACAGATGATGTGAATATTTAAGCAACTGTTTTTAAACTTTTATACCATTGGTTATTCAATGAGCAGAAATATGTTTAACTAACGTGCAGTTTCCACTCTTGTACAACTGTCGGCGCTTTTGTAGCACATTTAATCAACTGACATGCTTATTAATGATTTTGAATTGTTACTTGGGATGACCAAGTAACATTGTAAAAATTCGAAAAAGCGACTATGACAATAATCAATTACTAAACAAAATCAACCGAGAAACGTGGGAAAGAAAGCCTAAACAACATTTTGAAATCAGCTGGCTGTAAAAGGTTCCAAAAAATAACGCTTCACTGTAATTTCTTCCCTTCACGTTTTCACACTCAGATCATGATTCTGCCTTCAGAATGATCATCAGCTTACCGTGTTAAAAAATGCTGTAAACTAGAGAAATTGGCAGGAATAAAGTCTGCTTTGGAATACTTTTTTTTTTTTTTTTTTTTTTTTTTTTTTTTTTTTTCTTTTTTGAAGCGTGACCAGGTGGAGCTGCAGGACAGCTGATAGCAAAGCCTGGACCCTTTCCCAACTTTCCCCCTACTAGGACCAATACTCACGATGGACTAGACGATGTCGTCAACTTGAGCAAAGTGTGTAGTAATTAGCATTGGGTCGTAGTAGTTTTTAAAAATACTGTTTTTAACTTTTCCCATCGCACTAGAGTTTTGATCGAATGGAAGCTCCAAAGATGATTTGATAATTGAACAATATTTCAATAATCGAAAATCTCCGAGGTCACTGGACAACATTCAGAGATAAAAAAGGGTGTCTATGTCTATGTTAACGCCTTCAGAGTACTATTCTTAAGAAATATACAAAGAGCAAAAAGAAAAAAAAAATGTGTCGTTGCTAATTTTTAAAGATTTGATATTTCTGAAAATTATTCGAAGACAGCTACCAGAGCTAGCGTTTTTAGCCGATATGGGCAACTAGTTTTTCTGACAGCTTCCCCAAACAATAATCAGATAATATCCTCAGTTATTTTATAATACATTCTGAAAATTATTTCAAGCTGATTACCAATAGTGTCAATAACCGATGTTAGTCATTGACAGCACCAGCATCATCCCCAAATAACTCTCATATTAGTGTTAGATAACACTTTTTGAGCTTCCATTCGATGTTGTAATAAATTTGTCAAACTTTATTTGTCAAAATATAGTCAATAATGTATCAAATTGTGTTTCTAATTTCGCTAGTCGTCTTCTGCATATCTGTGATCATCTCAGTCCAAAGTAATATTATATCCATCGTAACCCTTTACAATGTCAACCGTCCTAAGTCCTAACTAAATTTCTGCTTTTTTGATCAGTGAAATAATACCGTCTAAGATATAAAAACAAAAAAAAAGTTCAGTCAACTGATTTTTGACAAAAATAAAAATGATAATGATTATTTGTCAACTTTTATAAATTCACAAAACCCATAAAAATAAGAAATACAAATATAAACTCCTATAATCAACAGTTTTATCTTTACCTAATCAGTCCATAATTTTCTAATTGTAATGAATCTAATCTTTAGCTGTAAGTCAACTTATCCTAGCGTCCCCTGTCCTGTGTACTAACGAATTCAAGTAACGAATGAAGAGTGTAACGCAGAGACCTCCTCTACCCACTCTTGCGTTACGTTAAATTTAACAATTATTGTTAAATTTGAGAAAATTCAAAGAATGCAAAGATTAGGTCTATGCAAGCTGAATAATAAATTGTTTTTGACTTGTGATAAATGCACGACGGATACTCCTTTGGTTCCCGTTAGCACTTACGGCGATTCCTTCACTTGCGCTCAACTCGTAAACTAGATATATCTAGCTCAAAGCCCAAGCGGTGGTGAATGAACTGGCGCTAAAGTGCTATTGGGTTAAGCCCTCCCATCGCGTCAAGATCGAATATCCAGGGGGAGGGAATAAAGTCTGCTTTGGAATACTACACCTTAAATAATGCATGTATTGAAATGCCTTACTGAATGCAATGTTCTTTGTTGCCCAGTTTCTGTTGTATCTATTTTTACATGAAAACGATTGAATTCATATAGACATATAAACAAAATGATCGGGACAGGCAAAATTTTCGCTTCAAAATGGTCAAATAGCTGTAACTTCTCGAAAAGTGCATTAAATTTTTATAGTAAGTTGATATACTAGTTGTTTATCAGTGGTCAAGATTTGGAAAAGATCGAGTTATTCTACGCCAAGTTAGAAAGTTTCTAGAAAAATGTATAATTATCCGATAGCTAACTTTGAGCGGTAGTTTCTTTCGAACCGCTTCGTGTAGAATAGCCCAATATTTTCCAAATTTGTACCACTGAACCACAACTAGTTTATCAACTTACAGTGACAATTTGGGAACACTTGATGCACTTTTCGAAAAGTTACAGTTAGTTGAACACTTTTTCAACAGTGAAAATTTTGTCTGTCCCGGCCATTTTGTCTATCCCGCTTAAAACCCTATACAATTTTGAGAAGATAATGAAGCAAACTACTTCGAAGGACGTTTAGCAACACAACATGTTAAAATGAGGTAACCCATTATCGTGAAACACCTGTGTCTATTTGTGGCTGTTCACTATCACAGAGTTCCATACGATGCGATGTAAATAAAACTATACGTAATTCCAAAATTACCCTTCGTTTGAATTGATTGCGTGCGTCATGATATGAAACAGATTTTCTTTTTTGAAAACTACACAGAAAATAGCAATCCGATTGATTCTACGATAGCAATCCGATTGATTCTCAATAAAAACACTGCGTTCTACAATACACCGAAACCGTTAACTTACCCCAGCTTTTGGAAGTTCTGCCGAGAATCTCCCCCGAGGATTTATTATAGCAAAACTGTTTGAAGGATTGCTTCTCCGGTCGTACCGGAAATTCGTACGTTGTCACGATACGACCGTCTGCCGTTTTCTTCGACGACATTCTAACACTTTAGGCTTTCTTCCGTTGGTGGGTCACTCACGAAGCTAAGATATCTAAACAGAAGCAGTGTATGGGGAACCCTCTGTGTGCGACACGCTCTTCTAATTGCACTTTGGGGTTAAATTAAATTAAATAAATACTATTGCAACACGATGTTATTACGTTTTCACTTTAATGACTTCGCTTACGGTGAACCACACTCTTCGCGCTCAGTTCAAGGTTTAATTTTCGCGAGCAGATTAATCTCCCACTATCGGCGTGCGCGGAGAGATGTAGAACGTCCCAACTGCTAAACGCGATTACACGTAAACCTAGACATTCGAACGTTCCCCGATTTCGAATCTCTTATCGCGAAGAACAGAATCCAGAGATTTGTTTGTTTTGCTCGTTTCAGCCGACAACGACGACGTTCAACTCGTTTGCATGGGTCGCTACGATCCACCTCTTCTGGAACTCTGGCGCGGTGTGATCCTCCTCTACTGAACTGTTGTTCTCATTGCTTGTGAGCGCCCTTTCTCAGGTAATGGGACGGGATGTCGGAAAACTGCTGCCGTTCACACGCGTTGGCCGCCAAGAACTGAATCGAATCGAATCAATCGCCACCGTCGTCGTCCTCGTTGTCGTTCGACGCTCAGCAGCACTCTTACAGATTAGGTTTGGTTCCGTTGGATGGTTGTAGGGCAGTGGTTCGCAAACCTGTTTATAAGCATATGGGCGTGATGGCGTATTTTTAGATGGGTCAGTAGAAGTATGAAACGGCTGGTAACGGTAACCCATGAAGAAAATTTTGCATTGAAAAGTGTTTTTAGGGTGTAATTAAATATTTTTCCTAAAAAGTCTTGAGGCAACGTGTAGGTTTGGGTACCGTAAAACGGGGTATCATTGATACTTGGGTGTAATATTGATCGGCTTGATCGACCCCATGAAATGATCAAATTCAAACAAACATTTCTAATTGAACCAGTTTCTGCTAACGAATGGTATTTTGTAATCTGCAATTATTTAGCTATTAAATGACATGTAATTCATGATAATTAAATTTCATTAACATTGAAATAAATCGTTTTTGCTTAACTGTGTTTCGTAACACAATGACATACATTGTCAAACATTCAATATTAGGTTAGAAATAACGCTATAACTTCAATATGACATTCTAGAGTTGGAATAAATAAACGAAACTTTTATGAAAGTGTTCTTTTCTTTAAATACATAAAATATACGATTTATTTAACCATCCGTTAATCGCGCTGTTGTACTTTGTACAACACATGAGAATTATCGACTATTACTTTGAAACCAGCTTTTCTATCGATGTCAACCGCAAATGTATTCTAAAGGAATCTTATTTGGAATATTATAAGACCTTTTTTGAAAACAGTATAACTCCTTATAATGCGGAAAATTGAAAATCGCAATATGAAGAACGTACTATATTTAAGATAAGATAGACAGTTGAATGTGAATTAGTGTATTTCAAAATCCAAATGATCTAGAAATATGGTGTCTTCGGCAAAGTTACTTGGGATATCAAGGGTCTTCGAGAGGTGATCTGAGAAATTCAGATTTCAAACGATAGGCCGCGCTAGTGAGCATGTATTTTTTATATCCCATATAATTCAGGATCCTGAGTACTTAGAAAGATAGTGTCTTCGGCAAAGTTGTTTGGTTGAACACTAACTTATGGAGAGCCGTTTGGTTTGAAACTCCACATCTAGGTGGCGCTAGAGGGCATTGAAATTTTATAACTCATACATCTCAGGACCCTGATTACTTAGAAAGATGGTGTCTTCTGCAAAGTTGTTTAGTAGATCAAACACTAACTGATGAAGACAAGTATGATGTGGAATTCCACATCCAGGTGGCGCAAGTGAGTACTCAAATATTATAACTCATATATCTCGAGATCCTGATTACTTAGAAAGATGATGTCTTCGACATTGTTGTTTGATGGATAAAGGGTGGATGTACTTATCCCGTGACATTGACAACCTTAAGATAGAGTATACTGAAATACGATGGTCAGATATTGAATATTTTACTAAGCGCTTTAACTTCATGTAAAATTAACCAATCAAGTGCAAATTTAAACAAATTATAATCAACTAGTTGTGTCATTTTCAAATTTTGAAAACTTTCGAAAGTATAAAAATTTACAGCTCGTTGATTTTTTTTTTCTAGACGAACACGTTCATGCTTTTGCAAATTTACAACTAGCGTCTTCTGGTGGCAGAAGCACGAATCAAATGGTCAATCAACTGAAAGCCCTTGATCTACCAACCAACCTTGCCAAAGATATCAACTTCCCAGGTAATCAGACTCGGAGATATATAAGATACATATAAAAATGAGTTCAAAGTTTCTTTGAAACTCACGAACGGGTGAACCGATCAGCATGACTCTTGCATGGTTCGATTCGTATTCATGGTGGCTGTGTTTATAAGTATTAAAAATTACGAAAATAAACTGGAAAAGTAAAAAAAAATGACAAATTACAGATTTTTCATGAGCTGGGAAGTAAATCAACACGATCTAAATGAAACCAATCTAGAGAGCGGTGCTATTTTGAGCTTAACAGTTGTCAAACCTCCACAAGACGGCAAGACAAGGTTTGCCGGGCCAGCTAGTATGATATAAAATTAGCATACTCATTAGCACCACTTACTGGCGAAATATTGATTTCAACGACCCATCAACCAAATGCACTTAACCTATTTGACAACTTTGCTGAAACCACCATCTCTCTTCTAGTAATCAGGATCCTGAGAACTATTGCATATACATTTTTTATGTTCACTAGCGTCATCTAGTGGTGAAATTACTATTCAAACGGACAACTATCTGTAAGTTTTCGATCTTTCAGAAGGTCGGCACAAGAGGTTACTTTTCCTCCATTTGGTCTTTGATCTACCAAACAACTTTGCCGAAGACACCATCTTAACCTTCCGTAACTCGCGCGGTTGACTACCTGCGTCAGCACCACGCTTATGCTGAGTACAAAAAGCGAGATTTTTTCAACGTGTACAAAATACAACAGCGCGATCGTTCGAGGGTTAAAGCTCCACTTTAAGCTTCGTGGCCGTTCGGTTAGCGTTACCAAGCGTGTAACCGCACCATGCTATCCACTGGTGCATGTAATGTATGTCGTGTCCATGGTCTAGTGTTAAGTTCTGTTCAATCTGTACAGCCTCTGGCTGAAGACGGTGTCCCGTGCCTTTTTAATCGAGATCCTGAGCTACATGAGATTAAAAATTTACATGCTCACTAGCGCAACTATCACTCATCTATAAGCTCTTGATATACCAAACATCTTTGTCGAAGACACTATCATTCTAAGTAATAAGGGTCCAGAGATACATAATATATAATGTTTACGTGCTCACTAGCGCCGCCAAGTGATGAAATTTCAAATTAAACTGCGAATCATCTGTAAGTACTTGACCTAACAAACAAGTTTGTCGAAGACACCATCTTTCTAAGTTATGAGGTTCCCGAGATGCATAGAATACAAAGTTTATTTGCTCACTAGCGCCGCCTAGTGGTAGAATTTCCAGTTAAACGGCCAATAATCTGTAAGCCGTTTACCTACCAAACAACTTTGCCGAAGACACCATCTTTATAAGACATCAGGATCCTGAGATATAATATATGGATTACTGCACGAATTTATTCTGGCCTGCTTACTCTCACACGAAATTTGATGTTTAAGAGGTGTCGGCACCGCTCAAACGTCAAATTTTCTGTGGGAGTGAGCAGTCCAGCGTAAATTCGTGCAGTGAACCATAACATGAAATTGCTCACTAGCGCCGCCTAGTGGTGAAATTTCAAATTAAACTGCGAATCATCCGTAAGTCCCTGACCTATGAAACAACTTTGTCAAAGACACCATCTTTCTAAGCAATCAGGATCCCGAGATACATGGAATATAAAATTTATTTGCTCACTAGCGCCGCCTAGTGGTGGAATTTCCAATTAAACAGCCAATAATCTGTTAGCCGTTGACATACCGAACAACTTTGCCGAAGACACCATCTTTCTAAGATATCTGGATCCTGAGATATAAGATATAACATGATATTGCTCACTAGCGCTGCCTAGTGGACGTATTACGAATCAACTTTGTCAGCATCAAGTAGCCCATGAAGTTTACAACAACTTTGCCAAAGACAGTCCTCCTCTAAACAATCAGGATCCTCAGATATTTCAGAATGTATGGGTGTTGTACAAAGTACAACGCGCGACTGCTCGCGATACAAAAATTGGCGCGAGTACTGAAAGGTTAAAGCAGGCTATCAATTACTTAAGCCGTTGCCTATCCTTAGATGTTCCCGTGTAGCTGCCGGCTTAGAAAAGCACTACGGACCCCCTGTTCCGGGGGTAAAAGTCCACCAAACAGGCAACCGCAATCCAAGGTGTCAGGCGACTTCTGCTGAAGGATGAATGGCTGAGGGGGTTTAAAATATGCTCGATCTTTAACGGAGCCCGTAGCGTTACCCGTAGATCACTTTTTGTGGGTTGCGTTGCGGTGAAAGATCTACCAAACCGAAATCTAGTGTTTTCCTTTTTTTTTTTTTTTTCAGTTTTGGAATATGTGTTCTGGTAAATCAAGGAATTGTAGTTCTTGAATAAAACTAAGTTTACCAACTCTACTGTGCATATAGGGTAAGTGTGCCCATCGTTGTGGCATTAAGGTATATTCATTTAAAAAACAATGATCGTACCATCTAATGAAGGGTTTCAAAACATTGATCGCTAGTTTTCTTTCCAAATTTGCTTGGAAAAATATTAAAAAATATCGTTTCTCTCTGTTTTCGATCATAAATCACTTGCCACAACATTAGGCACATTGTTCCTATTATGGAGGTAAACTTTAATTTCGGTTCCTATTATTGTGGTATCCCATTGAAATCATATGGGATACCGCAACAATAGGAACACTACCGCAACAATGAGAACACAGCAGCAAAAATATTAGGGAAAATATTTTTTTAAATAGGCATTTGGGCAAATCTTAAGCACACAAGTAGTGCAATCTCATAATTTCAGCATAATACATCGATTAATAATGCCTTTTGGTAACATTTCAGTCGAAAAAGTGCTCAATTGCCAGTACCGCAACAATAGGTACTACCACAACGAAGGAAACAATTACCCTAGTCAAAAACCTCACCATCTGAGGCCAAGCTCAATGCAAAGGAAATCAAATTGGGTTCTTCAGGGGTATCCGGATTATTTTATAATCGGATACTCCACCCAAAAATTAGTCGAAATCCAAAATTTCATAATTTTTGGAGTGCGGGAACTATTTTTAAAATGCATTTAAAGTTTGTATGGGATTTTTTTGTTCGGGTCGAACTGTCATTTATCGATTGAACTGTCATTCTATCCACGGAAATAAAACTGTTTTGTTATTTTAACCAGCAAAACAAAGCTACTGGAATCCAATATAATCACGTTATACTCATAAAAATGAGCTCTATCTATTAGGCTATAGAAAGTAGCAATGTTTTATTCACTAAACAACCCAATTGTTATAAAAAGACAACTACACCGTCTTCGACCTTGCGGCCTCTACAGACTGAGCATTCTGTAACATTAGACAATGGACAACACATGTAACACCCAGTGACCCAGTGGAGAATTTTCCGTTTGACGAAAAGTTTTCCCCGACTGGAACGGGAATCGAATCCACACTCCGAGGCTTACGAGACATCTAAACGACTGACGCCGCTAACCGCTCGGCCACGAAGACCATAGCTGGGTCTAGTCTAGCCTAGTTTACGCAGGTTCCGGGTCATTTGGCCGAAAACCATTTGGCCGAATGCCGTTTGGCCGAACGCCATTTGGCCGAAAGGGTCATTTGGCCGAATGCCATTTGGCCGAATGCCGTTTGGCCGAAAAATGAATGATGAACTTAGGTGACCATGCCCCCGTTCCCAGCCTCAGTATAACTTGAAAGAACAGCCTATGAGTCAAAGAAGGAAAAATCTTTGATAAAATATAGGCAGTTTTAACGCCAACTAAGCACTGAATATCAAAACTAGAGAGAATAGCCTATTATTAAAAGAAGGAAATATTTCTGATGATCATATTGGGAATAAGAATGTCGAAGACTTCTTCTGAATTCTTTTGATCACGATTCGGCCAAACGGCATTCGGCCAAATGACCCATTCGGCCAGATGGCATTCGGCCAAATGGCGTTCGGCCAAACGGCATTCGGCCAAACGGCGTTCGGCCAAATGGCCGGACACCGTTTACGCATACACAACCATTCAATGAAAAAACCGTAGAAAATGATAGAATCGGCTAATTCTACCATTTTTCTTGTCATTATTAATGCTTGCAGTACATCGCGAGATGCAGTACAAGCATTATAAAGGCCAGGCTTACTGTGCAGCGTTATTGGTTTTATAATAAAGCCATTAAGTGGAGACATCTCGTACCAACCGCCCAGCTTTTTAGAAGGCAAAATACGTGAAAATCGATGGGGGGTGATGATGCTGGAATGGAACACAGGTATTTGGTCTGTGTTCTGGCCCTTATGCCTAGGCTTAAGCGCCTTTACTCGCTCTCTGAAATGATACAAAAAATGCAACCTATCCCTCACAATTGCATTCTAAATTTTGTCATAAGATATATAGAAAAGATATACTATATAATGAAAATCAGACTACTTACTTACTTCCTTTCAGTCCTGGGTACCCACGGGCCGAATTGAAAAAAATCCATCTTGGGCGATTGCCAGCCACCGCCTTGACCTGTGACCAGGTCAAATTTCTGTCGACTTGGTTGATTTCGTTATTGAGGCTGCGCCGCCATGAGCCTCTGGGTCTGCCTCTGCTGCAATGTCCTGCTGGGTTCCAGTGCAACGCTTGCTTGCAGATTTCTGTCGCTATCGGCTTTTGATGACATCGACGATGGAGCTCCATGTTGGAGATCCAATTGTGAGGCCACCATGCACGAGTTATATACTGCAGGCATCTATTGATGAAGACCTGCAGCCGTTGAGTGTTCTCCGCTGATACACACCAGGTTTCACTGGCGTATAGCAGCACAGATTTCACGTTCGAGTTAAAAATTCGGAGTTTGGTGCGTCGACTGATCTGGTTGTTTTTCCATACATTTCTTAAACTGACAAAAGCAGCCTTCGCCTTCTTGATCCGTGCACCTATGTCGATCTTGGTGCCGCCATCGGCCGCCATTTAGCTACCAAGATATTGGAAGCTTTCAACATTCTCCATTGCTTGCCCAGCTACCGTTCAGCTGGAAGGGTTGACCGTGTTTACATCCAACGATTTGGTCTTGTTGACGTTGATGGTAAGACCTGTAGCTGAGGAGCGATTGGCAAGATCATCGAGCTTGCTCGGCATATCAAAGCGCCGTTGAGCTAGGAGAGCAACGTCATCAGCCAGTTTAAAGTCATTTAGGTGCTCCATGGTAATGGCTTGCCACAGCAAGCCACGATTTGGCTCACGGTCAACCGAACCTACCAGGATCAACCAGTTCCTCACACAGGCCACAGCTATGCGAATCAAAAATGAAATGGGTACTTACTGTTACTCTGCTCATGCCAAATAGTGTAATTTTAGTAAGTTGCACTTCATTATTGATTGCAAAAATGCAGGGAAACATAATAGAATTGGCACACCTTGACGCGAAACATCGTAAAATGTACAGAAAAAACTTTCTAGCATCGAAAACGTAAACAAACAATTGTCAAAGGCTGTTACTCTTGAATAAAACGAATAAGTTTCATTTAAGACGAACAAATCTGCCTTAAGATCATAACTAGTAAAAACAATCTTCAATAAAGGCTGTAGCTTTCATGCAAGGCGACTTGGTTCCATCATTGTTTGGATTAAAGGTAATAACAATTGATTAAAGGTAATAACAATTGATGGCGGCTGCATGAGTTTTGTCCGCTTGTAACGGCAGCCATGCTTAGAAAGAATTGAAAAAGTGGCGTAGCCTTTTGTTTTTACAGGAAATTTATGTCTTCGTTGATTAATGATTGAAATTGTTTTTGGGGCGCTTTGTTATTTTCGTACGTTTTGGGCGGCATATCAACGAAAAAGTGGGTATGGCACGGAAAATTTTGATTTCCCGCCAGGCATTTTTAATGCTTTAGCCATTTCTTGATGAAAATTAATTTGCAGTTCAATTAACATTTCATCCATGAAACAAAACTTGTTTGCATCTGCATAATGCTTAGATAAAAGATTTTATTTATTATGCACTGTTGACATTTTTGAGAAAAACAGCTAAAAGATCAACATGCCTCAAGCTATTCTTGTTAAAGTTTCATGAAGTTCTTATAATCAATCATCAGTGCAAGTACATAAATACAACTAGTTTCAAAGCGGTCTTAAAAAGCAGCTTTGAAGATCTCCTGAAGAGTGGGCCAGATTAGTCTTATGGATGTTTTATGCCTATTTTATCTCGGATTTGCAGAACAAAGAGCTTTTTGCTAAGTTTTATTATTCTATCTTGGAAATTACTCCAGGATTGCCACAAAAGTATAATTGCTACTTGGGTTTGCAGAGGACTTTGAGAACGATACACAGTAACATGATGTCCCGCCAATTATCAGGTCACTTTTTTTGGGTACCTTTACTAAGACGCCTTGCATCCAGTCGGCCGGAAATGTCCCGGTTTCCCATATGTTGCAGAATAATTGATGCAGTAGTTGTGCGGATACTGAGGGGTCAGCTTTGAGCATCTCAGCTGATATGCGATCGACCCCTGGGACCCTGTTCGATTTCTTTCTACGGATGGCTGTTTCTATCTCCTGCACTGATGGAGCTTCGGTGATGACACGGGCAATGCGTCGAACCCTTGGATTAAGCTGAGGTGTTGGTGGTGTGGCCGGCACTTGAAAAAGGTTTCCAAAGTGCTCGAACCAGCGTTTCAACTGGTCAGCCGGGTCGGTCAGTAACTGTCCAGATGTGTCTTCACGGGCACTTGAAACTCCAACGAGTTCAACACAAATTTCGACGGATGCTTCTCAACACTCCTACAAGAACATCCGAGGTCCACCGTCTGGCCGAAACAAAAACATTCGTTGAGCGCTCTGGTCCTCACAAGTTCCTACCTCATGCTTCCACGGGTCAAGCGAAGACAAAGACTGCCAGCTAAGAGTTGTGTGCTTAGCTGGTAGTACAGCCTGGCCACTGTTGTCCTTCTGACTTCAGCTAGATTGAGGAGGTACGACCCAAGCGTCTGTTCACCAAGGAGGTGCGGCTC
Source organism: Aedes albopictus (assembly GCF_035046485.1). Taxonomy (NCBI): domain Eukaryota; kingdom Metazoa; phylum Arthropoda; class Insecta; order Diptera; family Culicidae; genus Aedes; species Aedes albopictus. Next base: position 226,178,669 of record NC_085137.1, on the reverse strand, counting down.
AAACAGCGTCTGTTCTGCATCCAGCGGCTGAGTAAGAAACGCTGCACCACGCCCAGCTAGATTCAAGGTGGTAGCCCCATCAGAACTGGCACGATGGCCCTTCGGCGAGACAGGAATGTTGGCGTAGGCCCAATAAGCCACCCGTAAAAATCCCCATTGCGAATAACGTAGGAGAAAATACGACTCGATACAATCGGCAAAGACCCACGTGACGAAATAAGAACTACGATTAGAAACTTGGAACATGGAATTGCAAGTGACTAGGTTTCGCAGGATGCGACAGGATAATTTACGACGAAGTAAGTAAGTAAGTAAGTAAGTAAGTAAGTAAGTAAGTAAGTAAGTAAGTAAGTAAGTAAGTAAGTAAGTAAGTAAGTAAGTAAGTAAGTAAGTAAGTAAGTAAGTAAGTAAGTAAGTAAGTAAGTAAGTAAGTAAGTAAGTAAGTAAGTAAGTAAGTAAGTAAGTAAGTAAGTAAGTAAGTAAGTAAGTAAGTAAGTAAGTAAGTAAGTAAGTAAGTAAGTAAGTAAGTAAGTAAGTAAGTAAGTAAGTAAGTAAGTAAGTAAGTAAGTAAGTAAGTAAGTAAGTAAGTAAGTAAGTAAGTAAGTAAGTAAGTAAGTAAGTAAGTAAGTAAGTAAGTAAGTAAGTAAGTAAGTAAGTAAGTAAGTAAGTAAGTAAGTAAGTAAGTAAGTAAGTAAGTAAGTAAGTAAGTAAGTAAGTAAGTAAGTAAGTAAGTAAGTAAGTAAGTAAGTAAGTAAGTAAGTAAGTAAGTAAGTAAGTAAGTAAGTAAGTAAGTAAGTAAGTAAGTAAGTAAGTAAGTAAGTAAGTAAGTAAGTAAGTAAGTAAGTAAGTAAGTAAGTAAGTAAGTAAGTAAGTAAGTAAGTAAGTAAGTAAGTAAGTAAGTAAGTAAGTAAGTAAGTAAGTAAGTAAGTAAGTAAGTAAGTAAGTAAGTAAGTAAGTAAGTAAGTAAGTAAGTAAGTAAGTAAGTAAGTAAGTAAGTAAGTAAGTAAGTAAGTAAGTAAGTAAGTAAGTAAGTAAGTAAGTAAGTAAGTAAGTAAGTAAGTAAGTAAGTAAGTAAGTAAGTAAGTAAGTAAGTAAGTAAGTAAGTAAGTAAGTAAGTAAGTAAGTAAGTAAGTAAGTAAGTAAGTAAGTAAGTAAGTAAGTAAGTAAGTAAGTAAGTAAGTAAGTAAGTAAGTAAGTAAGTAAGTAAGTAAGTAAGTAAGTAAGTAAGTAAGTAAGTAAGTAAGTAAGTAAGTAAGTAAGTAAGTAAGTAAGTAAGTAAGTAAGTAAGTAAGTAAGTAAGTAAGTAAGTAAGTAAGTAAGTAAGTAAGTAAGTAAGTAAGTAAGTAAGTAAGTAAGTAAGTAAGTAAGTAAGTAAGTAAGTAAGTAAGTAAGTAAGTAAGTAAGTAAGTAAGTAAGTAAGTAAGTAAGTAAGTAAGTAAGTAAGTAAGTAAGTAAGTAAGTAAGTAAGTAAGTAAGTAAGTAAGTAAGTAAGTAAGTAAGTAAGTAAGTAAGTAAGTAAGTAAGTAAGTAAGTAAGTAAGTAAGTAATCGGTTCATTGCACCCTTCAGTAATGCGACATGCACTACACTAAGAATACTGTTGTCATAATAGATCTAAAAACTAGTCGCAGTGACAGACCCGAACAGGAAAAAAATAATAATTATGTAAGTAAGTAACGTGTTTTTTCAACTCGTTGCATAGATTGATTAACAGTCACACCTGTTTGGGAAGCACTGGAGTAGTGTACTGATGGCCGTACTGTAACGTACCGCCGCCACCGCGACGCACCGACGACAACGACGGCGTCGAATGTTTGCTTTTTTCTTCCCAACAACCAACGACGACGGCAGCGCGCGGGCGATGCACACACAACACATGGATGGAGCCGGGCGCTATCTGGAAGAACGCGTGAACTACTCTATACGCTGCGGTGGTGTATCAACTATACTAATACGATTACTCAGGGTTGCCAGTGAGCCGCGATAATGGGGACGTTGTTTAGTTGATGAAAATGATAAGAACCGTAGGAAATCCGATCGATGATGGAATTGGATGAGTGAAAATAACATTCTATTTCGAATGTTTGCTGCGGTAAACGATAATACTAACAGTTTGGATGCAGGAGGTTCATTTTGTACTGTATGTAATATCATCGATTGAGTGTAATGGAAGTGTGAATAATTTATTAAGAGAAGAGATGTAGTGGTCCAAATGTGTTCTATGGTCCCGACAATATGGGTAAACACGCGGATATTCAGCAAGACCATGCTGTGGCAAAAGAATTTAATTCCTGCTTGGTCTGAAATCCTTTTTTTAATGGAAATATTCCATATTCTTACAGATTATGCCACACTAAGGATGTTCAAGTCGTCGTTGAGCTCTTCGAGCTTGTGGCCTTGATTTCACCTCAATTAGCAGTTTTCTTGAACACTGCCACATTCAAGTACTTAGAATGTATGGAAAGCCATTCTCGAGTTTATGATCATAGCCGATCAAGGCATTGTTCTCACGCTGTGCAAAATGCTCCGCTGTGCAAGTTGATCCAGCTGCAAGTTCTTTTAACATGACTTTACCTATTACTGTAAGAAGTACGCACATAACGTTTTACATCAAAAGCATGCCTGTATGTATTAAAGCTAATCAAATGTTACCTAACAGTTTTCAGGGGCTTATGACGAAAATACCGCATTATTTTTGAGCAAAGATGTATTATTATCTGTCGATTCTTGCTTATCGTTTGACATAGCAAAGATATCTTATCAGTGCCCAAATCATTGACTGCAGTTATTGGCATGTAAATTGAACTTACCTCAGCTAACCTAGGAAACGTGCGTTGACTATGCCATTGCGCTCCACAGGTCGGTTCTTATCGATTAATTATGACGCGTTTGGATTAGTGAGGTTGTGCATAGTGAAGCCACAAAGAAATAGATGTAATACTTAGAAAAAATTTCATTTAAAATCATCGTCACGAAAACGTAATCACCCAATGCTAAATGTACTGTGTTTGTCCGGGCCGCCACTAGATGGTGGTAATGAGCAAACGTCAGCAGGAGCAAAAACGATACCAGCGCCACGAGTGGTCAATCGACCTACTACTGAATATTTGAATCAACCGTTAAAAAGGTGATCGATGAAAAGCGATGAAAGTGTGACGTCTGTTTCTCAGTGGTGAAGCTTTTCAGAAAATTTTAACTAAATATGCTACTTGTATACCTGCAGAAGTGAACAATGTTATGTATCAACAATGTGCCAAAAATATTTCAAACACGAACTTGTTTTGTATATGGTCATATGGCCAAAATAATACTACTCTGCAAATTAAGCTCAGGTAACATTTTTCTAGTAGACAAATTGTTAAATGTACCATGAAAAGGATATTTAATCGACTTTTTACAACCCATTCGAACTGCGATATTCTTATTTCGAACTGATGTGTGCTTTTACATAAAGATTAATATTGAAAATAATAGAGAAATATATTTTGTTCTGTTTTGATCCTTCAATAGTCTTTTAAACAACATGTTGAAAAAACGCTCATTTTTTGTACACAACATCACAGTGGGGATAGCGTGACTACCGGAAGAAAGATCACTTGGCACAATCATACCCTTAGGAGCAATTCATAAATGACGTACCATTTTAGAAAGAAGAGGGGCATCTGATATCACTACAAAACGATGTACTAAGTACAAGAAAATAAGCTTCAAGGGGGAGAGCGGGCGAACAAAATAAAAACAAACGAGCAAAAACAAATCCTTTCGAGTTGGGATGTTTTTTGCTGTAGCCTCATTAGTTTTTCTTCGCGGCATGTAGGGTAGATTTAACTTGGCAATTGATCATTCGCACAGCCCACATCATCGAAAAAAAAAACAGTTTGTTTTCAGATCTCTCTTCCACAACGTTGTTCAGACAGCCCGCAATGCAGAAGCGGGTGTCAGGTATGCAAAAGTGAAGAGATATTCCATAATGTGGCGATTGATGTTGGGTAAATCCCATGATTGGTCCAGCAGAATGAGAAGCAGCGACACAACAAAAAAAAAATGCAAGCAAATGATGAATTGCTGATTTTGTCTTGTTTTGAATATGGGACGTCTGCCCTTAGGATCGACATCAACTAACGCCAACAACTTCAGAAATTCCTGCTGGGATTCCCCATGAGATTCGTTTGATAAAATATTTTTATCTGCAGAGATTTCTTAAAAAAAAAAATAGATTTATTGAGGGATTTAAGCAATTGAATTTTTAAGTAGTTCTTCCATGGAGTTTTTCAGAAATTTTTCAAAATAAAATCTATATAAATCCTATAAAGCTTACTCCCGAAAATCTTCCAAGGCTTTCTGCAACAATTCTTTGACAAACTCCTTCGGTGATCACTGCATAATTTCCTACAAGGATTATTTTTAGAAATTCCTCTTACAGATCCATAAGATATATCTCCTGGAATGTATATATAAAGTTCCCTGCATAATTTGTTCAAAATTGCTCCTGGGATTTTCAGAAGCTCCTCCAGAAATTGCACAAAAATTACTGAAGGATTTTTTAAAGAATTACTGAAGGATTTTCTGAGAAACCCGAGCAGAAAGGAATAACAACAGAATAAGGAACTGTGTTATTTGGGTGAAATAACTGAATAATAGAATCGATTATTTTTAAGTTATTAACATAACATATTATGTTGTAAGCTTGTCTGTCATAAGCGGCAAAATAATAAATATCATAACAATGATGATGCATTTGGTACGGTGGAGATCTGGATCGTTGTCGACCGGCCGTCGATGAAGCCGGCTTGATAACTTCCCACGAACTTATTTGTTTTAGGTGACAGACGGCGGAAGATGATCTTTGTTGGCAAGATGAAAGCACTTTGTTGGCAGCATTAAAAATAGTGATCGCTCTGAAGTTCTCATATTCCATATGGCTATCCCTTCCCACTGTTGGGGAAATTAAGCCACGGCGTCCAATAAGCTGAGCTATTGTGACATTAGGATGCGTTCTGAAAAAGTCTTGAGAGATTTCTGGAGAAATAATTCCAAGGACAAAATGCTTGACAAATTTCTGGAGGTATCGGAAAATCCGAAGAAGAACTTCTGCAGAAATATCTTGAAAAAATGCCTGTAGATATCGCAGACAAAGGTACTGGTAGAATTTTTGAAAAAATTCCTAAATAAATGAGGGATCTCTGGAAGATTTTGTGAAGGAATCCTTGGAAGAGCTATTGGGGAAACCTTTTAAGAAATTCTCAGAAAAAATAGTTATACAATTCCTGAAGAGATTTCCTGGAGGAATTATGTAGGGATTAACTAAAGAAATAAATTTAAGTGAATTTCTGAAAGAATCTTTGAAATAATACCTAGAAGTACATGAGAACCCTCTACAAGTAGAAAAAATCTTGAAAAAATCTTTGAAAAATGCTTATGACTGGATTTTGGATCAATTTCTGAAGTAATTACTGAGAGAATCTTTGAAAAAAAAAACCTTATAAAAATCCCTGAAGGAAGGTCTAAATAAATCCAAAGCAATACCTGGAGGCATACTTGAAGACCAGAAGAATGTTTTAAGAATTTCTTGATAAATTTCCAAATAAATGACCGAGAAAATCCCAGATCAAATAGAGCAATAACGGAAGGTACTTCTAAAGGCAATAGTTTCAGAAACGTTTCTGGAAAAATTGTGATGTTTAAAAGGAAAAACCTAGAGAAATTTTTGAAAGAATCCTAAAATCTTTATAAAAAAGAAATCGACTGGGATTGCATCTTTTGAAGAAACGTTTGGTAGATTTTCTGGAGAAACCTCTAGAGAAATTCATTTAAGAATTTTCGTTAAAAAATCCCGTAGAAAAACTTTAGGGTAAATTCTGACAATATTTCTGAAAGATTTTCTTCAGGAACGTTTGACGAAATACATAAAGGATACAAGCATGAACTTATGTAACAATCCTTGAAGGATTTTCCTGGATAAACTCTTAAGGATACCCAAGATGAATCTAAAAAGGAATTTCTGAGGAAACCCGTGTACCAGGTTCAAGATGAATCTTTTGAAAAATTCCTGAAAAAGTCTCAGAGAAAATTCCTCGAGGAAATCCTGAAAGAATCTATAGAGGAAATTTCCAAAGAAATGCATGGAAATTGAACAGGTGTGCGTTTTAATGGGATGCTAAGAGGAATCTTTAGATGAATTCGTGCTAAATAAATTCTAAGAAAGGTTCTTGCAACCGTCTTTCTGTAAGCATTTTAGATTTTTTTTTTGATAATTCCTAATAGAGGGAAAAAGAGTTTCCTGCGGTGTTCCTTGAGATAATCCCGAAGAATTTTCTGCAAATTTTGTGCGATAATTACAGAAAAAAATCGGAAATAATGCATGCAGGATTTTTTTAAAGAATAATTCAGAGCCGACGTACTCGCGGTTCTTCCAGGACTATAATCAATAAACATTTAAAATTAGAAATAAAGTATTTGGGAAATTCGGATGCAAAATGATGAGTCGGAATGGCATCTGGTCCTCACAAATTTTCTCGCTCTGGTCCTCAAAAACTTCAAAAAGCCGCCAGTTAAGAGTTGTATTATTATTCTTCAATCACTTAACCTAATTTACAGCTCTATCGTCTACTAGGGCACTGCGTGATGGATTCCAACTGGAAGCTGTACATACTTTAAGTGTACAGCGCCTTAATGTATTCTATTTTAATTGTACAATATCGAACTAGTTGCCGTTGCGCTGCTTTCACTTTCTACCCTATCATGGTAGAATGATGAGCACGAGGATGTTGATATGTGGCTGTTGGTTATTCCTGTTTCCAGTCCAATTGGGGGTCCATTATGGGTTGCCGTTCGCCAATGTCCAAGTATCCGGGTTCATTTGAGCCATGGGCTCAGAAGAGAGTCAGTGTCAGGGAGAAAGAGCAACTGACCACTACGCCACGGGCCCCGGCATGTTCTTGCTTCTCTGAAAAAGTCTTGAGAGACTTCTGGAAAAAAACTCTGCAAGTAATTCCAGGGACAAAGTGCTTGAGAAATTTTTGGAGGTATCGGAAAATCCGAGGGATTTCTGTTGAAATATCTTGTAAAAATGCCTGTAGATATCGCAGACAAAGGTCCTGCTAGAATTTTTGAAAAAATCCCCAAAAAAAAATTCTGGGGGATCTCTGGAAGTTGTTCTGAAGGAATCCTTGGAGGAGCTGCTGGGGATACCTCTTAAGAAATTCTCAGAAAAAAAATAGTTATACAATTCCTGAAAAGATTTCCTGGAGGAATTCTATAGAGATCAACTAAAGAAATAAATTTAAGTGAATTTTTGCAAGAATCTAGAAAAAATCTTGAATTTTTTTTTTGAAAAATGCTTATGCCTGAATTTTGGATTAATTTCTGAAGTAATTACTGAGAGAATCTTTGGAAAAAAAACCTTATAAAATCCCTGAAGTAAGGTCTGAATAAATCCAAAGCAATACCTGGAGGAATGCTTGAAGGCCATAAGAATGTTTTGAGAATTCTAGAGAAATTTCCAAACAAATGACCGTGAAAATCCCAGATTAAATGGAGCAATAACGGAAGGTATTTCTAAAAGCTATAGTTTCAGAAAAGCTTTGGGAAAATTCTTAATTTTTAAAGGAAAATCCTGGAAATTTTTTTTAAAGAATTCCCAAATCTTTGTGAAAAAAAATCGCCTGGAGAAACCTTTGGAGGAATTCATTAAAGAAACTTCGGAGAAATCCTGTGGGAAAACTTTTCGGTAAATTCAGACAATATTTCTGAAAGAATTCCTTCAGAAACAATTGAGGAAACGCATAAAGAAAACAAGCATGAACTTATACAACAATCCTTGAAGGATTTTCCTATAGAATATCTTAAGATTACACAAAAGGAATTTCTGAGGTAACCCGTGGATCAGATTCAAGATGAATCTTTTGAACAATTCCTGAAAAAGTCCCATGGAAAATTGGTAGAGGAATTCCTAAAAGAATCTCTGGAGAAATTTTTCAAAGAAATCTATGATCAGGTGTGCGTTCTAAATGGATGACAAGAGGAATCTTTTGACGAATTCGTGTTAAAATAAACCAGTGCCTATAGGGGCGCTGAAATTTGGAAACCTTGAGTAACCCTCTCTCTCTCTCTTCTTGGCATAACGTCCTCACTGAGACAAAGCCTGCTTCTCAGCTTAGTGTTCTATGAGCACTTCCACAGTTATTAACTGAGAGCTTCCTCTGCCAATGACCATTTTGCATGTGTATATCGTGTGGCAGGCACGAAGATACTCTATGCCCAAGGAAGTCAAGGAAATTTCCTTTACGAAAAGATCCTGGACCGACCGGGAATCGAACCCGTCACCCTCAGCATGGTCATGCTGAATACCCGTGCGTTTACCGTCTCGGCTATATGGGCCCTAAACCTTGACCTTAACCTTGAGTAACCATCTCTGGTTTTGTCATGACAGTACTGGAGCCGTCATACTCGCGGTTGTTTCAAGGTTATGCAGAAAAAAAAATTAAAATTAGAAATAAAGTATTTGGGGGACTTAAACTAAATTTGGCTGCAAAGTAATGAGTAGCAATGGAATGGAAAGAGCGTCCAATATAGCTCTGGCCCTCACAAGTTTCTACCTCATGCTTTCACGAATCAGTCAATGACAAAAAACCGCCAGTTAAGAATTGTGCGCTTAGTTAGTAGTGCAGTCTGAATACTGTTGCCCTTCTGGCTTCAGCTGCATTGGGATGGGTCGTCCTGAGCGTCCGTACACCAAGGAGGTGTGGCTCAAACAGCGTCTGTTGTGGCATCCAGTGGCTGAGTATGAAGTACTCCTCCACCGGAATCTATACCTAAGGTGGCAGCCCTACCATAGCCGATACGAGACCTCCAGCCAACAATCTACTGTTTCCAATACACGAACAAAACAAACATTACAGAAACTGAAAGTGAAAGATTACAAACTGATTTAATGGTCACCAATTTTTGGTGCAAAACGACGGTCAAGTATTGTAACTTAGAATTTACAATGCAAAAAAAATCGTTGAAGACGATTTGCCTCTTATAAATATCGCCTACTTCAGTGCCCATCTTAATCAGCGAGTTCGCTTTCTCATTTCCCGGAATCGAGCAACGTAAAGGGACACAAGCCATGATGGATGGATGTTGAGGATTCTGTTCGAGTAATCTTTCAAAGTGCTCTTCTTTCTGGCTATAAGTTCGCATTAGAACTTGGTCTGTCTCTAGCGTTTTTTGGGCACTTTCACAGTTATTAATTGGTGGGCTTTATATGCCTGCCATGAATTTATATATTGTGTGGGAAGGCACAATTATACATTATGCCCAGAGAGCCGAGAAATTCAAACCTGCTAGCTCCGGATTGGTGATCCCTAGACTTAATCACCAGACTATAACTGAAGACCCCAGTTTCTACACAGATTGTAAAACGAGTGTAAAATTATAATGCACATATGTAATTGGAGCGTGGAATATCACAAAAGTTTACACGACATATCCTGTAAATGTCATGTAAACTTCCATTATATGTTATTTTACAGGCCGGATCTAAGAGGGGGCCGGGGGCCAGGGCCCCGGGCCCCCACATTTTAGGGGCCCCCACAAAAAACCATTTTTGGTTCAAGTACTACTCAAAAACAAAGAGAAACTGTATTGCTCATTGCATTTGTACCTCCGAGGGGCCTTCTCAACCGCCCGGGCCCCCACAATCCTTAATCCGGGCCTGAATCAAGCTTGACTAATAGTGATGAGTGTGTGGTTGGATTTCGTACGGGTGCCGGTGTCGCGCGCGTTTGCTTCGGTGGTTCATTTTTTTTCTATTTTCTATTCGGAAGTAAGCATTTCGGAGTTTCTAAAAGCCTCCCAGTCGACGCGCGTGTGTTCGTTCTTTTTTTCCGCATTTTATCAGTATGTGCCGATGGTGCCTTCGCGGAGCACCAAATCGAAGTCGCAATTTTAAAGCATTCACGTAGATGCATATGTAAGGGTACATTACATATACAGCTAGTGTATGACACGCGTGTGTTAGAGCCAAAATTAGTTCCCGTAGGGGTGGTACGGCCGCGCGGTAGCCAAAGATCGGAGTTGTGCGGTAGCTTTGCAGTTAATCATCCAAATTAGTACGCGCTTTCCTTTGTGATTTGTTCGACGTCGAGATACACAGAGAACCAGCGATGGAGATACATAAATGGGTGAGCTCGTTTCATGCTATTATTTTATTGTGAATATTCGTTGTAAAATAACATGACTACATACGTAGACTTTTTTTTTGTATTCTCCAAAGCACACTTTGTATAGTCCGTCACTTCAAGTAACGGCGCTGACTCTTTTTTGCAGACTAGATTAAGTTTTGAGAAGAAACATTGATCGATCATCTGACGTAAATGATCCATTGTTTGCTTTCCGCGTAAAGCGAACAATAGCTCGAAAGTCTTCACGGCATGATTAAAATCAAAAAGTTATATGTTCAAAGTGAACCATGATCCTACGATTCATGCTTTAGTAAAAATAACTCTAAGCGTCGCGTTCAGTCCATCCCTCTGTGGATTCAACTAAAGACTTCTACTTCGTATTGTATTCGACGCGCGATAAGATTTTCTTTTTGGATTGTTTAAGTGAGGAAAAATAGTCGAGAGTATCGTGTGGTCCTTTGCTGTGCATGCATGGAGTGTATGGAGTGAGTATCGCAGCATAATCGTCCGCGTTCGCAATTATCTCACGGGAAATCGAAAACATTAGATGCACGGGTGTTTAGTATTATGTTGTAACATGTTGTGAATGCATATGATTTGGTTTATTGATGTGTCTTTGTTGCGTTCAGATTATTCCTGCGTGGGATGGTCTTAAAGTTTCTACTTCCTGATGGGGTGGAGACGTGCGATGTTATTATGATGTTTTCGTATAGAAAAGTGGGTAATTGTGCGCGAAAGTTAGTGTTTATTAATCCATTGTTAAATTACATCACCAACTATAGGTGACTCCAAGATTAACAAGGTACCCTGCCCTACTAACAAAAATTCCTTCCTGAGACAAACGTGGAGATGCAGCGATTCGCGGTCTTTATAACAACGTTTGTCTCACTAACATTCCCTCCCATCCTCGATGACCGCAAGGACGTGACCGGTGCCGTTATTGACGTTACTATAATTGAGAGCTCTCGAACTGTGCACATCGAGAATAGTAAGCTAGTCCCAAGCCCTATTCATTGATTCCTTGTGCAATTTCGATTGCTTTGGTCAACTACGAATTGTGTGGTCATCTATGCTCATGCTCATGCTCATGTAATCAAGCTTGACTCATAGTGATTACATGACATATAATACAAACCCAAGTAACAGAACTAGCTGAATAGCAGTTTCTCAAGCTAAAGTTTGCTGAAGAGTGGTTTGTTCCACTCTTATACAGCAAAAATGTTTGTTGGAAATTTACTTGATATATCATGAACCATCATTAATCATCGACACAAATGCCACTCTAGTTGTAAAGTGTCTTTAATAAACTAATGATAATAATAATCATATATCAAAGTTTACATCACTAAAATGAAGTTAACATGACGTGAAAAACATCTTTATTTTTGTTTGTGTAGGTTTCTAAGTTTTCTACGATCCATGTATTTACAACCTCGCATTGCATGAGAATTTGAAACAAAAACTACCGTATTTTAACACTGTAAAAGAGTTCTAAATCATAATAATAGGGGGCCATTCAGGGAACTGCTTCAATTCTAACAACCGATATCGACAAATCTTAAAATTCTGGAGATTCTTCCAACAACGTTTGGTAGTAAGGAATAAAATAGGTAATGAATTTTGCACTATCAATGACAGGTTTTATTTCAATTTAGTTTACGTGTTGTACCTGCTTTTACATTGTTTTGTCTATGTGTTAGTTTAGGTCACACATTATCATTACTCAGTAGTAAATTTTCTTACATTAATTGTTTTTACCTTGTTCTTTAAATTGTATGCATTACGATCTTGTTGATAAACGAAATATTTAAAGCAAAAGGCTCAATAAAACTTGAATCATATATTAAAATCACTATGTAATTCACAAAAATAAGTAAGACGCATTTTTATCAGATAGGTTTCGTAGCACCTTCATCAGCAGACAGCTATGACGTTACAAATATGGTAGTTCCTATATGTTACACGTTTCTCAATCGTGTCAACCGTCACGTCGTTTCGCGAGATTGTCGCTACAAAACCTGGTAGTGCTAATGATGTTCGCTGTTTGATCAATTCATTCGCAACGTTTGCGAATGGAATTCACTGCCCGTACTAATCGATGAGCAGAACTAAACTGACGGAGCCCATACGGAAGTTGAGTCCTCCGCGGTATACCAAATTCTTGGCCCAAACGCGGCATTCCAGGTTGATGCTTTGCTTGACTGGGGAGAAAGAAATGTGGAATTTAGTTGACATGTTCTGAAGTATCTGTGCTGCATCTGAACTTACTTCCTGGGCGCAAAAACTGAACAGCCAATAGGGGACTCAGATATCCAGGTGTGTTAATGTACGGGAAGAAGTATCCGGGGAAACCTCGAGTTGGGTAGTATGCTATGGGGCCAATGATTTCCCTATCGGCTGGACTGATTCCATTGCAGCTCACCCACACTTGCTTGCGTTCCTTCTCCGGCAAAGATTTAATGTGATCCACCAAATCCGCAGGCATATTTTCCGGTAGTTCATCAATCTCGTAGTATTCGGGAACCCATCCGTAGATCTGAAATATAATTCAGTGAGTTCGAAGAGGTGTTTTGGAGTATTTGACCCGACTGATCTTACGCGATTCATCTTGACGAAAATGCACGGTGTTGATTTGTTGTAACCGTATCCATTTTCAGCGCTGCAAGGACCCATTTGAGATAAATCAACATGGCAAACTTTTCCTGGAGCAGGTCGACCAGTTGAATTACAAATAACTTGATTTTTTCCTTCGCCTGGGAGTCTGGAGGGATCTCGATAAGCTGAAATAGAAAAAAGCTTGAGTGTCTAGTGTTGAACGAATACAAAACAACAAGCAGAAAACTCATATTATGCTTATGTGCTTGCATGTCATCAGCGTCAATCTCGACATCCTTCAAAATTACTTACGTTCCAAGAATTCTTCAATTCTGGTCAACCATGGTTGCACCTGGGACTGGTTCGAAGCCGTGTAGTAAACCAGGGCGCCCTGTTTGACGTGCCCTGGCATAGGTCTGAAACCCAAGCCAGGATTGTTTCCAATCAGTGAATCGGACAGCTGATACTTGGGATACTGATCGCTCAGGGTGTAGAAAAGACCCTGCATACAGGCGGCGAACAACGAAAACAGTATCACAAAGTACACAGAGTAGAACACGACGAGAGCTCCTGCGAAGAAAAATCGAAAATGAAGTGTTAGTTATTGTTTTTTTTTGGTTTATATATACACGGTGCCCAATAATTTCTCATACAAAATCAAATTGAACTCATTTCACACCTGTAATTAGGAATTTCAAAGAAAATGTATTTATTGAAAGACCATCTAACACTGACCAAGTACAGCATATGTTTTGGAATTATTTGTCCTTTATCCTTCTCTGCTGATTGCTTGCTTATGTGTCGTAAGTCTATTACACTTGGCACGTACACCACTTCATTAGTTTTTCATCTCATTTGAACGAGTAATGATTTTCAGTAATTATAAAGTAGGTTCGTGTCCTCACCATTGCTAGTAGCAACTATGGCCAGAAGAGAAAAAAATAAGAGATTCTGTATTGATGAAGTACAAGGCGTTTTATTTTGTACAAAATAAAACGTAAATTAAACAAAAATGTCAATTTACCAGTTTTAATGAGTCAAAGAAGCATGGCTGCATCTTATCTTGTTGATTGACTCCTTTCTCACTTCTAAAACATGGTTGTATGATATTGTGGTAAATTTTGTCCAGAATTTACGTTTTATGATGTTTATTGCGAATATATCGATCATTTTCATGGAAAGCAACCAAAGTCGAACGAACTTGCAGATTTCTTACCATATCATCACAAAAATTGTTTTGCTTTTGCCTTAGAAAATCCATTTGGTACAATACTTAGGATTCAAAATTTCGTAGAATAAAAAACTTTTCGAGCATTTTTCTTGCGTGCCGGAGTGAACGGATTTCAGGAAATGGAAGTGTGCTGCTGGGCTTATAAAAACAAATAGAAAATAACGTTATTCTAAACCGTATGCTTGATTTAATCAGTATTATGGGGCCCTTCAATTCATGCATTCATTTTTAAAATATGAATAACAGATGTTAAATAAAACTATATTTTCTAAATTTGTATTTTGTATGAGAACTTATTGGGCACGGTGTAAGTTCCTAGGATAAAATAAATACGAGAGAAAATCAGAACCGTTTAAAAGAGGATAATCCTTATGAGTTAAATTACGTTCTGTAGTTCATAAATTCCTAACAATGACGTTTGCAGGTTTGCGCTTTACCTTGAATTACTGCTCGTGTATTTTGTGGTTTGAATTTCATTTATTTGTGTTGATGGGTTTTCCTCCTACTTTGTATATTTCTATTTGCTTTCACCTTCTCTTCTCTACATATATGTCTCACGTATATTCGTAAGTTCATAGCCATCGCTAGAACAGAAACGGTTTGAATAAGTCGTTTCCTTCCAATTTTCACATCATTGTGTCAATCTATCATATAACGCCTACAAGTTGTTCACAGCCAAGCAAACTGTGCCGCTTCTCCTTCAGAGTAATCAACACACAATCTATCACCAAAATATATCCCCTTCCCCTATTCATGGATCGCATCACAGACCAAAGGTGATTCCCAGATCTCACATCAAATCTAACATCGTACCCTACCAACAAATACCCCATCCGTGCTGGTTGTGGAGACGCAGAATGCTTTCGATTTCTACTAACAACCATCATAATTCTTAATTCCTTGTCCTTTCCAACTGATTGTAAGCACCTGGCCAAATTGCATTTGAGAATAAGTGGAGTTTCCCAGCCCCTTATTCAGTTGGATATCAGTGCAATTCATACCAGTTAAGATCAATCACGTATGACATCAGTCAGTTTAAGCTAAGCTAAGCTAACAAACGAAGGTTCCGATGGTGTCCCCCGGGGATTTTAACCGGATTATTTTTGTTGGATTTTTTTTTTTTTTTTTTTTTTGAGATTTTACCCTAGAGGGCATTCATCTCAGTTTTGTTGGATTCTAAATGTGGAAATATGATAAAATTTAAAGCCTTGTGGTATAGGCAGCAGAAGGGGACCCTAAAGGGGCGAATTTGCCCAAATGTTACATTATTGAAAAATATCAAACCTTGACAAAATGACAATTTAAAAATTTATTGCAGCATTATTATTATTATTATTATTATTATTATTATTATTATTATTATTATTATTATTATTATTATTATTATTATTATTATTATTATTAATATTATTATTATTATTATTACTATTATTATTACTTTATTATAGAGGTTTTCAGCCCTAGGCTGGTTCACCTCTTTTATTATTGAAGCAGGAATAGACAGAATAGACATAAAAACCTACATAATTTCGTATTAAATTTAATTTGTCATAGGCGTGTTAAGGGAGGGAAGGCCAAACTTTTGACATAATAGCAATTGTAAGCTAAACTACAGTTATTTGTGATGAATTAAACACGATGCAACTGAATTTCGGCAGATTACACAGTGTATAATTAGGATCCCTCCATAAACAACGTGGCAAGGAGGGGGGGGGGGGGGGAGGGGGGGGGGGGGGTTTGGTGGTGCGTCTGCAAATAGAAAGAATTGTGCTGTCCATTTAGAGTCCGTACATACAAACCACCTCTAGCCGCTAGAACACATGGTAGTATTTGACCAAAAAGAAATCATTGCTCAAACATCTGGGTTTGACTTCATCGAGTTTTCATAAGTGTCAAACAGATGTTTACTCTTTTGTGCATTCCTCGCCAAATATTCGACCCTAGACCTTAGGAAAAAATATATAAGGAAAAGGTCAAGCATTGAGGGAGCTTCGTCCAAATGTTCATACTCTATCGCCATGGCTTGGGTTCCTTCCACTGCTCGATACCGGACAATGAGAAAGCGGACTCTCAAATCGTCAAATCGCCTTCAACGAGTTTTTTTGGCATTGGCCCGCCAGGAGACCTCGATCAGCTGACAAATTAAATGGAGAGATGGATAGATAGTTATGTACATTCATCCCACAGGTGTTGAAGAAGCCGTGGTTCAAGCGGTTGGGTAGTTGGGTTTATTTGTGTATTGTATCGGCAACAACATGAAAATTGGGAACCCTGCCTAAAGCGTTCAATAGAGCTCTGGGCCTCCCAAGTTTCTACCTCTTGCCTACTCGGGTCAATCGATTACAAAGACTGACAGTTGAAAGTTGTGTACTTAGCTGGTTGTGCGGCCTGGGCACTGTTGTCCTTCTGACTTCAGTTAGATTGATGAGGTACGTCCCGAGCCTGTATCTACCAAGGAGGTGCAGCTCACAAAACCGAGTCTGTTTTGGTATCCAACACCGGCTGAGTAACAATCGCTGTATCGCGTCAGCTATACCTAAGGTGGTAACCCCACTAACGCGATATAGGCGGTACAACCCAAGTAACCTGTCTTTCGAAGCCTTTCTACATCACGAAAAATAAAAAAAGAAAATGCGAACGATTCCTCTGAAACCCGATCCGGCAAAGAACCGACCATGACTGGAAACGCGATGGAACGTCAGGACTCAGTACCTTGAGCCTAGGCGAGTGAACCTTTTGACTCGTGAATTGCAAAAAGTTAGTGTGTGCATGGCTGCTATTCAGGTAAGGCGGTGGCCCAGATATGATGAACATGAATTAGGGTGGTGGATCCCATCGCCACCACATCATACAAATATAACATCTACCACTGCGGAAGCGATTAGGCAGAACATAGACGATTAGCTGGCTAAAATGATGTATCCGCTATGGAACGAGCAACGACGACTGCCTAGTTTTGGTTCTCGTCGTCAACTTTTCTGCTCATACGGTGACGATTTTCAACCCTTCCTTGGCGAAGGGGTCGATGTGAGGGCTCATACAGCGGAAGCGACTTTGAAGGTTGAGAACCTAGACGAGATCACCGAGTGTGTGGTAGAATTTCGTCCAGGTGCCAGTTCGCGCGCGTTTGCTTCGGTGGTTCGATTTTTTCTCTTTCTATTTTGTATTCTGAAGTGAGCATTTCGACGGCGGTGAATGTGCGGTGAACGCGTCGTGGATCGGGTCGGTTCCGAATTTTTCGCTTCCCGTAGCGCTAGTTCCCAATACACTTTTAGTTGATAATAAATATTTTCTTTCATTTTTTGCATTTACACAAAAGAGTGAAACGTGTTAGTTCGGGCTCGCCGGTCGAAAAAAAATCCGGGCGCCGACAAGTGAGTCGCGTTCAGTATATTTCTGTGTGGAATAGACTAAAGGTTTCTGCTCCCTAGTGCAGTGGAGACGCGCGATAGAATTTTCTTTTTGGCTAGTTTTTGCGTCGAAAAGTGGTCGGTTGTTAACGGCGTTTGTGTATATTGATCCATTGTCAAATCATATCACCAACCATAGGCGACTCCCGGACTGACAATGTACCTTACCCTACTAACAAAAAAATTCCTTCCTGAGACAAACGTGGAGATGCAGCGATTCGCGGTCTTTATAACAACGTTTGTCTTACTAACATTCCCTCCCATCCTCGATGACCGTAAGGACGTGGCCGGCGCCGTTATTGACCCTATTAAAGTTGAGAGCTTTCGAACTGTGTACATTGAGAATAATAAGCTAGTCCTAAGCCCTATTCATTGGTTCCATGTGCAATTTCGATTGTTCTGGTCAATCACGGAGTAGCAACTACGAATTGTGCGATGCTCATGCTCATGCTCATGCATGCTCATGAGAACCTAGACGAGATCACCGAAGCGGAGGAGATCGTCACGGCATTGAGACAACAGGTTTGCTTCAGGTGTCTAGAACCAGGACAGGACACAAGTCATGGAACCAAGCATGGGGTTGTAAAGACCCTGACATGAGCAAGTTGTGCAGACGTTGCGGCTCTGAAGGCCATAAGACATAACGCTGCACGTGTCAAACCACGTGTTTGATTTGTTCCAGTTAATCCGTGAACAACAGACACCTATCGGGTGTCCCAAGCTGCCCAGTTTTCAAAAAAGCCACAGTGAACAATCTAAATCACAGTGCAGGTAACGCAGCTGAACATGGATCACCGTAACGCAGCTCAGCAGCTTCTATATCGCCATCATAGCGGGCCCATACCGAGTACCCACCGGCAACGGCAATTGGATCACGGATGGGTTTGGAAAAATGGCGGCGATATATACGACGGCTACATACTAGGGTGGGTCAAGGGTTATATGGAAAAACGTGAATTCGATCGTATCTAGCCAGATCAAGGTTTTTACGATTCCATTTGGGGTCCTTAACAACTGGTCAAAATTTGAGAGGGATCGGTTACGCCTACGTTTTGCGCATCGCGATTGAAATTTGTATGGAAATTCGTATGGGAAAACGTGCTTTTTTGTATTTTTCCTATTTCATCTACTAATTTAACTAAAGTCATAATACTAAACCCGTTAAAGTATAGTTCATGATATACCTTACAACTTTGCAGAAGACAGCAGGGTGCTAAAATGCTCACAAAAAAAAGTTATTATGCTCCAAAGTGAGGTATATCGAAATATATGCTGAAAATGACTTTTTCTGCCATCACTGCCCGCTGGGTCAATTATAAACTGCTATAGCACTTTGTGGATGCATTCTATCAATTTGGTGTCTTCAGCAAAGTTGTTTGGATTCACATGCTCTTTGAATTGCATTTGGACATTAGTTCGAAATTTCACCGCATAGGTGGCGCTGCGATACAAACTTTTTTATTTCGCATCCTAGAGCTTTGGCATTTTCGGCAATGTTGTAGAACATGAAAAGTTATGAACATTTGTCGAAGACACCAAAGCTCTAGCACTCAACCCAGCGAAGTTATAGCGAAAATAGTAAATCATATCTCAAAGTTTACGTTTTTGCACTTTTTTATATACTTCTTATAGTGCCATGAATCGTTTATCTTCTACTAGCTGTCCCGGTAAACGTCGTACTGCCTGCCTACTGTGTTTTTTGACATACAGCTCCATAGGGACGTTTCCCGCAAAGTTATCTGTGCGGGAGCCCCCAAATCAAAGGGGCTACATCCTCAATAGCGTTGGTAGATCGCTTACGCTGAGAGTTTACTACTTGAACATACATACACTGAACTACAAATCAACCCAAATTTAAGTTGTTTTGACGCAATCCCGGTCTTCCGTGAAATAACTCAAATTTGCGTTAAACAGCGAAAGTGGTGAGTGAGTAGTTCTCGTTTGAGAGCGGCAAAAAAATTAACCCAGTGGTAAGTTATTTTCACCCAACGGAGGCCTCAAATGACGCAAATTTGGGTTAATTCAAGAAAACCCAAATTTGGCTTCTTCCACGGAAGAGCAGCGGATGCGTCGGTGCTTCTCTCTTTGTTTTCGACAACATTGCGGTGGGGCGAGGGAGAAAACAACCCAACTTTGAGTTAAAACTTTAAGCAGTTTAGCCAAATTTGAGTTTTTAAAACTTATTCTTTGGGTTATAATATTTTTCCGTGTATACCTCGCACTATAATGATTAAAAGTAATATCATTCGTAATATATTAGTTATATTGGCAGATAAGGAAGGAGTATTCTCAAATATATATTTTAATATGTACAATTACCTACTTTCAATGTAGCTGCAATGTAGTACATATGTCACACGTAGTACAAAAACGTAAACTTTGAGATATGATTTACTATTTTCGCTATAACTTCGCTGGGTTGAGTGCTAGAGCTTTGGTATCTTCGACAAATTTTCATAACTTTTCATGTTCTACAACATTGCCGAAAACGCCAAAGCTCTAGGATGCGAAATAAAAAAGTTTGTATCGCAGCGCCACCTATGCGGTGAAATTTCGAACTAATGTCCAAAGGCAATTCAAAGAGCATGTAAATCCAAACAACTTTGCTGAAGACACCAAATTGATAGAATGCATCCACAAAGTGCTATAGCAGTTTATAATTGACCCAGCGGGCAGTGATGGCAGAAAAAGTCATTTTCAGCATATATTTCGATATACCTTACTTTGGAGCATAATAACTTTTTTTGTGAGCATTTTAGCACCCTGTTGTCTTCGACAAAGTTGTAAGGTATATCATAAACTATACTTTAACGGGTTTAGTATTATGACTTTAGTTAAATTAGTAGATGAAATAGGAAAAATACAAAAAAGCACGTTTTCCCATACGAATTTCCATACAAATTTCAATCGCGATGCGCAAAACGTAGGCGTAACCGATCCCTCTCAAATTTTGGCCAGTTGTTAAGGACCCCAAATGGAGTCGAAAAAACCTTGATCTGACAAAAATGTTCCGATGACCCACCCTACTACATACCCCGTGAAGGAGTTGGTGTCTACTATCTACATATGAGCGCTTCGTGGTCGCTAAAGTGGACAAGGTCTTCTTCTGGAGCTGCTATGCGCCTTCGCAGTGCTCAAACGATCAGTTCACGCAGATGCTGGACTGTATGACGATCGTGCTGACTGGACGGTTGTAACAGCAGGTGACATCAATGTCTGGGCCGTAAAATGGGGAAGCCGTTTTACGAACCAGCGAGGTCATATCCTGCTACAGACACGGGCTATGCTAGATGTCGATCTGGCTAATGTTGGTACCAAGAGTACCCCCAGTGCGGAGTTCATTATTGACATTACTTTTTGTTGTCCTGGTCTAACAAATAGTTCGAACTGAAAAGTAGCCTATGGTTACACTTACAGCGATCACCTGGTGGTTCGCTGCAGCAGGCAGGAAGTGGGTGAAGGAAAAGCCGTCTTCTGGCTAAGGCCAAACCCTCGTAAGTGCGGTGACAAGCTGGTAGCGGTGCTCTCGCGGACGTGTACTGCAGCCGTGCTTAAGCAAGTCCACCCTAGAAATAGGAGACCACCGGCATGCATGTGGAGTCAATGATTGCGGACCTGCGCCGCGCCTACCTACAGGCTAGGTGGCGGATGCAGCGATCACGAACTGAGGATGATCGAAACGAACGGCGGGTGGAGTTCGCCGCTTCTTAAGTCGCGCTGAAGACCGAGATAAGGACAAACAAAAAGGCCTGCTTTGGCGATAAGTAAAGGGCAACCGATGTGGAACTTGCGGGGATAGCAAAGTCCCTTAGCGTAGGTAAGACCCCAGGTCCGGACAGAGATCCGAACCTGGCCTTAAAAGTAGCTATTGCAGAGGCTTCCGAGATGTTCAGGTCTGCTATGCAGTAATGCCTGAACGAGAGGGATTCCCCTAAGTTTCGAAACGGCAGAGTCTGGTTCTATTACCGAAGGCGGGGAAACCACCCGAAAACTCGTCGGCATATAGACCAATATGCTTGATCGACATGGCGGGAAGATACTCACCGGCACACCGAGGGTGTGAATGGTCGTCCGATCAACTAGTTCGGCTTCTGGATGGGGAAATTGACCGCAGACGCTTTCCTGTCAATTACAAATCCGCTGAGATTGCGCTCCAGCGTATTCGCTACTGTGCAGTAGTGACTCTGGATGTAAGTAATGCGTTCAATAGCGCCAGTTGGGCGGCTATTGCCGATGTGCTCCTACTTCTGGAGATGCCCGGGCACCTGTATAAGATTCTCGGAAGTTACTTCCAGAATCGAGTACTAGTTTACGATACGGAGGTGGGTCGGAAGTGCTGTCACATAACTTCAGGAGTCCCGGAAGGTTCAGTCCTGGGTCCGGTGTTGGAGGTTAGAGTAATCGGTGGGAGTACCAATCATCTGCTTTGCTGACGACATAACGCTGAAGGTCTACACTCTACAGGGAATCGATCGAAAAAGTGGAAGTTTGACGATAAGCATACGTTCGGTAGCCATGTTCATTACGCCTGCAAAAGAGCCTCCACAGCTATAGAGGCACTGTCCCGGATGATGTCCAATAGCGTACCGCACCGTTTCACATGATGCACTCTGCGTCATCATGTGACACGGTACGGTCACATGGTGCCTATCGGTATTCTTATCAGGGAAGACAAAGAGTGCTTCGAAATCCGCGGCACAAGGACACACGTAGGACTGCCAGGATGACCTCCATGGACAAATGGCAGCACGCAGTTCCACCAAAGGAAGGTGGACCCACAGGCAGGGATGGAAACACTCACTTGCAAAGAGTTACACTCACTTGCTATTTTCGCAGCTCAGAAGCGTGCTATCAAGAAACGATGTATGGACGACTTTTGCTTTTTGGTTTTGTCTAAAAGTTTGCCGAATAGAGTAGAGGTCGCACATGCATACCAAAGTCATGACATAGCGGTGAAAGCGACTCTCCACGAGGTGAGTGTGAGTGTAATTTACATTCACTTCGTGGAGAGTTGGTTTCGCAGCTTCCTCACGATTTTGGCATGCGTGTGCGACCTCTACTCTATTCGACAAACTTGTAGACAAAACCACAAGGCAAAAGTCTTCCATACATCGTTTCTTGATTGCACGCTTTTGAGCTGAGAAAATAGCAAGTGAGTGTAACTCTTTGCAAGTGAGTGTTCCCATTCTTGCCCTTAGGTTGATCCCGAGGGTAGATAGTTCGGTTAACAGGCGCCATGAGAAGTAACATTCTACCTGATGCTGGTCCTTTCAGGCCATGTTTACTTTCGACAGTACCAACATCGTTTCGGTCATGCGGTTTCTGTGCAGTTGAAAGCGGGCGTGGTGTCGATCTTGCCTGCCTTCCGAGGACAAAGGTAGTGGTAAGGACCACTCGGGGAACTGACTAAGTGCCAGCATGCTACCTTGGTGAGCTCCCCAAAGCGAGTTATCTATGTTCGTTGCTGCAGGCTACGCAGCTCACATTGAGGAATTCGGTTCAGCACACTGAAGTCGAATGAGGAGTCATTCATCGGCGAATATCAGACGAGTTTTGATGAGGGCCCATCAACGATGCATTAGATGTTCATCCCGCGGCAGATTCTAGATGAATCTCGGGAGTACAACTTGCAGATCTATCATCTGTTTATATATTTCAACACGGCGTACGATTCAGTGAATAGAAACTAGTTATGGTTTATTCACTCAATTTGACTTTTCTCTCTTCAAAATTATTTTTAAATAGTTTGAAATAAACAAGTTATGGTAGATACCGTTATTCGGGGTGATATTGGGTCTAAAGGGTAACATTGGTCCATCAATCCCACGGATTCAATATAAGTCAGAGAATTCGACGGTGGATGCAAACTATCTTGAAATTATGTATTCTAGTAAGTAGTCTAGCACACAATATGTATGCCCCTGGTATTCTGAACGTGCGGAATAGTGGCCCAATGTCCCGCATGACGGTATAGTAGAACATGGTTTTCCACCGAAGCTGATTAGACTTGTTGTTGCGACGCTTGACCATTGTCACACGGCCGCATATGCTTCTGGGCTTTGTGGACGATATTGACATTATCGGGATCGACCGCCAGGCTGTGGAAAAGGCGTTCATTCTTTTTTTTTAAAACGAACCTGCGAGGACTAGGTTTACGATTATAACCACATAGGCCAAGTACATAATTGCTGATAGTCAACGTCGGTCCTGGCGGCGTCGCATGAACTTCGAATTGTACCAACCTGGGTAGAGGTCAAGTACTGGCGATCTGCGAAACTGAAGTCCCGTAGGCTGCAAACGAAGACAAAACTTGCACTGTACAAGACTCTGATTCTAATTGAAGAGTTTTCTTTGCCTGTATGGATTTATATTTTGTGATGGTACACTTTGCCCAGAGAAGTCGGAAAAGTTTTCAACCAGAACGGGAATCGAACCCGCCGCCTCCAGATTGCCGAAGCAAAGCCTAAGGCTAACTGGAGACCCAAATGGTATCGTACATCGTAGATTATAAGCTACAAAACCCCAGTGCTTACCCCAGCTGTAACGCGTGCGTCCAAACACTTTGCCGGTTTTCTCATTATAGATGAACTGCTTCCACGTCAGCTTTTCCGGTTTTTGAGGAAACACGAAGGTCGTGTACTGGTTGTCGACTACTTTTTCCGGCATTTTTTATATTTTGTCGCACTTCTTATTATAATTGCAATAGCACTAAACACTGCGTTGGTTATTGTGTATGTGAAAGCACTCTTGTGTATTCACTTGCTGGATCCGGGGCAGTATCACCAATTTTCGTTGCAGATTTCGGTGGCAAAGTGCCGGGAGTTGGAGCGCTCGATCTAGACCGGAACACGTTTGAACAAATTACAGATGCATTCCCGTATGTTTGACGTATTTCGAGAGGACTAGTTCTCAAGAACGGTTACCGTCCGGCTGCCGGTCGATCGCGTTGACCACTAAGGACTGATCGGATTTGAATCATAAATCACATCAAGTCTACTAAATGTGAAGATCTGTAGCATAAAATTATCCAGCTTGGAGGGTTTGGTAATTTCGGAACATAAGCGGTAAGTACTGGTCAGCACAACGAGGGGAATGAAAATAAATTTTGGTCAAAATTGGCGAATCGATAGAATGAGTGCCTCACGTTTGTGGAGCGCTTGCTTTCTATCGTGCAAGTTTCCCAGACATATTTTTTTTGGAATTCCCCCATGGACTTTGGTATGACGAATAAATTCAGGTTATTATCTGGATGAGACATCCTCGGCAAAGCCAATGGCTTCAACGATTGCTATCGATACCCTTAAGCTTCTGTTCATCACTTGGAGATAGTTTGGTGTAGCGCTTATTTCTAAAAAAAAATCTAGGAAAACTTCAAGTTTTTGATAGACGTGAAGAAATTATAGTTTTCAGTTATAATCGAGAAAAATATTAAAAAAGCTTATTTTTCATAGAAGTTGTTTTCAAATGAGTCAAGACACCTTCGTCACCCACTGTGCACGGTGTTTTCAACAGAATTTTCAGACCTGCATGGATGAGTTGATTTTATCCCTCTAACGCTAGATTCAAAATACACCACACCGTCTCAGTGCCACCATATTACCGCTGCATACTGGTTACTCGGTATGAATTGTACGAATTGTCGTGAGGCGATTCAATTAGTGAGAAAATGTTATCGATGACCCACCAGTCTAGCTGCACCCGCGATAGATCTCCTACAATTGCTCCTAGGAGCTGTGTAAAGTCATCACATGCCATGAGGTAAATTGGTAGATTCCATTTCTACTTAAAAGCAGTTATATCCTGACTGTGTACGTTTTACGGAATCGAATTGGCTTGATGGTCACCAGTAATCTCAGTCTCAAATAAGGCTAGCTGAAGTAAAGTTGGATCCGTATTAGTTACATACCAAATCTTTTAGAGCATTTGACTTATCAAATTAGAAGTGTCTCATACTGTGTGAAAGGGTTAAATTTAGAGCATAACTGACATGATTGATTAACTTCTATTGTTTAAAAATACGGTGATAAGGTGACAGTCGTGCAATGTCATCTGAAGGCGAGCCTTCATTGTATTCATTCATCGGAGGTGCATGCGCCACCCAAATCATTCAATTTCTATTTATGTTGAGTTTTTGTGACTTTATCTGAGGTCTGAGAATTTGTTAAATTCGTACCTTCAGGTCAATGAACACATTATACCTAACCTTGAATGAATCATTTACTGCTGAAATACTATTCCGGGAACGCCACAACCGAACATTAATAAATTAAATCTTACTGGCAAACATTTTCCATTAAAACAAATGTCTAATTGTTGCGTGTATAATAAATATTTCTTCATCGGTGTATGAAGTTAACCTTCTTTTTGCATCACTTAGGGAGCAGCTCACTGACGTAGTGTACGGTTTGGATCAAAAAATGACCCTAATTCCAAAAAAGTGTTAAATAACCCCTTATCTAGTTATCAAGTTGTTGGAGCTTAGAAGTAGTAAACTGGAAACAAACGAAAATTAGCTCATACTACACAACGTGCACAAGCTGCAGTTTTGAACAACTGTTACCTCATCAACCTCACAATTTTCACCTAGAAAGAGCAATCTTGTCGTAAACTGACTAGCCCTAGGTATCTGCTTTTCATTATCATTCCAATAAAAAGTTGTTACGTAAATATTAATTTTTCTATGGCTCGACACTGTCATGAACGGCAAAATACCGTCTTCCACAGTAAAATATTCTCCGAAACCGCTCTGTGACGTCACAATGCGTCAGTCAGTGGCCAGTGCGGCGGTACCGTGCCACATTAGGCCTGTTTATGTCGCATCGAGCCGATTTGTAATTGATCTAACAATTTGAACCTTATCGCTCGAGAAAATTTTTGCCGATATTTGAAGAACACGATGATGTATCGCCTTGTAGGTTTGATGTTGACCGTGGATTTATTGTTGTCCGTAGTTCCTGTTCAACGCAGACGTTCCACTTTGATATCTTGGAAGTAGGGGAAGGTGGAATAAAATTTGCTGATTTGTTCTTTTCAAAAAAAAAAAATGTGTCAAAATTGAGGAATCAATTTACACTGGCTGCCACATCTTAAAGTATTCATTCACGGAACAGAAAAAATGACCGGATTTCTGAAAATCACACTCCAGCTATTCCGCTAGGCTCGTTGCATTACATATTCCAGGGCGATGCTTAACAGCATGCACGAGTAAGCATGACCTTGTCGTAGTCGTATCTGCGAGAATGTTGGATAACAACTCTGCAAAGCTGATAATTCGCAACAGACCCGTACGGGAAGGCGAGGTGTGCTGTGTGAGGTTCATGAAGACCGAGCAGAGCATGATTTTGGTATTTTGTTACGCTATAGAGGAAGGAAAACTGCAACTGCAAAACGAGTATTATGATGACATTTTGTTTTCTAAGCTCTATCACAAATTGACGTACCATTACATCTAATCTAAATTGAATGAGTGATGCTTTTAATACAAAAAATCCAAGTAGAAGCCAACGAACCAACACTTCTTATTTTAGCATTGACTTGCATATGCAATGGGCATGGTTTTTGATCGTCAAGCTCATTCCTTACTGCAAGTTCATAAAAATGATAATCAACATGCACGTCCTTCAGGCATAACATTTACCAGAACCAGACTCAATTCTCGCGGGGTTCCCCTGTCTACCACCGTTCGTCGTCATCATCATCGGTGTAAAAACGAACACGCTCACGCACATCAGAGCCCTCAACTGGATCTCAGCTGTTGTCGTCGGTTATCGGCGGATCTTGTTTGTTGTTTCTTGTGTCGTTCGTGTGATAGAAGCATCGTGTCGATACGCTAATTATACCGGATAACCCGAAGATGAACGGAGACGACGAACTGCCATGCCGTAGCATTGAATGAGACGAATCCTGATCGTTGATTTATCACCGAACTGATAATTCGGTTGACGTAAACGTTCACGGCTACGGATTTTGGTAAAAGCTTAAGATTTTTCCTTGGGATTGACCTAGTTCTCTTGGAAAATGTGATTTTGGGTTTGACTGTTAAAAGTATTCATAGGAAAATGAAATACTAATTGAATCCACACTAAAGGTACTGTGGTTCAACGAGGTTCTACTTTTAACGTTTTCAATCAAGCTGCTCTTTGTATTACACCAACAAAACCTTCATGAATTAGCACAATCTATTCATCTTTACTCATTGCACTGTCCAAAATCCAAAGAACAGTGCCACACGGAGCACCTAAAGAGATTTTAACCTGGATCCGATGAGGATCAAGCTCCTTATTCCAGAGACAGTTAATTACATATGAGGAATGGATTATGCACATTATTGGAAAAACATGGGGTAACTGTGAGCAAACCGGTAGCTCTGACGAGAAGGTGTTAATTGTTGGATTTGGATAATTGTTTGCCTATTTTTTTGTTCCGTTGAACCTACGCAGAATGAAGAAGCCCTCTGCACTAGATCAGATCCTGGGTCGATTGCTACAAGGTCCTCCAGACGTTAGATCTTCCTCAACAGCAAAGAGACATCGGGAAGAACTAACCTGTGATGACATTTTCTATAAAAATAAAAAAAAAAACCCGTCATGTGCACAGTCAGCCCCTCCTCTGGTTCTTCACATAGCTGCGGCAGCACACACGAGTTGGAAACAGCTTTCTTCGATATGTAGAGGCGCGTGATCGATTGGCCCATAAACTACATAGACTTATTTTTGGCCAACTCAAAAGCCGACATCTCCCTCGTAGATTTTGGCCCAAACACGGTTTACGAAATTTGAGCGTTGAGCCAGACACCCCTCTCCCCCATTAAGGGTCTATGTAGTTGTAGACAGGCCCTGAACAAAAAATGTCTACGGGTCACTGATTTCACATGACCATACATAGCATTTTTTTTCCAAACGCAGCCTTCTATATCGATATACCTGGAGATAACCTGGCACTGCGAATCAGACCTCATGTAAGGTCCCAAGCAACTCCAATCACTACCTCCTAGTTGAAACCGGCCGAGATACGAGCAACCTTAGGGATGATCGGGCAACCAACCAACCCCGGATGGAGCTTTAGACGTATGCTGACAGGGAGGAGGGGGGGGGTGTTGGGGGCGTCTGTTTGCTTCGACAAACTTACTGGGTCCACCTGGACAGGAAACAGGGGGGTTGGTGCTAGGCCCTGCGAGCCAGTCATAAAAAAATAAGCACCAAATAATGAACAAGAGAATACGAACCAAGACCAACGGCAATGACCTCAGGGAAAAAAACAAACAAACTTGCGATTAGTAGCTCAGTACGTGGAACTGTAGATCCCTCAATTTCATAGGCAGCACCCGCATACTTGCCGATACAGGTATTTTTTCGATATAACGTACCCTCGATATAGCGAATTCGATATAACGTACTTTTTGCTTCGATATAACGTACAACATTGAAAACATTTATTTTTCCCACGAATAACTTTTAGATAAACTACGAAATCACTCAAATCAATGTTTTGCATTAGCCTTGTTACCAAGAATTAGCGCAATTTGGGGAAAAATTTAGTGTACGTTATATCGAAGCAAAATGTACGTTATATCGAAGCACAAAAAACGAAATGACTTTTTCGTCAAAACTCAAATTTTTCATTATTGATTTTGTAAATTTCACCAAAATCATTATTTGTGATGAATTTCTCGTCAAATACATCAATACTAGCATAAAAAAATAATAAATTTTTCTCTGCTTCGATATAACGTACACTTCGATATAACGTTAAAAGAGAAAACTTTTTTGTACGTTATATCGAAGAGTACCTGTATACTGAAGGACCGCAGGTTCGGCATTGCAGTGCTGCAGGAGGTGTGGGTGGGACAGGATCCTTTGTCCAATACAGCCCACCTTATCGTTACACCTCAAGATCACCACCGTAGACGGAATCGTAAATCGACCACGTTCTGATCAACGGTTGGCACTTCTCCGACATTATCGACAGGACCTATCGTAACACAAACATCAACTCCAACCACTACCTAGTGATGGTCGAACTGCGCTCAAAAGTCTCCGTTATCAAAAATGTACGGTACCGGCAACTGCCACGGTACTACCTAGAGCCGTGGTCACAAAAGTGCGGCCCGCGAGCCGCATGTGATGTCCAGTTCTCTATGATGCCGTAGAATTCCTTGCAATGTTTCTTATGGAAGTTGTTCTGCTCCCGGAATAATCAAGAACAACGTGTTGATTGATCCAGGTGTTGCAAAACGAGAGGTTGAAAAAATGGGCCTGGGATTCACTGACCTAGAGTGACTAAAATAACCGGATGTTACCTCAGCATACGCGCAGAATTTCAAGGCAGCGTTCCCAGACGTGGGCGAGCTCGATGAGACACCTCTAGAGGGCTGCTGGAGTACAATGAAAGCAGCCATCAACGACGCAGCCGAGAGCATCATAGGGTACGTGGAACGGAACGAATGATTCGACGAAGAGTGCAGAACGGTTTTGGAGGAGAAGAACGTAACGCGGGCGATAATGCTTCAGCAAGGGACCCGACAGAACGTGGAACGTTATAAACAGAAGCGGAAACAGCAGACCCGCCTCTTTCGGGGAAAAAGCGCTGCCTGGAAGAATTGCAACTGCTGAGCCGTTCCCAAGAAATACAGAAGTCCTACCAGAAGCTTAACGCATCTCGAAACGGCTTCGTGCCGCGAGCCGAAATGTTGCGGGATAAGAATGGAGGCCTCTTAACGGACAGACGTGAGGTGATCAAAAGATGAAAGCAGCACTTCGATCAGCATCTGAATGGCATGGATAACGTAAGCATGGGAGAGCACGGCTCCGAAGGAAACGACGACACTGGTGCGGCGGAGGACGGAAATGAACCAACTCCCACGCTGAGGGAAGATAAGGATGCCATTCATCTGCTCAAAACCAACAAAGCAGCTGACAAGGATGGTATTGCAGCTGAACTCATCAAGATGGGCCTAGAAAAGTTGGCCACCTGTCGGCACCGGCTGATAGTCAGGATCTGGGAAACCGATCAGCTACCGGGAGAGTTGAAAGAATGGATAATCTGCCCCATTCACAAAAAGGCGACCATTTGGAATATAAGAAATTCAGAGCGATCACCATTTTGAATGCTGCCTACAAAGTGCAATCCCAGATAATCTTCCGTCGTCTGTCACCTAAAACTAGAGTGTCCATTTCCCGGCCAATTTTCGTGTCCCGGGATTCGGGACAAAATACTCAGCTAATCCCGGGAAATCCCGGGATCCCGGGATTTTTTTAAATTTCAATGAAACCCAGAAAATTGATTTGTTTAGCTTTTGTGCAGTTGAAATATTTATTTTTTAAGTTATGGTTATTTCTGTATCCATCACAAGAAGTATTATAAAATGTCTATACAATGTACTGCACTACTACTTGATGTACAAATGTCAATAACGAAATACATATAAAAGTATCAACGTTATGTTCGCCAAGAACAGTCTGTTTTCAACTATTCAGTAGTTAATTTATTGCAAGTAATTTTCTACCGATATCAAATAGTTTAAGAGAAATCGCACTTCAATATAACTTTAGAGTACCTTTTGAGCTCTTAGTTTCCGAATATTTCAATACAAAAGGTTGGACTCTTTTTGCAATTGCGGTTTTCCATAATTTTAAAACTTTTGTACTTGTTATTGAGATTCATTAATTCACTTCTGAAAAATTCAAATTATGTACATAATATAGTAAAAGTTTGGTCTCAGATTTCCAAAATTACAATGTAATATGGTATGTGGGCTACGTCCAGTTTGTTCTTGCTGCTACTGAATAAACCAATAAATAGAAAAAGATGAATGAAAAGCATAACATGATACCAAGTTTATCATGAATGATTGATTTTTTTTTTTCAAGTATGACCTAGTGTCCAAAGCCCGATGGTGGTGTGTGAGAAAACCGCTCATCTTTCGAAAGTGAAAATGGCCAGATAAAGTTTTTGCCTTGGTATTTGGCAGTTTTATCTACATATTGTCTTCATCCCGGGATTCCCGGGATTGTCGGGATTTCTGAAATGATATCCCGGGATTCGGGAAATCCCGAAATCACTCAAATCCCGGGAATTCTTGTCCCGGGATGTCCCGGGAAGGACACTCTACCTAAAACGAATGAGTTTGTGGGAAGTTATCAAGCCGGCTTCATCAACGACCGGTCGATAACGGACCAGATCTTTACCGTACGGCAAATCCTCCAGAAATGCCGTGAATTCCAGGTCCCAACGCATCGCCTGTTCATCGACTTCAAAGCGGCATACGACAGTATCGACCGCGCAGAGCTATGGAGAATCATGGACGAAAACGGCTTTCCTGCAAAGCTGACTAGACTGATTAAAGCAACGATAAACGGTGTGCTAAACTGCGAAAGGGTTTCGGGTGAACTATCCAGTTCATTCGAATCTCGCCGGGGACTACGACAAGGTGATGGACTCTCATGCCTACTCTTCAACATTGCTCTGGAAGATGTGACGCGACGAACCGGGCTCAACAGCCGGGGAACGATTTTTACAAAATCCGGTCAATTTGTGTGCTTTGCGGATGACATGGACATTATCGCCAGGATGTTTGGAACGGTGGCAGAGCTGTACACCCGCCTGACACCCGAAACCCGACCATCTCTAAAAAGAAGCTGACCATTCTTCAATCTGAATAAGCTTTTCACGAAAGTAATCCATAGTTGCTTGAACCGTGTGAACACGTGTATTCATGATCTTGATAAAACGTTGCCTAATTTGTTTAACGGCGTTGCAGCAAGCAACGCCGGGGACTACGACAAGGTGATGGACTCTCATGCCTACTCTTCAACATTGCTCTGGAAGATGTGACGCGACGAACCGGGCTCAACAGCCGGGGAACGATTTTTACAAAATCCGGTCAATTTGTGTGCTTTGCGGATGACATGGACATTATCGCCAGGATGTTTGGAACGGTGGCAGAGCTGTACACCCGCCTGACACCCGAAACCCGACCATCTCTAAAAAGAAGCTGACCATTCTTCAATCTGAATAAGCTTTTCACGAAAGTAATCCATAGTTGCTTGAACCGTGTGAACACGTGTATTCATGATCTTGATAAAACGTTGCCTAATTTGTTTAACGGCGTTGCAGCAAGCAAGGATGGAAACACTCACTTGCAGTTTTCTCAGCTCAGGAGCGTGCAATCAAGAAACGATGAATGGACGACTTTTGCTTTGTGGTTTTGTCTAAAAGTTTGCCGAATAAAGTAGGAGTCGCAAACGCATACCGAAGTCGTGAGGGAGCTGTGAAGGCAACTCTCCACGAGTGTTAAGGGCGCAACGTCTACCAGCGACCTTGATACACCTATGGCTGACGTGACTACAAACCACACCCAGCGTCCAACAGAAGGATCGACTACTGAACGACGGTCATGCAATAATAGATGAGCAAACAGAATAACTCGAAAGGCGATTGAGTGGACTGGTGCCGCAAATTTGTTATTTCTACTTAAAAACTAAATTTGTTATTCTATCTATACTTAAATTCTCCTATCTTGTTGCTTAAATACTTATATGGTAAGACATGCAGTGAATTCGTTATCCTAATTGAAATTAATGCCTAGTTATTTGCAAACAGGAATTGATAGATAGCTAGATTAGAGAAACCGAAGTATAAATTGAAAGTGCTAACCAAAGCTACGAGGTGAGAAGGATTACGCCATTCTAAACCAAAAATGACTACTAACACAGCGTAACAAAAAATAACTTTTGGTCTGTCTCAAGAGCAAACTTATGTGTCTCCGAAGGATTTTGGGCCGCTGAATCCGAATCCGGGCTCGGATTTGCTCTAACACGTCACAATTTTGAGCTATACCTCAATTTATAGGGCAAAATATGCGATTTAGGGCTTTTTTGACTGCAAGCCATTAAGCTTGGAAATATTTTTTTTAAGCAATCAAAGGGTTAATTGGTCAATTAACATCTAAATTAACGACTCATGCAAAATATTTTGTTTTACAAAATCGAATTTGATATTTTTAAGCGAATTTTGCTAGGTACGATATTTCCCATACAAGTCACCCTCCAAAAGTTGCATGCAAGTTTACATACCAACATAAAATGCTTAAATCTCTCAAATTTGATTTGGTAAAACGAAATATTTTGCATGAGTCGTTAATTTAGATGTTAATTGACCAATTAACCCTTTGATTGCTTAAAAAAAATATTTCCAAGCTTAATGGCTTGCAGTCAAAAAAGCCCTAAATCGCATATTTTGCCCTATAAATTGAGGTATAGCTCAAAATTGTGACGTGTTAGAGCAAATCTGAGCCCGGATTCGGATTCAGCGGCCCAAAATCCTTCGGAGACACATAATTTTGCTCTTGAGACAAAAAAAATGTTGCGCTGTGTAATTAATACAAATTGTAGGTTTTCTCTATCTTAGCTCTTGAAAACAACGGCTATATTGTTGAGCGATAGTGAAGAAGTTACTATCGTAAGTATTGGAATTCCTCCTAGTTAACCTTAATACTAAAGCATATTATGTTGCCACAGGAATTTTGTAATTCGTCAAATACAGTCTTCACAAAATTGAGACTTCGTCTTCTATCGCCAACAAATTTACAAAATTAGATACGGGACACTATGGCGAGTCAGAGCAATTCTCAAAAGCGACGACATGCGAATGTTCCATATAGCCCGGCCAACGATGGGGATGCGCATGCGGCCAGCGGAAACCATCCGGATATTGCTCATCCGGAGACGGCAAGACTGTTGGAGAACGTCGTCCAGACTGATTCAAGGATTTAGCCGGAGCAGACAGTACCATGCAAGGTAGTCCAGTACGAGTCTCAGCCGACGGTCAACGCAGCCCTCCCTTCTAGCCCTCAGGTAATCGTTACCAGAACGGTGAGTACCGGCAAAGGAGCAATCCCTAAGATCCCCAAGACAAAAACGGCCACAAAGAATAAAAGCAAACGAAAGTCAGTCTATGTCACCATTCGTAACGATCCGTTTGTTAGGCGAAACCCCCCGCGCCGCGTTCGCGAAAACCGAGTCAGTAGTTGTGCGCTGTGTAGTGAGCCCGATAATACAGCTATGGTGCAGTGCGGCGAATGTGGTTCGCGGTTTCATCTTTCGTGTGTTGAAGTGAGTCAGTCAGCGGAGGAAATAAGCTGGTCGTGCCCTGACTGTGCAAGTGCGTCCAAGAAAAAGACCCCCAGGCAAATTTCGGCACCCGTGATGCAAGGAGCCAGCGAGCATCGTCAACAATTTACTTCACCCCCCAGCATAGTAGCTTCATCAAAGTCGGCTGGCCAATCAAGTAGGCGTAGCGAGCAGAGGAAAATCGAACTACAGCTGCAGAAACTGGAGGAGGAGCGGGAATGGCATCAACAGTACCTGAAGCAGAAGTACAGCCTGCTGCAAGAACTGGAGAGTGATACGTCATCTAAGATCAGCCACCAAGATTCGATGGAAGAGAACGCGGCGAAAATAGAGCAGTGGATTCAAAACACGGAGAATTGTGGAGACGATTCTGGTCTTGTCGACGTAGATCCGGAAGACGAACATGTATTGGCTAACGTACAGGAAGTTCAACGGCGGCGTAAGCGAGACCAAGAACTTCAAGGCGAACAGAACTGCGACAGACTCCAAATCACACACCTGATGAACAAGCTGCAAGTTGCAGAACGTCGTGCTCCGTCCATAGTGAATATGCCGGTGCAAAACAACTGCACGAATCATCGCGATAGCAGATATCAACCCCCGCGTTCACAAATTGGACTAGGGGACGCTGATCGTAGACCAACGAATAGCCTAAGAACTTTAGAGCCACAGCAAACTACATCGGAAACGTTTCAGCAGTGTACCGGCAGAACCTTTGGTCCTCAAGTTCTACCATTAGATCCAGTTCTAAACCAACGGCGATCACAGTACATTCCAACTTGTGAGCCGCGTCCACGATCTGACAACCGTAGGGAAACCAGATTCCTTACTACTGCTTTGGATTTCGTTCCCAGACAGAGATCCACTCCAGTCACCCAACCGCGAGTGCACGTCCTACACGATGCAGAACGACACACGGCTGCGGCATCTCAGGTTCCGGTCCGGTCCACCGAAACCCAACGGAATCAAACCACAAATACCAGCTGTAATGTACACCAAGGACAGTCCAAGATCTTGTTCAGAATCGTACCAGTGCTTCTGTACGGTCCATCGAAGGTGGTACGAACCTACGCCTTCTTAGATGACGGCTCGGAACTAACGCTGATGGAGTAGAGCTTGGCGAACGAACTAGGAGTGCAGGGACCGCAAAATTCTCTATGTTTACGATGGACCGGTGGCACTAACAGGACCGAAGCTCTGTCACAGAAAGTAAACTTCCAGATTTCCAGCGTTACGAGTCCCTTCAAGAAGTTCAGGCTCGGCGAAGTGCACACAGTTGAGAATTTACAGCTCCGACCACAGACGATGCTAGTGGACGAGATGCAGGAGAAGTACCAGTATCTGAAGGGATTACCTGTGGAATCCTACCAAGAGGTCAGCCCAAGACTTCTCATTGGGCTGGATCATGCGAGTCTTGGTAACGTGATGAAATGTCGCGAAGGCAAGCCGAACGAACCCATAGCGGTGAAGACTCGCCTGGGTTGGATGATTTTCGGATGCTGTTCCCGCACCACAACCAGTGTAAACCACATCAATAACCATCGTGTCCAACTTTGTCAATGCGAAAGCAACTCGAACGAGTAGCTACATGAGGCTATGAAGCAGTATTTTTCGCTGGAAAGCATGGGTATCAGCAAGCCCAGTAAACTTCTGTTATCCAACGAAGATCATAGGGCGAATGAACTGTTGAAAACTCTGACCAGAAACACAAACGGACGCTACGAATGCGGTCTTCTATGGCGATACGACAACGTTCGGCTTCTGGACAGCAAGCCTATGGCACTACGTCGATGGGAATGTCTAGATCGTCGGATGCAGAGGGACGATGACCTTGCGCAAGTTCTCAATGCGAAGATAAATGACTACTTGGCGAAAGGCTACATCAGGAAGCTAACCGCGGAAGAATTGGAGTCACCTTGCAACCGAGTCTGGTACTTACCAATCTTTCCGGTAGTAAAC
Organism: Aedes albopictus; assembly: GCF_035046485.1. Taxonomy (NCBI): domain Eukaryota; kingdom Metazoa; phylum Arthropoda; class Insecta; order Diptera; family Culicidae; genus Aedes; species Aedes albopictus. The sequence goes on along the minus strand of NC_085137.1, from coordinate 226,142,177 downwards.
CCCAACAAACCAGGCAAAATCAGACTTGTCTGGGATGCAGCCGCGAAGATCCATGGAGTCTGCCTTAATTCGGTGCTTCTTAAGGGCCCTGATCTGCTGGTTTCTCTCCTGTCAGTCTTAGTACGGTTCCGTGAGTTTCGTGTGGTGGTTTCTGGTAACATCAGAGAAATGTACCATCAGGTGCTGATGAGACCAGCGGACCAGCATTGCTTACGCTTTCTTTGGAAGGATAACGAAGATGCCACAGCCCCCAGCACATACGTCATGCAAGTGATGTCCTTCGGTGCGTGCTGCTCTCCAAGCACAGCACAATACATTAAGAACACACATGCCAAGAAATTCGAGCAAGAGTTTCCTGAAGCTGTTCACGCCATCGTTCATGACCACTACGTCGATGACATGCTGATCAGTGTCAAAACGGAGGAGAAGGCGATCCAGCTAGCGACGGAAGTAAAAGGGATCCACGAACGTGGAGGTTTCGAAATGAGAAACTGGGTATCCAACGCACCAGCGGTAGTTGCCGCACTGGACGGAGAGAAAACCGACGGGAAAAATCTCAGCATCGGAGAAACAGACACCACAGAGAAGGTGCTCGGAATGTGGTGGGATACCACAGCAGACTGTTTCACATACAAGCTATCTTCCCGCCACGACGCTGATCTGTTGTCTGGCCGCAAACGACCAACGAAGCGTGAAGTTTTAAGGACCCTTATGATGGTGTTCGACCCTCTTGGGCTGATCAGCCACTTCCTGATGTTTACCCGAAGCCTTTTACAGGAGATCTGGAGAGCATCCGTCGACTGGGACGAGCAAATCCACGATTGTCACTTTGATAAGTGGCTCGTATGGCTGCGGTTTATTCCTCGTGTAGCGGACATCAAGATTCCTCGTTGCTACCGGACCGTCACGTCTGCAGAAGAAGGAACCATTGTCCAAATGCATACTTTTGTGGACGCCAGCGAGAACGGCTTCGCGGTAGTCGTCTACCTCCGTTTCCAGGAGGGAAATACAGTTGAGTGCACTCTAGCAGGAGCCAAAACCCGGGTGGCGCCGTTGAAGTTCCTCTCTATACCCCGATCCGAACTTCAAGCAGCAGTTATTGGGACCAGGTTAGCAGATTCTATCCAGGTGTCCCTCTCGATTAAGGTTCAAAGGCGATTCTTTTGGACTGATTCCCGGGACGTCATGTGCTGGCTACACTCGGATCATCGACGTTATAGTCAGTACGTAGGTGTTCGAATCAGCGAGGTCCTAGAAACCACGGCCCTACGAGATTGGCGGTGGGTTCCTACTAAATTGAACGTAGCTGACGATGGCACCAAATGGAAAGGTTCGCCTGACTTTAGCGCCTCTAGCCGGTGGTTTCATGGACCTGAATTTCTTCGGGAACCGGAAGAGAAATGGCCTATCTCTCCTCAGCCCGTCAAAACCACGGAGCTGCGTCCACATCTGCACCTCCATTTCAAGACCCTCGAGTCAATAATTGATACAAGCAGATTCAGTCGATGGCTTTGTCTACTGAAGACTACGGCGTATGTATTAAGAGCCATTAGAAACATGCAGCGAACTATACGGCAATCACCCAAAGCTTATGGACCGCTTTCTCGTGATGAGCTCATCATGGCCGAATCCTACTTGTACCAAATAGCCCAGAGATGTACGTATGAAGATGAGATAGCAATTCTATCTACAAAACAAGAACCCTCCTCAAAGGAAATCTCAAGAAGCAGTTCGTTGTACCGCCTCTGCCCGTTCATGGATGAAAAGGGAGTTCTGAGGATCCGCGGGCGTACCAGTGCCTGCCAATTCATCGACAACAGCATCGTCAATCCAATCATTTTACCTCGGGAGCACAGCGTCACAAAGCTCATCGTATTGGACGTTCATCAGAGATTCCTGCATCAGAATCACGAAACCGCCATCAACGAGCTGAAACAACGCTACTATATTTCCCGTCTGAAAGCGGTCTACAAATCCGTCCGGAACAACTGCCAAGTCTGTAAAAATGAACGAGCTTGTCCAGAGGCGCCACTGATGAGTGACTTGCCGCATGCGCGCCTCGCAGCTTATAGTCGACCTTTCAGCCACATGGGGGTTGACTACTTCGGCCCAATGATGGTAACCGTTGGCCGCCGAGTGGAGAAACGCTGGGGGGTCTTGGCCACTTGTCTGACTGTTCGTGCCATCTGTAGGGTTTGTACTGGCATGCACTCTCTATGTTTACATTGAGTGTGTAAATGGTGCGAATTGAGCAGTTACGAATGAGCGTGTAGAGTGACAGTTGCGATAAAGTGGAGCGTTAGCGGACGACGGACAGCGAACCTGTGGGAAGTCTGGTGAATCCGAACGACCGGAGAAAGCTTCTGAACTGGAGAGCTGGAGTTCCGTTGCGAGAGTTGCTTCCGGAAGTAGACCCTACAATTGGCGACAAGGATGGGATGGAAGGCCTCGTATACGGTGAATGTTTTTTTTTGGCCCCTTGAACGTGTTTGTTTTCAGATGGATTTCTGGCAGGTTGGTTGGTGTTGTGATGATGGGAGAAACGGTGCAACAATTCGGCAGGTGAAATTAAAAGAGGAAGTGCAATTATTTGCACGGAATTGATGACACAGTGTTTTGTAAATGCAGGTGTTAATGTATAATTTTTGGACAGCTCATTGAGAGAGCGTGCTTGTATGATGTTTCAGTGGAGAAGTGTGAATGCACGTGGTACAATCGGTATTTATTATTCCGAACAATTTTTTTTCAACCGTGGCGGGCTGCCGGTTGAAGAAAATTTTAACCGTGGCGGGTGCCGGTTAAAAGAACACATGAGACCGTGGCGGGTGCCGGTCGAAGCAAATTTAACTGTTACGGGTGCCAGTTAAAAAAAACGACAAAAAGACCGTGGCGGGTACCGGTCGACGGAAATTCAACCGTTGCGGGAGCCGGTTGAAAGGACAATTGAGACCGTGGCGGGTGCCGGTCGAAAGGAATTTAACCGTTGCGGGTGCCGGTTATAATCGAGGCCTTAGCGGGTTACTGGTCTAAAGAAACATTTAAACGTGGCGGGTTGCCGATCAAGGAGAATGATTAACCTTGAAAGTCCCTGCAAGGGTGCTTGGGAGCAAGGTAGTGATTCCACGGCATGGGGGCGCATGACTTAAGGGTGCGTTGAATACACAATAGTAGGTGGTAGTGGTTTTGGCAGTTCCTGTAACCACAACATGGTAACATTTCCATGGCTGGGGGGCGCATAGAAATGAAGTAATTTGCTTTAGAAGCTCCTTCCTTCAGGTAGGATGCTTGGGAATTGGGAAGTGCTTCCATTACATCTTGAAGAAAACCAGGGTATATTTGTGATTGATTGGGAACCGAGTTGGGAACAGTGTGATGATTGGCTGGATGATGGAAAGGCGATGCCTTGCATGTTGTGTTTGAAGGCAGTGTAGTGTTTCCATGGTTTGAGGATGTCTCTAGGAAGATTGGTCTGACTTAGAGATTCCAAGTTGCATTTGAGACTTTGAGAGCACTAGAAGTAAATCGTATTATCGCCTGATAGTTCTTGTGAGAGACGTGCGGGCGCGAATCATTGTATTCCATGGTTTGAAAGTACTTGTAATGGGTAATACGTGTGGATGTAATGGATCACTAAAATAACTAAAACGGCCGCTATGAAGCGAACAGAAACTGCCACAGCAGCCTTGTGTGTTTGACGTAACTCCACTGCTGCCACAATGCTAATGCCCATATACGCTGGCGCCTTTGTTTACATGCGGTGAACACTAGAAAAGTTTGCTTCATTGATCCATTGATTCTGGCTTGGAAGAGGAGAACAGTGTTTTCGTAGATCGAAGGATTTGATGCAACTGGTGCCAAAATTACACCCAGCGAACGTGTGATGTTTGATGGTTTGTGCATGGAGTGGAAGGGAAAGCGAGACATGTTTTGTTTACTGACCTGGATGCTGGATTCAAGAATGGATTGTTGATTATACTAAGGGTTGCTGAAACTTGGTTGTTGAAGATTGGCTAGCTATCTGTACGCGGATGGTTGGGATTAGAATGAGAAAATTTGGTTGAACTTTGTGCGTCATTGAATTGCGCATTCGAGAAGTTGGCTGAAAAAAAAAGTATGTATCTAGTGTTGAAAGGAGTTGACGTCTATGATTAATAAATCTTACACCGTTCACCGAAGGGGTCAGCAATATCATGAAAAGCAGTCGTAGTTCGAATGAAGCATAAGTTCGGAGAGTGACACACGTGGCTCCTATCAAACCAAATGAGTATAAGGCACAGAGAAAAACGTGACTAAGAAGAGAAAATAGTGACTTCAAGGTCTGGGTTCATTGTGGATGGCCAAGATGTGTTGTGGCAAGAAAACTGAAATTTTTGAGAGGCAAAGAATTCCTTAAGGTATGTTTTTGTTTTGATTTGTTAAGTTTGGGAACTCACATCGACCCGGAAACCTCTGCACCAATGGAAAAGTCAGCAGGTTGAAGAGTTAAAACATTTGGAGTGTTAAAACAGGCATTGCCCTATGAATTTAGAACATTTTGTCTTACTTTGTCTAGTTTCTCTCATATACATTATTTCATTCACTTGCTTGACGCATTGGTGCAGTACGGCTTATAGAATTCTATTGAACTTAGACGAATAGAGTGGCTTCTCTAAATTATTTCCTTGTCATGTAAAAGTGAACATTATGGGAAACTATTGACAAAGCTGTTGACTGATGTTCATTGATAAAAGGTTGGATTTAGAATTGGAAAAGGTTTGAAAAGCCAAGGGGATGTTATTCGAAAATAGTTAAGCCACGTCACATCACGTTGATGTTGGGGAGCATGCAAAGATGCAAGGAGGTTGATGGTAGCTGCTGAACACAAAGTCTTGTTGTGTGGATTATTCTGATAATTTGTGTGACGGGGCTTGATAATTAAGGAGGGGAAGGTTATGTATAATTGTTTCTGGTTTCGCGGATGTGTTTTGGGGCTGTCCATAAACCACGTGGTCATGAGGGGGGGGGGGGGGGTTCGTCCAATGACCATTTTGTATGGACAAATAAAAAATTTTGTATGGACAAATGACCACGCGGGGGGCGGGGGGGGGTCGAAAAGTCCCAAAAAAATGACCACGTGGTTTATGGACAGCCCCTTTCGTGTTTGACAGATGTTGGATCTCCAGTTAGTCCAATGCAGTGGTGCTTGGGCTGAAGCATACCTCGGGCTAAATTGAGATTTAGCGTCTATGCCGAGGGCCGCAGTTTGAGCAACACTGGTCTAATGGATCTTGCATTTTCTAACCCAGAGAAGCTCAGTTGGATTCCTGTCTCGATCGTAAGTTATTCGAGACTTCCTGGATGTGATATATCAAAGAGCTTTCCACAATGTGCAAGTTCGTCCAATAGCAGGTGGGGAAGGTCCTTGATGTTAAATTGCTTATGGAAAATTGCGACTGGGCGGGCCAAAGTCCAGTGGAGGCATTGTGGATTGTTGTTTTCAAGTATTGAGTTGCATAGCGTAAATGATGGGTGCTGAGTGATAATAACGCTGGTATTGCATTTCAGAGCATGGGTTAAATTTGCTGAATTCAAGGGAGTCTGTAGTTTTAGTGTTACATAATGAGAGATTGTTTAGATGTCAGGTTCTTAGCATTTTTTTTTAAAGAAAGATGGGGGTGTAGGGTTTGTACTGGCATGCACTCTCTATGTTTACATTGAGTGTGTAAATGGTGCGAATTGAGCAGTTACGAATGAGCGTGTAGAGTGACAGTTGCGATAAAGTGGAGCGTTAGCGGACGACGGACAGCGAACCTGTGGGAAGTCTGGTGAATCCGAACGACCGGAGAAAGCTTCTGAACTGGAGAGCTGGAGTTCCGTTGCGAGAGTTGCTTCCGGAAGTGGACCCTACACCATCCATTTGGAGATCGCACACTCACTCACTACTGACTCGTGTATCATGGCCTTGCGCAACATAATTGGCAGAAGGGGGGTACCAGTTGCCATTTACAGCGACCGTGGTACTAACTTTGTGGGGGCTAGCAAAGAGCTAACGACCGCACTTGAAGAATTGGAGCACGACAAAATCGTGGCAGAATTCACTTCGCCGCATACGACGTGGATTTTCATCCCTCCCTTGTCCCCGCATATGGGCGGAGCCTGGGAGAGACTGATTCGATCGGTCAAGCAAAACCTAGAGAAGCTTAAACCTCACCGTATACCGTCAGACGAAACGCTACGAAACATACTGATAGAAGTGGAGTACCTAGTAAATTCAAGGCCTTTGAACCGAAATTCCACTCGACGACGATCAATCTCCCGTATTGACGCCAAATCACTTCATTATGGGGTCGTCGAATGGAGTGCTTCCGTGGACCAGCTTTGATGACAACCCTGTCCGACTAAAACTTAATTGGAAACTTTCGCAGAGCGCAACAAACCAGTTCTGGAAGCAATGGGTGCACGACTACCTCCCGACTTTGACCCGCAGAGCGAAATGGTTTGCGGCTGTTAAGCCAATCGAGATCAATGATATCGTGGTCATCGTCGACACAAACATCCCCCGCAGCTGCTGGCCTAAGGGACGGGTCATAGCCACCAAAGTCGCACCAGACGGCCAAGTTAGGCAGGCTACGGTGCAAACTGCTAACGGGATATATGAGCGACCAGTCATCAAGCTCGCAGTGCTCGACGTTGGCGTAGGTGGAAATGCAACTCAGAGAGAACTTCGGCGCATTGAAGGGGGGAATGTTAAGGGCGCAACGTCTACCAGCGACCTTGATACACCTATGGCTGACGTGACTACAAACCACACCCAGCGTCCAACAGAAGGATCGACTACTGAACGACGGTCATGCAATAATAGATGAGCAAACAGAATAACTCGAAAGGCGATTGAGTGGACTGGTGCCGCAAATTTGTTATTTCTACTTAAAAACTAAATTTGTTATTCTATCTATACTTAAATTCTCCTATCTTGTTGCTTAAATACTTATATGGTAAGACATGCAGTGAATTCGTTATCCTAATTGAAATTAATGCCTAGTTATTTGCAAACAGGAATTGATAGATAGCTAGATTAGAGAAACCGAAGTATAAATTGAAAGTGCTAACCAAAGCTACGAGGTGAGAAGGATTACGCCATTCTAAACCAAAAATGACTTCTAATTAATACAAGTTGTAGGTTTTCTCTATCTTAGCCCTTGAAAACAACGGCTATATTGTTGAGCGATAGTGAAGAAGTTACTATCGTAAGTATTGGAATTCCTCCTAGTTAACCTTAATACTAAAGCATATTATGTTGCCACAGGAATTTTGTAATTCGTCAAATAGTCTTCACAAAATTGAGACTTCGTCTTCTATCGCCAACAACGAGGTAAATGTAAATTACACTCACCTCGTCGAGAGTCGCTTTCATAGCTCTGTTACGACTTTGGGATTCGTGTGCGACCCCTACTCTGCTCGGCAAAGTTTTAGACAAAACCACAAGGCAAAAGTCGTGAGCTGAGAAAATAGCAAGTGAGTGTAATTGTTTGTAAGTGAGTGTTCCCATCCCTGGCTGCAAGAAACGATAGTATGTATTGCTCAGGTTCAGAAGCTCGGCACATCCCTGAATACCCGTCCATTCGAGTCGACAGAACCCTCTCCATACCATCATGCCGACACCCCCGAGAGATTCCTTGAGAAGTAACGTTGTTATTTTCGTAAATCTTTCCAGTACGAAAAAAAGCCTGATGGGCAACGGGTGACTCACCGGGTATTGTCGGGGCGGGGTTCTCTAGAATCTTCTAGTCACAGGTCAACTCTACAGCGGCTCATCGACGGGGCAGACACTTCAGTAGCTTCGCTTTGAAGCGACGACGGGGGCAACTCAGGCGAGTAATCACGTGTATACTCTGGGATATGGATTTTCACGTATTCTCAACGGTTTCACGGTGAACACTTAAACCTTGGCACTGAATCGTACACGGCGCGTCCAATGACCGGAAAATAGTATTATTGCGGGCAATCGAATGGTTAAAATCCACAAAAAAATCGATATTTTCGGGATCGGCAAATCAAAAACGCGTGATTGCTTTCACTTTCGTTAGTGTAATGTATTTAGCTAACAGCAGCAGAAAAACAAAACCCGATCATTGAGGCAGAAATACAATAGGTAGATCTATACACATATCGTACTGTGCTGGTAAGCAGCAAGACATTTGGGCAAAGTACATTAGACGGGTTTAGAAATGTGGGATGGATTCGTTGGTCGGGGAAATTAGATTTCAATTTAGTTTAATTCCTATCAAAGCCATTTGGTCGATACAACTAAATACACTCATTCGATAATTTCTAAAGAAATTTGAGAAGGAATCCTCAAAGGATTTTCTTGAAGGAATTCTAGGAAGAATTACCGATGGAATTCCAGGAGGAAACCCTGCAGGAATTATAGGAAGACTCCCAAAGGGATTCTTGGAGGAATCTCCGAGGAAAATTTGAAGAAAAATCACCAAAGGAATTCTATGTGGAAATTCTGAATTAATTCCAGGAGTAATCGCCGACAAAATATCAGGAGTAATCCCCGAATAAATTTTAGGAGGAATCCTCGAAGGAAGTCTACAAAGAATCCGCAATGAAATTACAGGAGAAATTCCTGCAGGAATCCCAGATGAAACCTCCAAAGGAATTCCAGGAAGAACCTCCGAAGGCATTACCAGCGGGATTCCTCAAAGAGGAAACCCTGAAGGAATTCATAGAGGAATCCCCATAGGAAGTCCAGGAGGAATCTCCAAAGTGATTGAAGAAGAAATCCTCGAAGGAACTTTAGGAAGAATCTTCGAACACCAGGAGAAATTTCCGAAGGAATTCTAGGAGAAATCCCCGAAGAAATTCAAGAAGGAAATCCCGAAGGAATTCCAGGAGGAAACCTGGGGTAATTCCATGAGGAATTTTTTTCAGGAAGAATCTCCGAAGGAAATCTAAGAAAAATCAACAAAGGAATTCCAGGAGGAATCCACGACGGAACATCAAGAGGAATCCTCAAAAAAATCTCAGGAGGATTTCATGAAGGAAGTCCAGCAGGAATCCTCTAAGAAATTCTGGATTTTGTTTAAGGAATTCGAGAAGAAATCCTCAAAGTATTTCTAGGAGGAACCATCGAAAAATATCCGAGAGGAATCCTCGTAGGAATTCCATGAGAAACCCCTGAATTAATTCTAGGAGGAGTTCCCGCAGGAATTCCAAGAGGAAAGCCCGAAAGAATTCCAGGAGGAATCTCCAAAGAAATTCGAAGAGGATTCCCCGACGGAATATCAGCAGCAATCAGCGAGGAAATTTCAGGTGGAATACCCGAAAGAAGAAATCCCCGAAGGTACTCTAGGAGGAATCCCCGAAGAAATTTAACGAGGAATCTTCGAATTAATTCCAGGAGGAATCCCAAAAGGAATTCCAGGAGGTATTTCCGGAGGAAGTTCAGGAGAAATCCCTGAAGGAAGTCAAACAGGAATACCCGACGGAATTCCCCAATGGAAGTCTTGGAGAAATCACTGAAGCAATTCCAGAAGGAAACCCCCAAGGAATTCCAGAAGGACTCCTGGTGGAATTCCATGAGGAATGCCTGAAGCAAATCCAGGAGGAATCTCCGGAGGCATTCTAAGAGAAATCATCAAAGAAATTCCAGGAGGAAACCCCGAAGAAATCAACGTTGGAATATCAGGAGAAAGTCCCGAAAGAATTTCAGGGGAAATCCATGAAGGATGTCCAGGAGGAATACCCGAAGGAATTCCAGAAGGAATCCTCAAAGGAATTATAGGAGACATTCGAGAATAAATTCTAGGAGGAATCCCCGAAGAAAGTTCAAGAGGAATCCTTAAACGAACTGCAGGAGAAATCCAATTGGAATCTCCGAAGGAATTCTAAGAGGAATCCCTGATAAAAAGTATCATAAAAATACGATAAATTTTATTGTTACAACACCATTTTTTCGAAAAATATTCACCATTAAACATATTGTAATTTACACAACACACTCACCATCTCCCCTATTGTTCTATACCATTCGTCGAATGGTAAATGGAACATTTACAATAAAAAATGGTGGTCGTTATGTATCTTAACCATAAAATTTTGAGAAAATTTTCATACACTTTTTCGCGAAAAACAATAGAATGTATTGTGTTTTTATGAGACATTTTTAGGGCAATTTTCAAAAGATAACAATATGTCTTAATGTTTTTTCATTGTTCTTACAATACAAATACAATTAATTGAATGGCGTCAAATGAATCGTTGTTACAATAAAAATACAATAATATTTGTTGTTATTTGTAAGCAGTTTTCGCTTTTGAAAATCCATAGAATTTATATTTCCCGCTAACATTTATATCCAGCATTTACGAGCACTAACGTCCGCCAGAATGATATGCACATTTTATGATAAGAATCAAACACTCTGATGTCTGTCTGGTATGTATTGCTTGGCAGCTGTTGATAAGATCTATCTTCAATCTTTTCAAATAACTGCCAACTATCATAAGTCAGGCCTCAGGTCGTATGATCCATACCATAAATCGTTCACAATTCATGTGGCCATTAGTATCTGTAAATGCTGGAGAAAAATGTTACCGAGAAATATGAATTCTTTGGTTTTTCAAAGACGAAATCTGTTTACATAACAACAAATATTATTGCATGTTTATTTTAACATCGGTTCAATTGACCCCATTAAACTAATTGTATTTGTATTGTTATCAATGGTAGTTTACTATTTACTAGATTCCTTTAATTTATTGGAAAACATTAGAAAAATCATTGTTTATCTTTTTCTTGTCTGAACATCCTCACTTGGCTAAACCTGCTTTTCAGCTAGTTTTCTATAAGTACTTCCTCAGTTATTCATTGAGAGCTTCCGTGTTGGCAGGCTTGACGTCTGTCAGTTTTAGCGAATAATATTCGATAACCGAAACATCTACTGTACTCAAATTTAAAACGAAAACTATAAAAAATATGTCAAGTGATTTTGTATTTGATTATACAAACATGATCCAAGCAACAATAATACTTATTGTTATTTATTTGTTACAAATTGTTTTTAAGTGTAATTGAGAAATAAACTCTTTTTTAATAAAAAGTCCATGAGAACTTTGCAGGCACTTTTGCAACTATTTAAAAACAACTTAAATTAATTTTTACTGATAGTAACTTTAAATTATTATAGAACTATTGAAAAACAATCGAATCAATCAGTCACTAATAAAGCTAATGTTCACTTATTGTACGAACTATATGGGCTTGATTTCTATTGTAAAAAGTAACAATATATCTACTATGTGTTTTATTGTGAACAATAAAACCAGTCATTTGTTAATAATATTTACCATGTAATGAATGGTAATTTTTTATCCGGGATCACCAAAGAAATTCGATGCAATATTAGAAGGAATCTCCAAAAGAATTCCAGGAGGAATCTAGGAGGAAACCCCGAAAGAAAACGTAGGAAGAATCTCCGGAGAAATTTCAAGAGGAATCGCCGAAAAAATTCCAGAAAAAAGCCAGGAGGGATTTTCGAAAAAAGTCTAGGAGGAATCCCCGAAGCAATTACAGGAGAAATCTCTGCAAGGACTCCAGGAAAATGCTCGAAGGAATTCCGGTAGGAATATCCAAAGGATTTCCAGGTGGAATTCTCGAAGGATTTTCAGCGGATCTTCCCGTGCAAGGAGAAGGATTTGTAGGAGGTATTCTCTAAAAAAATCCTGGAAGAATTACAGAAAGAAATCCTTGAGGAATTATTGTAGAAACTTCATGAAAGATCTCTCAAGAATATCCTAGCGATATGCCTGATTACAATCCTAAGGGAACTATTGTAGAAACTAATACATGATTCCCCTGTAGGAATTCCTGAATGATCTACTGGAGGAATCTATGATGTAACTCCTGGAGGTAGCTGTGAGTCTTCCTGGAAAAATCTTAATCTCAATCTACAATCTGAAAGAACCCCAGTCGCGATCCCCGGAAGAATTTTTGGAATCATTCCTTGCATAGGAATCCCCGAATAAACTTCTGGGGTAAGCCCTGAATTATCCTGGAGGTATCCTTGTATTTTCGTATAAGATTCTCTGAAGGAACTTCTGTAGAGCTTTCTGAAGAAACTCCTGAAGGAATCTCTGATGGAACTCCAGGAAAGAACTCCTGTAGGAATTTCTAAAGGTACTTCAGATGGAATCACTGCAGGAACTTCTAGACTAATTTCAAAAGACCTCCTGCATGAATTCCTGAAGAAACTTCTCACAGGATTCTTGATGGATCTCCAGGTGGCATTTATAAATCCTCCTGAAGGAATCTTTGAAGAGACATCTGGAAGGATACCTGAACAAACTCCCGTTGAATTAGCTTAGGGTACATCTGAAGGAGTTCTTAATGAACACCTGGAGACATCCCTGAATCCTCCTGAAGCTATTAGGGAAATCCCTGAGTGAACTCTTGGAGAGATCACTGAAGGAACTTCTGGAGCAATCCTTGAAAGAACTCCTGAAAGAATATCTGGAAAAATCTTAAGGCATCCCGAAGTAATTCCAAGAGGAATCCCCGGAGGAATTTCAGGAGGGATTCTTGAACAAATTCCAGAAGTTGCTAAAGGATCTCCTGGAGAAATCACTGTGAAAACTCCTGGACTAGTTCCTAAAGAAGCTCCTGTAGGAATTCCTGAAGGAAATTCTGAAGAAATCCTTGAAGGAACTCTCTGACTAAGCTCCAAAGGACCTCCTATGAGAATTCCTAAAGGATCTTTTGGATGAATATCTGATGTATCTCTAGGAGGCATTCCTGAATTATCCTGAAAAAAATTCTGAAGGTACTCCTGTCGGGGTTTCCTGTCGAGAGGTCTTCTGAAAAAAAAAAAAAAAGAAAAAATATCATCCTGGAGGCATCGCTGAGAAATTTTCTGGAGGAATCCCAAGTCGATCTCCTGGAGTCATAACTGAATCCTTCTGGAAGAATCTCTGAAGAAACTTCTGAAGAGATGTCAATGTGGAGTAGAGAAATTAATTATTGTAATAAACTCTTATGATAGTGATTGTAAGAATTTTTTATCTCAACTTTTTGTATACTTAATTTTGTTTGTGCGCTGATCACCGGCGCGAAAAATGTAATTAGGCAGCGTGATAAACAGCGGCGTATGGCGCGCTGCCGATACCTCGGTCGGCATCGGCGAGGGACAATTCTGAGGACCTTCCTCGGCCTCAAATACATTCGCATAGGGAATCGCGCCACTTGGGCGATGGCTTCTATATTCGTCTGTTTTTCACTATAACTCAGTCAAATTTGAACCAATTGACACAACTTTTGGAATATGGTGAGATAGGTATAGTATCTACCCGTGTACAACATTTCAATTGGTTCAAAACTGACTGAGTTATAGTGGAAAACAGACGAATATAGAAGCCACCGCCCAAGTGGCGCGATACCCTACAAAATTTCACACCTATCGGTCCAGTAGTTTCCGGATCCATAAGGGTCAGACAGACAGACAGACAGACAGACATATTTAGAAAGCTTCAAAATCAGTACATTTTTCGAAATGGTAAAATGTGACCATTTAACGACGACTTTGTGCTTGAGGAAATTAATAAAATATTGAGATTCAAAAAAATGTGTGAGATTTTGAAGAATGTGAATTACTGTTAAAGTATTGAGTCCTTTTTTTGTAATTCATGAATGATGAAGCCAGGTTCTGAATTTTATTTCTGTATATTCCTGAAATAATTAAAACGAAAATTTCATACCTATTTTTGGAGATTTTCAAGCTTTGTCATACCAACACGCTGCGTTTTATACGTATGTAGTAAAACGCAATTCATATTCCTGCTACCTGTTTCGGTGATAATTATTAATGCATCCATCTCGCAATCAGCATCAACCAACGTATCGCGATTCAATGATACCAGACTATTATACCTTCTCACGTAATATTTTGCCGGCTGAAACCGCCGTAGAACCTGATTGATCCGGATTGTTCCTCGAATCGTCTGTAATGTTACTTCAGTCGACATGGGGTACCTGTGTGGTAGCCCAGTTTCACCGAATGGGGATTATCCGCATCGAACCAGTTGGGTTCGGTTCTTGTTCGATTCTGTGGTCAATGTTTTAGAATAATTATATGAAAAATTCTTGCACGCAACCATCTTAAGACCACTTCTCGATGACACGTTTTATTTTAGCAACATTTGCTTGTTACATGATACACAACTATAAGCTGGATTGGATATCACATCACATAGAGCTTTTCATACCCGTATGACGGTGTTCGTTATTATATCGTTTTGAACGATTGTAACTATGCGGAATATTGGGCTTCGGAAGTATAGCTGTAGGCGAAGAAGCATTCAAAGTTTTATTTCACACGATGGAAAAAAGTACATTTGTTTTTGTAGACATAAAGAAGTTAAATTGTTGCTTATTTATACCAATTTTTTACCATTTTTTTTCAATTAACTCCACACACTTTAGAGCCGCAGTAAAGGATTTTTTGGCAAATATTAGAAGACTGCTCTGGGGCTTAAAACCAACCCGACTAGAGGATTCTAACAAAAATATAACATTATTATAACATACCCTGATATGTTAAACTCATTGTGATATAATCAAGTTATAATATCTTTGGGGTTTAAAAATATTATATCTCAATTATATCATATTATGTTATAAATGTTGTTTAATAACTCATTGTGAAATAATTTAGTTTCAATTACTTGACATTCAGAAAATCATTTTGTACAATTGTATCCAAATATGATGGGAAATGGTTTTCTTGAAGCTAAAACTTATATTTTGTTGTAATATTGATCAGATCATAACAAAATAGGTTATTATTTTGATAAGACCGGCTTACTTTCTGTTACAATTTTAGTTATTTTAACATCATCCTGCACCTAGTTTATAACATAATAAGTTATAGAAAATTTTTATAACATCATAACACAATGTGTTATAAACTTGATAGGTTTTTCTAGTCGGAAAAGCTTTTAATTCAGCAGAGAAATTAATTATAATAATACAAGATGCCTTTACTTAGTTTTTCCTACTGATTTCAATTTTTCTCGTTATTGAGATTCATATTAAGATAATAAACTTGATTTTGTCTTTATCAAAAATATTCAGAAAATATAGTGCAGTTCCAGAACACTTTGTCTCTGGGACAAGCGTTTTCAATAGGACAGATCGGTGAAGTACTAGATTTGTAGTAATTAGCTGAATTTTAGTATGGAGAGAAGGTCAATGCTCCATTTCTGCAATGAAATGATGCAAAAAGCGTGATTATTATGATTCCTTGCCTAATTTGATGCTGTTTGAGAAAAACTTTGGGCAACAATGTTGTTGTTTTCTCCATTTCTTGCAACATAAACAACATAGTTATCCAAAGTTTCACTCAAACAGCATCAAATTAGGCAAGGAATTATGATTCCTTGGTATTATGATACCCCGCACCATTTCATTGCAGAAACGGCGAATTGACTTTGTCACCATACTAAAATTCAGCTCATTACTACAAATCTAGTACAACACTGAACGAGCCCCATTACAAAAAGGCACAAGACTTGTCCTTAGAATACGCATTCTCCTAAAACTGCTCGATTTACTAAAAAGTCAATCACTGCCAGGACAATTTTTGAAAAATGCAAAACAGGGGATCCCCAGTCCAAACAGTCCCAGATCCTAATAAAAATTTCTTCATTTTTTATTGTTTACAAGTTTATATGACGTTTAATTGCTCTGACATTCATGCGCACAACAGAACCACGTGTTTGATGAATAAATTGAGATTTGAATTATGTAAAGAAATTCATGTCGGAATCGACTCTCTAGACGGGCACTTGTTTTCTCCAAACGACGGAGCCACTTGACGTCTTCTGAAGGCACAGAACTGAATTGGATTCCACTAATGCATATGGTTTGTTCCTTAGAATATGGACAGTGCAATATCTCTTTTCTTTCAGTGATTACGATTCTGTAAGAAACTGTTTTTTTTTTGTAATAAATTCGAGTATAAAAAAGCATAATAATCTAGTTTGGCTAAAATTTGCTTGAAAATTGTCCATGTCAAACAAAAATGAATGATTTGATTCGAGATTTTGGTTTTTCATTTCCAAATTTCATTCATTATTATACTTTGACAATTCCACAGGCTTTTCAACTCGAAACTTCTCCGGCTATTACTCTGATAACTTTTTTATTCATTTCATTCCGCAATTGTTTTGGAAATTCTAACATTTTTGCCTTTCTCGTACACTAAGTGTACTGGAAAGGCTATATGTTCACTCCAAAAATGACTTTTTGATAGAAGGCTCGGAGGGACGTGACACATATACCAATCGACTCAGCTCGACGAATTGGGGTGATGTCTGTATGTGTGTATGTGTGTGTGTATGTGTGAGTGTGTACAAAAAAACTCACATCACTTTTTGGCAGTAAACCTCAACCGATTTTAATGACCGATGGTTCATTCGACGCGGAATGTGGTCCCATTGTTTCCTATTGAAAATGGTTCGGATTGGTCCAGCAGTTCCGGAGTTATGGCCATTTAGGTGTTCCGGACCGGTACCCCAGGAAGGGGCCAGATATGAAAACACTACAAACCCATCCATGCGACACGTCAAACTACGGCATTTTCGATAACTTGATGAACGGTAAGCAGAAAAATGGTCTCAGACCATATCTGAACCGGTAGTGTCCCGGAGCCGGTTCCGGGGGTCCCACCGGAAGTGGCCAAACATAAAAGTGCACTAAACCCATGCATGCGGCATATCAAACCGCAGCTTTTTCGATACCCTGATGAACAGTAAGAAGGAATACATTCTCAGACCATATCGGAACCGGTAGTATTCCGGAACCGGTTTCAGATGTCCCGCTGGAGGTGGCCAAGTATAAAAGTTAACCAAACCCATGCATGCGACATATCAAATAGTGGCTTTTTTGACATCCTGATGAAAGGTAAGCAGGAAAATATTCTCAGACCATATTTGAACCGTATATGCTTAGTTAGATTGGCTATTTTCGGTGAAATGATCAACAAACAGCATTATTTGCGTAACGCGTTTCGGTCTACTACTCTTCGACCATCATCAGACGCCTAAAAAACATTTATTTGTCACAAACATTATTCACATACAAACAGACCATTCAACAAATAACACTTACATTCAGCTGATTTACTTCACAATTACGTCAGACGATTAATACTAATTTTTCTTTTGGTCAATTTTCTCTATATATATCCCACTACCCCCCTAGTCAACGTTACAGTTTCTCTCTTTTGTCGTCGTCTCCTCTCATGGTTGACGTCATTTCTCATTGTTGCTTTCTCAGTTGCGCCAATAGACCGTTGTAGGTTGAATTGAAATTCCCACACTCACGCTGTAGGTTCACCGTGTGTGCTTCTCCTCGTTTCTTTATGTGGAATACCTCTGCAATACATCTGGTCGCCTGGTCCTGTATGCGATCCAGAATTCGTGTTTTGTTGAAGTCGAACACATGTCCTTCCTCCATCATGTGGACTGCTAAGCCAGACTTCGGGTTTCTCTTCCTACAGTCGTTTTGGTGCTGCGCGTGAGTGTGGGAATTTCAATTCAACCTACAACGGTCTATTGGCGCAACTGAGAAAGCAACAATGAGAAATGACGTCAACCATGAGAGGAGACGACGACAAAAGAGAGAAACTGTAACGTTGACTAGGGGGGTAGTGGGATATATATAGAGAAAATTGACCAAAAGAAAAATTAGTATTAATCGTCTGACGTAATTGTGAAGTAAATCAGCTGAATGTAAGTGTTATTTGTTGAATGGTCTGTTTGTATGTGAATAATGTTTGTGACAAATAAATGTTTTTTAGGCGTCTGATGATGGTCGAAGAGTAGTAGACCGAAACGCGTTACGCAAATAATGCTGTTTGTTGATCATTTCACCGAAAATAGCCAATCTAACTAAGCATATAAAGTATCGCGGTGATCAAACCAAGTCAGACATATTTGAACCGGTTGTGTTCCGGAACCGGTTCCGGGTATCCCGCCGGAAGTGTCCAAATATAAAATTGAACTAAAACCGTGCATGTGACATATCAAACCGCGGCTTTTTCGATAACCTGATGAACAGTATGCAGGAAAGCATTCTCAGAACATATCGGAACCGGTAGTGTTCCGAAACCGGTTCCAGATGTCCCACCAGAGGTGGCCAAGTTTCAAAGTTAACCAAACCCATACATGCGACATATCAAATGGTGGCTTTTTTGATATCCTGATGAACAGTCAGCAGGAAAATATTCTCAGACCATATGTATCTGAACCGGTAGTGATCCGGAACCGGTTCCGGGTGTCCCGCCGGAAATGGCCAAACAAAAAAGTGAACCAAACCCATGCGACAAATCAAATCGCGGATTATTAGGCATCTTGATTTGGCAAAAAAAAAGTTTCCGGCCATATTTGGAACAACCGGTAGTATTCCTCACCGATTAAAGGTGCCTCATCGGAAGTGGTCAAATGTAAAGGAGAACCAACCGCATAAATAGCTGTTTTGGTAACCTGATGAACGGTTAACAAGAGAAACAATCATAGAACACACTTTGGAAAACCAATACTGTGCCGAAACCAGTTCCAGGTGCTCCGCCGGAAGTGGTCAAATGTAGAACGGAACCATACGCATGCACACCGCGCATTAAATATCGGCTTCTTAGATGACGCGAAGAACGGTCAGCAAGAAAAGTCTCAGGCCACTTTAAGACTACCGGTAGTGTACCGGAACCACTTTCGAGTGTCTCGCCGGAACTGGCGAAATGCACAAATAAGTGTTTGACAGTACATCAAATAGCAGCTTTTTTGAATACACGATGATCGATTCGTAAGAACATAGCCTCAGACCATATTTTAGACAACCGGTAGTGTCTCGAAACCAGTTCTGGGTGTCCCACTGGAAGTGGTCAAATGTAAAAGTGATCTATACCCACCCATGCATGAGATAAATCAAATCGTGTTTTTTTTTGGGTAACCTAATGAACGTTAGCAATGAAATACTCTCAGACTATATTTGGGAGACCCGGTGTGCTCCGGAACCTGTTCCGGTACCGCATCGAAAGTACCATGCAACATATTACATCACGGCTTTTTGAATGACCCGAGGAACGGTTAACTAGAAAATAGGCTCACACCACATTACAGACTACCGGTAGGGTTGCACAACCAGCGTTTGGTGCTTCGCCGGAGCTACGAAAGTAAATAAAATCAATGCAAGCGATAAATATGTGTAAGAGAACAAAATCTTACAAATTAAACCCACATACAAACAGACGTCGCACTATACTCACTACCTATCGCTCTTGTTTTCAACAGTCAATAAGATACAGCCCAAATGTTCAGAAAAAAAATTGTGATCTGTGATTGTGTAAAGAGTTATAGCTTAGCTTGTTAGCATCGTCTTGATATTGATCACCCTCCAGTGTTAGTGAAGGTGCTCAACAAAGTGCTCAAGCTGTCAACTGAGAAGTCTGATATTTTTCAGCCCTGCTTATACGTTGAACATAATGTCCGACTATGTGCAATCAATAAGTTTTAAGTCAATTCAAATATGTCTGATAAAATGCTTGCTTTTCTATAAAAATATTCGGATTCAGAAACACTTGGACTTACGTTGCCGGAAAGATTGTGAGAACATGTTCGACGAGAAAGGCACTACCACCACTAGGTGGATTAATTTGGGTTTTTTTTTGTAAATTTCGCCGATTTTAAAGTTTTGTTAAAAAAATATTTTTTCAATTTCTTTGGGAATCTTTCCGAATTTGTTTCAGTTTATTCTTTGGGAATTCATTTGGAATTTCTCTATGAGAATATTGCTTTTAAAATTTATTCATCAACTGCTTTGAAATATATTTTATCAATTCCTATTGGGAAATAAGTTCGTATTTCTCTTCAAAATTAATTAAAAATTCCGTTGATAAATCTTCCTTACTTGGAGATTCCTTCAGTACATTTTTTAGAATTCCAATAAAAAAACCTTTTTGCCTTTCTCGTACACTAAGTGTACTGGAAAGGCTATATGTTCACTCCAAAAATGACTTTTTGATAGAAGGCCCGGAGGGTCAAGTCACATATACCAATCAACTCAGTTCGACGAATTGAGGTGATGTCTGTGTGTGTGTGTGTGTGTGTGTGTGTGTGTGTGTGTGTGTATGTATGTGTGTGTGTATGTGTGTGTACAAAAAAACTCACATCACTTTTTGGCAGTAAACCTCAACCGATTTTAATGACCAATGGTTCATTCGACGCGGAATCTGGTCCCATTGTTTCCTATTGAAAATGGTTCGGATCGGTCCAGCAGTTCCGGAGTTATGGCCATTTAGGTGTTCCGGATCGGTACCCCAGGAAGGGGCCAGATATGAAAACGCTACAAGCCCATTCATGCGACACATCAAACCACGGCACTTTCGAAAACATGATGAACGGTAAACAGGAAAATAGTCTCGGGCCATATCTGAACCGGTAGTGTTCCGGAACCGGTTCCGGGTGACCCGCCGGAAGTGGCCAAATATGAAAGTGAACCAAACCCTTCATGCGACACATCAAACAGCGGATTTTCCGATAACCTGATAAACAGTAGGCAGGAAAACATTCTCAGACCATATTGAAACCGGTAGGATTCCGGAACCGGTTCTGGGTGTTCCGCCGGAAGTGGCTAAATATGAATGTGAACCAAAGCCATACATGCGACACATCAAACAGCGGGTTTTTCGATAACCTGATAAACAGTAGGCAGGAAAACATTCGCAGACCATATCTGAACCGGTAGTATTTCGGGACCGGTTCTGGGTGTTCCGCCGGAACTGGCTAAATATGAAAGTGAACCAAACCCATGCATGCGATACATCAAACAGCGGCTTTTTCGATAGCCTGATGAACAGTAGGCAGGAAACTATTCTCGGACCATATCTGAACCAGTAGTGTGCCAGAACCGGTTCTGGATGTTCCGCCGGAAGTGGCTAAATATGAAAGTGAACCAAACCCATGCATGCGATACAACAAACAGCGGCTTTTTCGATAGCCTGATGAACAGTGGGCAGGGAAACATTCTCAGACCATATCGGAACCGGTAGTGTTACTGAACCGGTTCCAGATGTCACGCCGGAAATAGCCAAGTATAAAAGTTAACCAACCCCTTACATGCGACGCATCAAATCGCAAGCTCTTCAGGCAACCTGATAAACGGTTAATAAAAGAGAATAGTTTCAGATCATATTTGGATCAACCGATAGAGTTCCGGAACCGGTTCCGGGTGTCCCGCTGGAAGTGGTCAAATGTAGTAGATATCAAAACCCATGCCTGTGGCACATTAAACAGCGGCTTTTTAAATAACGTGATGAACGATTAGTCAGAAAATAGGCTCAGACGAGAACGAAGATCTTTATAAAGGCTACCGATAGTGTTCCAGGACCGATCTAGGGTGTCCAGCCGGAAGTGGCCAAATGCCAAAAAGAACCAAACCTATGCATGCGACACATCGAACCGCGGTCTTTTTTTAAACAATGAGGAACGATTAGCAAGAAAATAGGCTCAGACCACATTAGAGGCTACCGATAGTGATGCAAAACCAGCATTGGGTGCTTCCTAGGGTGCTTCGTAGGAACTTCAAAAATGAACAAAGTCAATGCAAGCGATAAATATGTGTAAGAAAACAAAATCTTGACTGAACTAAGGCCACATACATACAGACGTCTTACTCTACTCACTCTCCATCGTCCTTGTTTTCAACGGTTGAAACAAATATTAATCGTTGTTGCTCGTTTGACGTCTACTCACTACCAACATCAAGCCGCAGTGAAACGCAACCTGATTAGCATTCGGCGATTATTTTTTCGTAACGATGAATATAATAGCAATATGTTACAAATGATATGTCTGTTTATCTGTACTAAAGCAATCTCATCAAATCACTGAGGTGTAAAAAAATACAGTAGGATAGGTCAACGTTATATGAGAAAATTATCGCATCATCCCCGGAGAAAGTTTTTTCAATCCTCTTTTCCGTCCAAAACTACTGGGAATTTTCTTATGGGATTTAGTTTGGGTAATTTCACTTGCTTGCATTTTTTGTCAAATTTTACATGAATTTTGTAACCTATGATGATGAAATATAGCCTAAAGTGTGAAGAAAAAACTATGTCGAAGACCGTAAAGCAGGGCTGTCCAACATACGGCCCGCGGAATCGATTAATGAAACTTGGCCCAAGGATTGAAATATTTGAAGATATTTCATATTTAAAATTTAATATTAAAACTAAACTCGAAATAGGTAGAGTGTTTTGTTAAAAAATTTCAAAGATTAATAAATTTAAATACATAAATTTAAAAATTTTAAACTTGAAAGGTGCAGCCAAATTTGAAGCAGAATTTCAGCAAAATTTACTGAATTTCAGAAAAACGTTGCTGCTGAACAGCAGAGTTTACTGAACGAATAAGGGAAGTTTGCTGAATTTCAGCAAATTGTTTGCTGCAGCCTGCAGTTCGGCAAAATTCACAAAAAAAGTATTCAGGGTGATTTTTGCAAAAAATCAAGAATTCTTGCTCACATTTTTATGACCAAAATGATATCAGTGTTGTGATTTGCCGCGAGAACGGGTAATCGGATGTACAAAATTTCACTGTTGCATTCATGCTTTCGAAATTTGATGTCGAAATTTAATGTCTGGCCCGTCGACTGGTATGGAGTATCACTTGTGGCCCGCGGCCACGAAAGGTTGAGCAGGCCTGCCGTAAAGTCATCTGTGATTGTGAAGACGTTATATCCTAGCTTGTAATTATCGTCTTGATGTTGATCGGTCTTCAGTGATAGTGAAGGTGCTCAAGCAGTCAACTGAAAATTCTGATATTTTTCAGCCCAGTCTATACGTTTAACGTAACGTCGGAATATGTTCAACTAATAAATTTCCCAATTTTATTAAAATTATTGCTTTTCTAAATAAGGTATTCTCAGGATTCAGGAACAGTTCGCATCGCGTCGACGGAAAGATCATGCTTCGGAATGATGGCCCTAGCACAGAATCTAGCTAAACAAACAATAGTAGAAGATTCCAAAAACAGGGACCGAGTTCTAAACCGCCCGATAGGTAGGAGATTGTCCACATCACGACGGTTTCAAACCGATCGGACTCAATAAATACCAAAACTTTCGTATGACATTTTTAAGTTAGGCAAGGCCATCATGACTAGGAAATCTTGACCGATTGAACCCTTGAAAAGGCCCCATACAGATCGAAACGTCGGAAAAAATCATAAACTAGTGTTTTCGATTCCCCCAAAAGGCAGAAGCCAACATTCTGAAGCAAAATAATCCCAGTCGTATCCCAACCAAGGAAAGATCATGGGTACATGTTTGACGAGAAAGGCACTATCACCACTAGGTGGATTAATCTGGTTTTTGTTATTCTTTTTAGAAATTTCCTTGGAAAATTTCTGGACAATTTATATTCACCTTGGGCATTCTTTTAGCAAATTTCTCAATAGTTTTTGTTTCTTCGGAAATTTCTTTCTAAGTTTCCTTAGACTTATTCGAACAAAATTTGAAAAGAATTACCGGACGGTGGATTGTTCACAAAAATTCTCTCAAGAATAGCAGAACCAATTTCAATGGAAACGCTAATGGAATTTTAGAAGAAAATGTATAAGCAACATACAAAGAAATTACAAAAGTAGATATCCTGGAATTTGTTCTTAAAAATTCTAAAAGTGTTTCCGAAGACCTTCCCATAGGAATAAATGAATGATTTACAAAAAGATTACTGAACAAATTAACAAAGCATTTGTTAAAGGCATTATAAAAGAAATTACCCAAAAAATCCACAAGAAAACGATTTTTGAAACTATTGCCGAAGAAATGTCTAATCATTATCAAGGGAACTGAAAGGCTATATGTTCACTCAAAAAAACTATTTTCGATACAAGGCTCGGAGGGCCAAGTTACGTGTATAAATCAACTCAGTTCGACGAATTGGGATGATACTTTCTAGGTTTAATCACCGCATGACATGATAATTAAATTTTATTGGCTTTTCTCGGTGAACTTAATACTACTCAAAGAAGGAAGGAGTAACGAAAGTAATGAAAGAGTAGTATTAAGTTCACCGAGAAAAGCCAATAAAATTCAATTATCATAAAGTCATGCGGTGATTAAACCTAGAAAGTAAAATCCAGTTGGCAAGAAAGAATGAAACTCGGTTCGAATAAGATCATTTGGACACAATAGGAGCATACGAGATGAAAGCGCGAAAATCAAATAAGTAACGTTCGCTCGATATGAATCTCTGAACAAGTGTCACAGATCGATAGAACCGAAAGCAAAGCCGAACAACATTTAACAGATCACTACCACGATCTTTTTGCCTGTGTAGGGCTAGTAGTCATCATCAAACTACTAGTACCTAGCCGTTCAACACGAGGTCGTTAGGCAAAGGGGTCGTCGTTGTGATAGTGTTGTTCAATTATGGCCCTCTGGTAATTTTCAACTTCTATTCAATTTCTCTCATCGCACACTTGCGATTCTATCCACCGTTTCTTTCATTACTTTCAATACTCCCGCCTTCTTTGAGTAGTATTAAGTTCACCGAGAAAAGCCAATAAAATTCAATTATCAGAATTGGGATGATGTATGTGTGTATGTATGTGTGTGTGTAAAAAAGTTCACTCACTTTTAAGGCACTTCCCATTGGCCGATTCTTCAGATTATAGCTCGAATCGAACCGGAATTTACCGCATTGTTTGCTATTGAAAATTGTAAAGGTTGGTTAAGGCGTTCCGGAGTAATGGCCATTCGAGTGATCCGGACCAGCCCCGGTAGAACTGGGCGTATATAAAACTGAACCGAGCCCCAATGCCACAAATCAAACTGCGGTGATTTTTGTAACCTTTAGCATAGTTGGTGTATTTTGTGCGGAAGTCAACACTGGAGACCAGATATTCCACAATGTTGGCCCAAAACTCAAGATGACAGCCTAAAATCCAAGATGGCGGCTCCAAATTCAAGATGGCGGCTGTTTAATGGAGTTCCAGGCTTTAAAACCATGTAATAAGGGTACAGGGGATGGCCAAAATGTTTGGGATAGGCAACTTTTTTTCTCTCACAAAAAAAATCAACATGCTGTAACTTTTCATGGAGTGCATCAAAAAATCTCAAATTTTGACTGTTTGTCAACCTTTTAAATGTGCATCATTGGTATAAATTTGGGCTTGATTGATTTATTTTTCGCGAAGTTAGAACCGATCGGGTAAAACACTATTATTTAGACAACTAATTTTTAAACTGTCATATCTCGGAAGTTCTTTAAACTATAACACCAGAATCTCATGAGAATTTTCCCATAAACTTGTCAGGGATTGTCTTTGATTACTAAGAGGGATTCTCCCAGAATCCTGAAAGTGATTTCTTAGAGCAACCCTTCTTCTAATAGGAATTCTCCCTGAATTCTATTAAGGATTTTCCTAGAATTCTGGGAGAGATTACTCCAGTTTTCTGACATGGATTCTCTCAGAATCTTTAGAGGGTTTCTTCCAGAATCCTGAGAGATTTCCTTAGATTCCCGAGATGGATTCTCCTGGAGTCATGTGATGGATTCCCTCAGAATCTTGTGAGAAGTTTTTCTTCGGGATTCTCCCAGAATGCTTAGACGGATATCCCCAAAACTCCCTGACGGATTCTGTCAGAATCGTGACAGGAATTCTACTAGAAACCTGAAATTGTCCTGCAGTATTGAAAGACATCCCATTAGAATCTCCAGATATTGCCCCATAACCCTGAGAAGGATCCTAAGAGGGGATCTTCCACATTATCAAGAAACATTAATCTAGAATCCTGAGAGGGATACTCATCAAAAATAAAAAGGTCAGAATCATTTTGGAATCATTGTGGAAAAAAATAGTATTTTTGAATCGAAAGAAAAATCGAATTTGAAAAATCGATTTGGTCGATTTCGTGGGGCTTCATCATCGATTCACAAAATCGAAAAATCTGAACAAAAACATCGATGTTGCCGAACATCGACTCAAAATTGCCCAATGCTAGTTTGCACAGCAAGCACTGATCGAAAGTTTCGTATTGCTCGGAATATTGCAGCCAATATCGTTTGAGATATATTAAATAACCACAAATTGTTCGTATAGACACCATTAGATCACAAACGAAGATTAGCCAGAACATTTTCTCAATTAAATAAAAACACCCTAATTTTGTTTTCTATATTTTATTTCTATCCTTTTCTTCAACGAGGTATCAAAGTGATGAAATGTAGACAATTTGATGCAAATGTAGAAACTATTTCTCATTCGTTTTGGTGCAATAATAGGATAGTAATGGAGCACGCAAAATCATCGATTGATGAAAAACCCGACGGAAAGCTTATATCTTAACAAACGAATTACATTAAACGTGGAATTTTGATTCCAAGGACGCAATTAACTTGTTTGAAACAATTAAATCGTAGCTAATGAGAAAACTTGAGAAACACGAACAACATTGAGATTTTTTGAAATGCGAATTAGGTAAACAATTGAAAGTTGTGGAGTACAAGGTGGGTCTTCACTTCCTGCTGTACATTTTAAAAGTTCTATCGTAAGCATGTATTGGCACTTTATTTTATTCTTGAACACTGAAGAGTTGGTCAATCCTTGCTATATTGCCACTATGAATAATACTTTCTCTGACTTTATCGTTAAATTAAATTATCTATCATAGCTATACTGTTTGATTTGACGTTGTATGTATGACTTGGATTTGTCTCGTTTGTAAGGTCAGTTACAGTTGGTTGAAATTGCTTTGAGGAAATGGTATTTGTGCATCATGTGTGCTAAGCAACGATATGTAGGTAATATTTATGGTAGAGAACTTTTTCGGATCACCTCAAATGTGCTGTTGACGACGATATCGGCACTCCATCAGCGACTGTCGAATATTTATAGAGTTGAACTATCCGAATTGGCAGTAGTACAAGATGTGAAAACATCATGCATAAATCTTCTCGTTTGACTGACCGTTCGAATGTTGTGTGCTTGGGCTACGAAATGCCAGTCACTTTGATTGGAATCTTCAACTGTGTGTCCGGTTATTGAAATGATGACCAGTTAACGATTTGGACTCTCATTTATTATTTACACTCATAAAAATTACAAGCACAACATCTTACATCCTTAATAGACAGATTTTTCTTAACGTCTTTTTGTGTTGTTTTTTTTTGTGTCCTCTACGAAGATCTAAGGAGATCGCCTAATCTTAATTAACTCTCACGGATTTAAATAAACAAGCATTTGCGAAAGGTAGCGTTTTTAAAATTCATTACGATCGAAACACTGACAAAATGGTAAAATTTTGTAGAAAGATGGCTTATCTGACTTGAAACACTTTATAAAAAAGCTGCGAATAAGTTGCTGACTTTTGACCTAGTTGACGATTTGAGTTTTCGAAATTTGAATTACGGGCTATCTAGCGCTTCGGTTTGAACTGGTACGGGGCAGGGAGAGCGGCGCGCTAGACACATGGCTAGCACCAGGTGACGGGTGCTACTGGCGGGACGACTGGGCCGGCCAGTTCTAATCAATCAGCAACTCGAAGTGTACGGAGCCCAACCGTTCGTGTCTGTCGTGCTTGATGTTGCGGGCCCAGGCCTTGCACTCGATGTTGATGATGATTCCACCTGGAAAGACAAAATAGTGTAAATAAATGGGAAAACAAGTTTGTGTAATATTCACAAAGCCGGAATAAATTGGCCGAAACATATAAAAAAAATATATGAGAAGGAAATACAAATTAATTTCCTTGAAATTCAACGATGGAACATTACACAGCGCAACATTTTTTTGTCTCAAGAGTAAACTTATGTGTCTCTGACAGATTTTGAGCCGCTGAATCCGAATCCGGGCTCAGATTTGCTCCAGCACGTCACAGTTTTGAGCTATACCTCAATTTATAGGGCAAAATATGCGATGTTGGGCTTTTTTGACTGCAAGCCATTAAGCATGGACATATTTTTTAAGCATTCAAAACATAAAATGGTCAATTAACATCTAAATTAACGACTCATGCAAAATATTTCCTTTTACCAAATCAAATTTGATAGATTTAAGCATTTTATGTTAATATGTAAACTTGCATGCAACTTTTGGAGGGTGACTTGTATGGGAAACATCGTACCTAACATAAAATGCTTTAATCTATCAAATTCGATTTGGTAAAACGAAATATTTTGCATGAGTCGTTAATTTTGATGTTTATTGACCATTTTACCTTTTGTTTGCCTAAACAAAAAATTTCCGTGCTTAATGGCTTGCAGTCAAAAAAAGCCCAAAACCGCATATTTTGCTTTATAAATTGAAGTATAGCTCAAAATTGTGACGCATACGATACTTTAATCTTGCTTGCACACTTCCTCATGGCATGGTTAACAACATCTGAGCACATCACACATAATGGTTTTGGAGATATTAACATTTTTCGCGACTGTCGTACCTGACCACCCTAAATTATCAGCGTGTTTGTGCAAGATTTCTTTCCTTCGCATGTCTTCAATCTGAAATAAGTTTTCACTCGTAGCAAGAAAATCGATGAAATTTTCACCATTAATAGAGGACTTGTTTATAATCAGACTGCAGTGAAAAAAATATTATTATGATCATTAAGAGCGTCACAATAAATTATACTTTGCGTCCGGATTCTAACTGGACAATGCTTTACTTAACATAATAATTGCCTCAGATGCTTTTTAGGAAATCACCTCATATGAATTTCAAAATCAAAGATTGATTCATGAAAAAAATAGGATTTCTTCCAAATCATCGTCTTAGATTTCTAAAATTTTTTATAGGAGATTTCTCCAGGAACTCCTGTTGAAAGAAAACCATAAGGAACTTACTGGAGTATTTTCTCAAAGAAATCCTGTAGGAATTTCATGAGGGATGCCATAAATAAGAAAAAAAAAAACACTGCAGGAACAATTTGTCAAAATATTCCCTAATGAACTCTAGGAAAATGTCCATCAGAAACTTCTCTTGGATGAAACCAAAAAAGAGTTCCTAGATGAATCCTAGAAAGAGTTCCTGAAGAATTCCTGAAATCAGTTTCTGAAAGAATTTCAATAGAACGTCACGAAAGAATCCCGGCATGAATTTTCTAAGGAATTCTGGAAGAAGTTCCCGAATCAACGAAAGAGATCTTGACAAAATTCCAGAAGCAATTCCTGACAGAAGCCCAGAAGAAATTCTCGGATTTTTTAAAGCAATCCCAGAAGTAGTTGCTGTAACAATCCCGGAAAAAGCTACAAAAAAGAATCCCGAAGAAGTTTTTAGAGGAATACTGAAAAAAGCTTTTTAAGGATTACTGGAAGATCTCAGAAAGGATTCCTGAAGAAATCCCAGAAGGATCTCCGGGAGGAATCTCGCATGAAATTCTCGGAAGGAATCCCAGAGTGAATTTTTGGAAGGAGCTTCTGTACTGCCGCCCTACGCATAATTGTTCCATGTTATATGTGAATCCCATATAACATGGGACAACTATGCGTAGGACGGCAGTGTAGGAATCTGGAAAGAAATTCTTGAAGCAATCCCAGAGAGAGCTCCTGGAGGATTTCCGGAAGAAATTTCGGGTAGAAATCCCAGAAGAAATTCCCAAAAGGAATCTCTGAAGGAATCCTGAGAATGGTTCCTGGAGGAACAATTTAGGAATCTCAGAAAGGATCCCAGAGGGAACTTCTGAAGGGACCCCAAAATCAATTTTAGATGGAGCTCCCTGAGCAAAAACGTTAGCAAAACTAGCCACCACGCTATGTTCTATGGGAAGTATTAGAAAAGTGAATGTACCTCAAAATTTATTCGCTAGAACCATTCAGAAAATGTGTGTTTTAAAATAATCCATCTAGGGTTTTTTTCCCATACATTTTTATATGGGACCTTAAAATGACTTCTTTGGATATTTGTATGGAAAAATAGGAAAAAAAATCAAAAATATCAAAAAACCCAAGATGAAATATTTTAAACCGCACACATTCTGAAACTAGAGGTCCAAAGCTACGATTCTAGGGAATAACATTTGAGGTACATTCGATTTTCATAATAAATACTTCCCTTTCGACATAGCGTGCCACAGAAATCTTATGTCATGACAGTTCGTGTGACTAACATCTAGTTTTCCACGCTCTTACAGCAGAGTCAGTAGCGCTACTAGAAGTGTCAATTTGGTTTACCAAAACAAGAGATCCTCTGCAAGATGTACACTAGGGTGCCAATGAAAATCGAATTTTCGAATTTCAAAAACGGGTAGTGCTCAAAAGTTTCGTCTCCTCAAAAAAAGTCCCCATGCAAAATTTCAGCTCAATCGGACTTCGCTAAGGGGTGGCCCAAAGCGGTCAAAGTTTGGCTGTTTTGAAACACGAAAAATATCCCAAGGTAGGGATACATGAAAATTTCGAAATCGAAAAAATTTTTTTGATGCCAAATGCCTTAAAAGTGCATGAAACGTCGAGATCTGGTGTTATCTCAAAAAATTTTTTTTGGAAAAAAATTGACTTTTTGGACTTAGAAAATTTTTGAGTTGGGGGAGTGAAATTAATTTGAAATGGAGGAATTGAATTTAGTTGCTGAAATATTCATAGCAATAGTACTGGAACATGTCTTATATCATCGTTGGCAACTGCTAGCATATTATATATCATATATCGTTAGGGTGGTTCACTTATTTTGCATTAGGGTGGCCCTTTTTGTAGAAAAATTTCAAAAATAAGATAATAGTATTAAAAAATCTCTTATAAAACTGTAAGTCATTTTCAATGTTGAATATATATATATATATATATATATATATATATATAATGCTTCATTAGGGTGGCTCATTTATTTTTAATTAGGGTGGTTCTGTTGAGATGAAAATTAAGAACAAAAAAATATTTCCAGAAAATATACCACTCATATTTTTGTATAGTTTAAAATCATGATCCTTTATTGGCATGTAACACTTTGTTAAGATATTCCTAGACCAACATGTGGAAAGGGCGTAACAACCATTGCCAATTTCTGCTTCTCATGTCCCTGGATTCTTTTACCAGTAACAGATAGAGCTGACTCTTCTCTATATGTTAATGGGAAAAGTTTGCATAAAATATTGAGATACGCTCAGGATGGACGAGAAAAGTAAGCGTTTGCAATGGTTGTTCCGCAACACAAATGTTGGTCCAGATTGTTATTATGGTTTAAAATAAGGAATAATAAACTGATTTTAAACGGATCCAAATTATGACAGCTTGATAGGCGATGATGATGTGCAACAAAAGTTTCCTGTTTATCTTTTCTAAAAAGATTCTTGGCCTTGGGCAGCTTCATTTCCGAAAACACAGTTACGTTGCTGGAGAAAGGACAACAGTAGGTTGCTTTCTATCCATCTAAACAAAATATACCTTAGCTACAAGATTACCATATAGCATACCGAAGTGGTGAGTGAACCTAAACTCTAACGTGATACGAAAACATACAATAATTTAACGTTGGAATCAAACACACGATGACAAAAGAAAGGAAGATCACTGCTTTCCATAATACGAGATAGATGGGAAAAAATATTTATTCACTAAAAATGTTCCTTTACCGACACACTTTTGCGTTACCTAAGCCAGCTTAACAAAAGTTAGCACGATTTATCGTATTCATTGTAAAATATATTGAAAAACTGGTTTCTGTCTTCGTGTGCTGCAATTTCTGTAAACAATGACCTTAATTTGATAAAATCAACTCGAATGTTGATTTTTTTTTTATATATCTTTATTATCGAGATTTTCAGCCTATGGCTGGTTCATCTCCTCGAATGTTGATGTTTTTCGGATAACCAACCGAAATGGTATGTTCGACATACGTAATGTCTGAAGTTCATAGGCACAAACATGTTTGATAGGATCGCTCAAAATCTACAAGGCTGTTGACGAAGAAGTTGCCAAAGCAGTACATAAAGGGTTCTTGAAACATCTGCAGTTTTTGGATAGTAATCGCAATATCTTTTCAGCCATATTTTGATATCATATAATCAAAAAATGTGTCTGGTAAATCCATAATCGAATCAAACGACATTTTTACACTTGAACTGCATTCATTTGTACAAGGCAGTCAGCACACAAAAGAATTATTGCACAGCGAAACATTTTTTGTCTTAGAAGCGAACTTATTAAAAAAAAAAATTTGGTCAGTCACAAAAGCAAACTTATGTGTCTCTGATAGTTTTTGGGTCGCTGAATCCAAATCCGGGCTCAGATTTGCTCCAGCACGTCAGGATTTTGAGCTATACCTCAATTTATAGGGCAAAATATGTGATTTTGGGCTTTTTTTACTGCAAGCCATTAAGTATGGAAATTATGTTTTAAAGCAATCAAAGTGTAAATTCGTCGAATAACATCTAAACTAACGATTTATGCCATATATTTCGTTTTACCTAAGTTTGCTTTTGAGACAGACTAAAATTTAATTTTTGTTTCGCTGTGTTATGTGCTCTCTCTCTTCCGGAATCCTTGTTGGAAACTGATATTACGCAGAGGAATAGCAAAAAAGAAAATGGAAATAGAAGTTCACAAAAATCAGATGTAATTTAAGAACATTTATTCGATGTAATGTACCAAAAACCTATCAGCATGAATTTAGTAAATATCACAAAACCGTTCCCACTCGTTCGTTACGTCCCTTTTACTACGACCAGGCTTGTTCGCACTGAGCGTATGAAAATTATGCTCTATTGATTTGCACCACCGAAATCATCGTATTTATTAAATATTCCTATTTTAACTGATAGATGGATGTTGAAATAATTTAAATGTCTTTTCGAACTGTCAAAAAACCGCACCGCAGTACAACACTGAGCACACGGAGAGAATTTCACTCGGGTGAATTTTAACGCTCCGTGCGGAACTGCGAGCATAAATTTCATCCGCTCAGTACGGACATGCTTGGTCATGACCATTGCAAAAGTAAATTATATCTGCAAATACCGCATTAATGAAAAAACAAAAAACAGTTTACTCTTCAAACTAAACTCTTCTTCCTCATAGAATCAGCTGAATAAATGTTTACTCGAATTTTTGAATTTAGTCTCACAAAACTTTTCAAAATCTTACAATGAGATTAACCTCTCTAGTAAATTAATCTCTTTAGTAGTCCGTACCACAATATTTAATTCTGTAGATAGAAATCGGTTTTAATCACTATGTGATTAATGAAATAGAACGAGAGGAGAGATAATAATTAGAGAATATCTCATTATAGATAAGTCACCGAAAGATTTGTAGGAAATCATGGCTTGAAGCTATACGAAAAATATTACCTGGTTGAATTTTATGGAAGTATTTTTTGATCTTAATTTCCAAAAAAAACAACCCTAATGGAAAATACAATACAAATACAAATACTATTATCGTTTTTTTTTATTTATTTTTCTACAAAAAGGACCACCCTTATGCAAAATAAGTGAAGCACCAAAAAAATAAACAGATTCAAAATTTAAAAAAGAAAATAAAATATTTCATGAATAATTGGGGATACGCCCGGGAGGGACAGGAGAAGCAGAAATTTGCAATGGTTGTTGCGTCCTTTCAACATGTTGCTCTAGGAATATCTTAACAAAGTGTTACATGCCAATAAAGGATCATGATATTAAACTATACAAAAATATGAGTGGTAAATTTTCGGGAAATATTTTTTTGTTCTTAATTTCCATCTCAAAGAACCACCCTAATTAAAAATAAATGAGCCGTCCTAATGAAATATTATATATATTCAACATTGAAAATGACTTACAGTTTTATAAGAGATTTTTTAATACTATTATCTTATTTTTGAAATTTTTCTACAAAAAGGGCCACCCTAATGCAAAATAAGTGAACCACCCTAACGATATGTGATATATAATATGCTATCAGTTGCCAACGATGATATAAGACATGTTCCAGTACTATTGCTATCAATATTTCAGCAACTAAATTCAATTCCACCATTTCAAATTAATTTCACTCCCCCAACTCAAAAATTTTCTAAGTCCAAAAATTCATTTTTTTTCCAAAAAAAAATTTTTGAGATAACACCAGATCTCGACGTTTCATGCACTTTTAAGGCATTTGGCATCAAAAAAAAATTTTCGATTTCGAAATTTTCATGTATCCCTACCTTGGGATATTTTTCGTGTTTCAAAACAGCCAAACTTTGACCGCTTTGGGCCACCCCTTAGCGAAGTCCGATTGAGCTGAAATTTTGCATGGGGACTTTTTTTGAGGAGACGAAACTTTTGAGCACTACCCGTTTTTGAAATTCGATGGTCAAATTTTTCCCATACGTTCCATTGGCACCCTAATGTACACCCATAAATATTCAATTTGGTCAATTGAAGTCAGTAATATTATTAAAATGATGGAAAAGTGGCTACAGCGCCATTGAAGTTCTAGTGTATTTCTATTGGAATCACAGAAGGAAATCCTAGAGGAATCTTTGTTGAGAAATTAAATTTGATCTTAGATTCCTGGAGGAACTCGGAATGAATTCTTGAGAAATTTCGGAAGGAATTTTAAAGGTATTTAGGGACTCCTGAAGTAATCTCAGAAGATATTTCTTAAGAAATCCCTGAAATTTTTTCTGGGTAGTACTTCTTGGAGAAATCCTGGCAAGAGTTCTTAAAGAAATCTCAGACGGAATCTCTTCAAAAATCTCAGGAGAAGCTTCATGAAAAGAACCACAGAGGGAACTTCTGAAGGAATTCTCAATGAACCCCTGGAAGAATCTTATGAAGAACTCCCTGAGAATCCCACAAGCAACGCCTGGAGGACCCCTGGAAACTCTAAGGATTTCTTGGAGGACTCTGTCAATTCATTTGTATGGGAGTCACCCTTTACTGAGGGGCAGGCATCTCAGACCTAGCTAAGACCATTCCCGGCTCCAAAAACGCCCACATACAGATTTTCATGCCTAAAAAATGCGTCCTCAATCAATAAATAGGTAATATACAGTATTAATTAGCCAAAAATATTATCCAATACAGATCGTTTCAATATTGAACAAGTAGTAGCTCTACAGGTAAGAACAGTACTGTTTTATGTGCTGCCTAGAAAAACAAAATACCCAAGTCGCTTTCTGATCGGCGTGGGAAATTTTGCTCTTCGGCGTGGAAAAATTTAAACAGCGGCGCGCCGGATCAGTTTTAGTGGCGGCGGTGGCGTGGAAAAAACGTCGGCGACTGCGGCGCACACGTCTACTCCGGTAGGCCAAGTAGAAGATAGCATCGTAACATTTTTGAACTCTGGATCGATTCCAATTTTAAATGAAACATACTGTGATGTCGAAATATCCTTCCAGCAAGCAACAAGTTTCCTCACGGTAACATTTTTTGATCCGATGCAGTTGACACCATTCGAAGGATTTGATCCTCATTCACATTATTCTTCAACCGAGTGAAAAAAGCCAAAATTTCTCTTGTGTCGTTGTTGAAGATGAAGTAGAGACGTTTGTTGAGCACTTTGACCCAAACATTAGCGTTTTATCAAATTTCGGTGACGATCGAGCTAAAGGAGTACTTTCGTTAATCGATGCACTGCCGTGAACATTACTCTGGTCGGCAAGAGTACGTTGAATGCTGGCAAGATTTGACGAAACTGCCAATGGCGTGCGGAGAAAAACAGCGCTTTCTCAAGTCATTGGACGCAGTGGCTTAAATTCCCCAACAGGGGAAGAAAAAAAAAAGTCATGTGCAACGACCGTGATGGAAACTTGTTGACAGACAAAACAATGGTGGCTGCCAGGTGGAGACAGCACTTCGAGGTATTGTTGAACGGTGGGTGTGGAAGAGCAACAGACAGAATTCGAATCGACGACGAAGGACAAGCTGTGGAACCTCCAACGCTAGGCGAGGTCAAGAGAGCCATTGAAGGATTGAAGAACAACAAGGCTGCTGGGAAAGACGAACTCCTGGCCGAGCTTCTCAAGCGCGGCAGTGAGCAGCTGAATGTTTATCTACACCGTATTATATCGATGATATGGGAAGAGGAAGAATTGCCTGCTAGTTTCCTTTTTTACAAAAAAGGGCATCGACTGGTGTGCGCGAATTTCAGAGGAATAACACTTCTCTAATCAGCGTGCAAGGAGTTCTCGAGGCCGATTGAGCAGTCCTTCGTTGGCAATCAGCAGAGAACCAGAAAGGGGTTGACGGCTTCGTTGAACATTTTGGTGGAGTCTCGTAGCCGTGAGGTTAGAGTCGCCAAGCTTCTAATCGCACCATGCTGTGGGAATATGAATAAGCTTGATTTTGAAAATTTTCGATGAATAAGCTGTTATTCAGCAGTCATTGGTACTTGGGTTGGCCCAGGACCGAGACCATTGCATGGGGGCGGATACTTCATTCGGAGTACACCCGATTTTTTTTTTACTCGGGCCTTTTTTTTGCTATTACTCAGTCAATTTTGAACCAATTGAGTTGATTTTTTGTACACATATAGTACTAACCGTGCACATGTGTACATGAGTACAACATTTCATGAGAATCGGTTCAAAATTGACTGAGTTATATAAAAAACCAAACCCGTGCCAAAAAAAATAAACGGGTGCACACACTCACCGCTACGAGTTGTAGGCCTTCAAGTGTCAAGTAAGTCTGTTCCCTGTCGGTTCAGGATTGTTTCGAATTTGGGAATCCATAAATGCATTTTTGTTCCCATTTTTTACATTCTTCTGCCTCTTATAGCATACCTACTAAACCATAGCAACATGACTCCTTACACTATCATAGACTCGCCTTCCACCTCTTATCCCTTTCGTGACGAACCAGCACAATTGTGCTGTTGAGCGGTAACAGTTTTGCATATTTTTTTCATCTGTTTAGACTTTGTTTTATGTGATGTAAACTGTTTCAAAAATTCAGCCACTAGGGTAATTGTTCCCATCGTTGTGGTAGTACCTAATGTTGTGGTGATGGCAATTGAGCACTTTTTCGACTCAAATTTTACCAAAAGGCATTTTTAATAGATGTATGATGCTTAAATTATGAGACTGCACCATTTGTTTGCTTAAGATTTGCCCAAAAATCTATTTAAAAAAAAATATTTTCCTTAGTGTGTCTGTTGCTGAGTTTCTATTGTTGCGGTATGCCATATGATTTCAATAGGATACCGCAACAATAGGAACAAATACCGCAACATTAGGAACACAATTTTCTTTCAGATAAAAACGAATAAAATAAAATAACAACATTAAAGTGGCAATATTTCGTTATTTTCCCGTAGATTAAGGATTGATTTTCTCATTCAGTCCATGTAAAAAGTTTGCTTGGGGCGATACAATTGTGATTTAAACATGAACCCAGTGCTTAACCCTTCCATGATCGGATCAATTACCCTACTTATACCTGTATGTGTGCAAAAAACTTTTCTTTACGTTGCCTGTGAGATTTACCACAAGAAGGTAAACAAAAAGTGGGCAAAAACCGTAAAATATGAAAAAGTTTTAGCTGTCGCATATTTTTTATTTCCGATTTATCTAGGTACCGTCTTACCCCGCTGGTTTGACACGTTTTAATACGACACTTTTTAATTCGTACCCCGCTTATTCGACAAATGTCGAATTAAAAAGAGTTCAAATGTCACAGCGATGTACACTGTAAATGCAAAACAGTTCTATATTGTGCTTATACTCGCACCCGCAGCAGCTCCACTTGCAGCCGATAATTACGGAAGCTCGAAGTTTGTGCTATTCGACACCCAAACCGCCTGGAGACGAACCGGAATGAACTGAGGATGGAAAAAATCGTAGAAAAAACTAGATTTTCTTTCGAACCACCGCAATATCTGTTGAAATTATGTTTCATAACAAATCTGGAAATCAAAACAAAAACAAAAATAAAGTTGCCAAATTTCAATGAGCAAGATGGTGTAGGGTAACCAGTTTGCCGAATCAAGTTTACCCCGGTTATTCGACAACAGTCGGTGTCGTATTACCGGGGTAATACGGTAGTCAAAGCTAGAAACCGGAAGATAAAGAGTAGTTATTTCAAATAAGGGTAAATAATTGCTGTTTTGTTGGGAACTCTAAGAGTTCTGGAGAGCCAAAGTTGAGCAATTTCGCTTTTTTGCGCTGCGTCTCAAGAGGGTTATTGGAATATTTGATGCTGGAGGCCTGGGAAGATTTTCTGTTGAAATCTAGTCTCAGAAAAAAAAACCCCAGTAGGAATCATGAGAGGAACATCAGAAAAAAATCCCGGGAAGAATCCATGAAGCCATTAAGGTATTTTCAAGCAAAACCTGGAAGAATCCGGGAGGAATCCCTGAAGAAATTACAGTAAAATGTCGTATGAAATCCCTGGAAGAAAGACAGAATCCTGAAGGAATTCTTTAAGCAATCCCTTGATGTATTCGTAAAGGAATCAAGTGAGAATGAACAATCCTGGAGGAATTCCTGCAGGAATCTCTGGAGGAATCCTTGGAGAAAGCTCTGGAGAATTTCCGGAGGGATCACTGATGGCTTCTTTGAAGGAATCTCTGGAGAAATTCTGGCAGAAATCAACGAAGGAATTTCATCATAATTGCCTAAATGAATTCTGGGTGGAGTCAATGAAGAAATAAATCTCAGAAATCTTAGAAGAAACTCCCTAAGAGATTCAAAGAATCCCAAAAGGAATACCATGAGAAATCGATGAAGAAATTCCGAAAGGGATCCCTGAAGGAATCTGGCAAGAAATCCCAGAAGGAATTCCAAGAAAAATTCCAGAAGCTTTACCAGGAGAAGTTTCGGGCTGAATTTCGCAAAAAAAACCCGGAAGAAATCCCGACAGTAACTCTTAAAGGAATCCGTGAAGGACTCTCCGGGAGGAATCTCTAATGAAATAACAGGTGAAATCTCCGAAGGAATCCCGAAAGAAATCCCATAAGTGAGAAATCATTTGGAATAATTCCTCCAGAAATCGTTGAAAGAAACCAAAAAGAAATATCCGAACAAATCCAGGAGGCATTCCTCAAGGAGTCGTTGGAAGATTCTCTGGAGAAGATCGGTTGGAATTTTCGATGGAACACCGGAAGAAATGCCTCACGGAATTACGAAAGGAATCAATGAAATCAGTTCCTCAAGTAATCCCAGTACTCCAGGAGGAATCTCTGAAAGAATTCCGGAAGAAATTCCTTGAGAATTTCCGGGAGAAATCAAGAAGCAATGCAAGATTCCTGGGGTAGATTCTGTGGAATCTTGATCCACAGAAGAGATCTCTTAAAGCTATCCGGGGAAAAATCACTAAAAATGCAAGGGCACGAAGAAATTCCATCAGGAATCTCTAATGGAATCCCAGGAGTAATCCGTTAAGAAAACCTGGGAGGAATCTTTAAAGATTCCTAGGAGAAATCTATCGAAAAATTACGGGAAGAATTTCTGGTAAGGGTTTTAGTAGTATCCCTCACGGAAACCCAGGTAATATTTCTAAAGAAATGCCAGATTTCCCTAAAAACTTTTGGTGAACTTCATGATGGAATCCCGAGAAGGGAGGAATCTTCGAATGAATCACTGTTGGAATCCCAGACGAAACTTGAGAGGAATTTCTAAAGGAATTGCGTGATCGATCCATAAAGAAAACTCGAAATAAATCAACGAATGAATTTCGGCAAAAATCCCGGGAACAATCTCGGAAGAAATCGTTTCAGGAATTCGGGGAGAAACTTTTGAAGGAATTACGGGAGATATCTTTGACGAAATCTCTGAATGATTACTAGAGATATGCCTAAAAAAAAATCCCTAAAATAATCTCGGGAGAAATACCTGAAGGGAACTCAGAAACTGAAATCGCCATTTGGCAAACGATGTTCGTTTACTCGGAATTCCTTAGATTTCGCAAGGATTTTGTTTAACCGACTGACTTCACTCAAACTGGAAACATTTGTACAAAGGGTTTGTACAAATGTACCAACTGGAGGATAACGTGCCTTTGGAGTCAGCCTTGTGACACCTGACAACTCAAGCCTGGAACATATGGCGTTGAGGTTTGCGTTTATTTGACAGTTATTTCAAGGGAAATCTGTTAAGCTACTGTCTCGCACAAGCAAACAGGGCACTCCAGCATTTCCACATGTTTTGACCAAGGCGCTGTCCATTAACTACGTTGACTTACTTTGACTTCTTTGGTCATATCAGACCACTCACCCCCTTCCTCCTCATAGACTTTTGTT